>NC_136242.1:13185000-13770000 GCF_053564925.1 Oryzias latipes
AATGTTCATGTCTGCCAGTGAAAAAGTATAGAGTGTGCAGTGAGGGGTTTTACAGCCTTAAAACACCTAGAATCCTACTTGGCAGATTTCACCTTATTAGGGGTTATTTTTAAAACAGTACTTCTGGAATAAACAAGGGAGGGAATACTGTAGTTATCTGTTGCTACCATGCTTTGTGTATCTGGGCTTCAAGATGTCAGGTGAGGTGTGTGTTGGGGTAGAGGTGTAATGCTCAGACTTTGGTTCTAGTGGATTGTCAGATTCCACAAATGAGCACAAACTAACATGCATATATCTTTTCCCTTTTTTGGTAATTTTGGTAACATTTTCACATGCGTTTGATAAATGTGTGAAATTGATAGGGAGTATGTGAAAAAGTTCTCATTCCCCCCTCAAACAAGTGTGAAGAAAAACTCCCAAAAATCCACTGACAGTTCAAACCCACTTTTTCCAACTCATTCATCATTTTGACTTGTTTTCTTTATCCCATTTATTTTGCTGATCTTCTCTGAAGAGTTGTTTGTACACTTGAAAGAGAGTCTAATTGAACGTCATGGGCTGCAGTCAACAATGAATCAGAAAGTATTATGGAAATTCTAATTGTATTCCTACTTCAGCTGTCAGTACGAATCGTGAATAATTTGCCAGCTGGCTGGCTGTGCTGCGAGAGCGCTGAAAATTGAACGTTCCAGCTCCGAAAGTGAATTTGAGCTTTAATATTATTATCAAATTAGAAAATCCTCAGGTGGAGTGCCATCAGGAAAAAAATGAAGGGGAGACCTGAGCGTGGGGGAAGGATCAGCAGCAGCGGGCACCACAATTAAAGTCTTTATCTGCTCACCCTGGGTCAGAAAAGCAGTCAGACTTTTCCATGTGAGTCCTGTCTTTCACTTAAAGAAGTGAGACTGACGCCAGATTCTGCACCTTTGCAGCCGTCCTGAGGATGCTGCGTAATTAGCTTCAGATTCGTGGAACAGAAAACAAGAGGAGCTGGGCATTGATTGAAAGAGAATTAGGCAACCTGATGTGGTTTTAATTAAAAGTAAAAAGGTTTACCCTTGCAGACAGCAGCTGCTGATCTGTGAGGGCTGCTGTAATGACAGACTGAGAGAAAGAGAGAGCTGCATGCAAACCCACATGGGAGTTCCTGAAAGAAGAAAGGCCGTGTTGGTGTGTGGCTGCAGGAGCTGATGTAAACCTAAATATGAGAACTGTTTCTTAAAGTGGTCACAACTATTTAAGTGCTGGATCAGCAGAAAGATCAGTGTGTTTCCTTGAAGCCCTGAGGAGGGGAAAAAAAAGAGGGCGTCTCTGAAGAGGTCCCGCCCCGTCCCTGCCCCTCCACGCAGAGCAGAACCCCACAGCAGGTCCCAAAGCTGGAAACTCATTCAGCCCATTCTGAATGGAGAGTGTTTAACGTGAGAGAAGGGGGACTTAACTTCCAACGAGGCAATCATGAGAGTTCTCATCTGTGCCTTCCTGACCGTGCTGCTCTCCCTCCCAGGCCCCTGTCATGGAGGTAAGTGCCACTGCAAATCCCTCTGTCAGTGTCCTCTTCTCCTGCTTCCCTCTGTCAAAAGGGAAACAAATCTCTGTCCCTGACTGAAGCTGTCCAGCTGTATTAATCACATCTTCATTCATTCATTTTCTTATTGCTCCTTGTTCATTTGCTGTGATGGCCCCTTCCCTCTCTAGTATGAAACCCAACACCAGGGGCCAGAGTCTGAGAAAACATCTGTCGCTCTCTCCTCTCAAAGCTTCCTTGTTGTCTCTCAGCCTTGCTGAACCTCCACATCCATTTTACTCTTGAGAATGTTTGCGCTGAGGACTGGTCGCCCGAAAGGCAGGAGGCAGCGAAGCCAAAGAAGCTGCAGCTCTGAGCTGAGGAGCCTCAGCAGGAGCGATGAATTGCTCTTTGAGGACGAAGGCAGGACTCCTCATCTGGCTTGAGTGGAGGAATGAAACTGGGTTTTTTTTAGGAGCTCACTGCTTCACAGTGGAGGTCAATACAAAGAGTCCATAGAGTTGGAGTTGGAGTGTAACACGCACACCCTCTTCAGATTTGCCACATGGGTTTGTCTTGTTGTCTAATGAGTGGGGTGAAGTGTTTCTAAACAAAGATTTAAAAACTCAATTACTTTATATTCTCTCATCCATTTGGACCTGAAAAAAAAATAACCTGAATTTAGTATTTTTAACATGTTCTTGTGGCATTTTCCTTATGATGGAAGACATGTATAATATAATATTATAGTGACAGGAAGGGGTGGCGAGGTTGCTCAGCGCCAATTGTCCCGCCCACAACTCAAAGGTGAATTTCTAAATGTACTATTGCCGCTCTGTAGAATCTGTGTTCTAGAAAATGATACAGTTTTTTACATTTTGGCCAAAAACTATATAAAAGACCACTGGGAACGCTTTGAAAATGGATCAGAAGATGATTGGAGTGGGACTTTAGATGAAGCAGTCAACAATGCAAGATTGTCTCAATTGGAAGCAAATTTACGAAGAAATCTTTTCATCATTTTACCAGGAAACTGATACTGAACTCTGTTATGGTATCTTCAAACATGGACAAGCAGGGAGGGCCTTCTTCTTCTTCTTCTTTTTCTACTGATTAGCACATGTCCACCATCTACAGTTGGAAGAGCACCACAGTTGCAAATCTAACAAATCCTGCTTCAGGCTTTTTCTTTTCCAGCTCTATTCCAGTATATGAAAGACTTGGTGTCACAGAATACAAACTGCACATGGGGAATTAAAGGGGCCTCCATCCATATGTTACTACCAAATCCAAGTGCCTGATTGGTCAATCTTCGTCCTTAAATTAAGTTTCTATTCGTGTTGAGTGATCGTGGGATTTGTAGGTAGAGCCCAAAAACGGTTGTAGAAACTTGCGTAGCGACGTGTTAACGCAAGAGTTTTAAATGTGGAAGCCAGATTCGTGTGTTTAGGTGTGCTTACTTACTAACACAGACTTGTCATTGAAAGTGGTCGCTTGAATGCATGTTGTCGATGGCGGTGTGAATGTAGCTTCACAGTTCATTTCAGGCATCAAGAGAGCTGTGTATTATGTTGGGTGAACTTGAGGAACTTCAATTAAAAAAAATTGAAAAATGTCTTGTTATTAAAGGTGTTTTTTTTTCTGGTTAGAACCTATTCTGGGCAATATTGCCCTCAATTGGCCAGTTGGTGGAACTGCATTAATTTATTTTTTTGTCTACCTTTTTATGGTTCACTCTTCAAGTGTGTCTTATGTGAAATGTATCTCTACACTTCACATGTTTGAGTCTACAGAACTATCTCAGTCTAGGTGTTGGATCCATTTCTTCTGCACTGTGATCTGTTCATCACAGGCATGAAAAGAGCAGCCTGCCTCTGTTCGCTCATTTACAGATAAGCCCCACTGGCTGCTGGGATGGTGACACATCAGCTGAAGACTCTGCAGAACTCCCAGCCAGCTTGCAGCTGTCAGAGCGCATTCGGCATTCAGTGGCAATTTGCAGAAGATCTTGAAGTTCGCCTGCATTAATGTCAGACCTGACTAGTTAGATGATGCAGCAGGACTCATTTTTCACAGATCTGAGACCAAATGTTCCTCTAATCAAAGGGAAAAGGAAAAGGATGAAAGAAGAAAAAGCCATGCAGAGGAACAGTTTCTGCTTATCTAATTATCTGTTGGCACATTTCTAGCTGCCTCAGTGTGAACAGTACTCACTCAGTGACCCTGGAGAGCTAAATGCTAATGCTGACCAGATGTACCAAGTCTCTGATTAGATTTTGGCCCCCGCTTTGCTCCACAAAATACCTACCACAAGCTGTTGAGAGAATCCTCCACAGATTACCCAGAGGGCTTTCACAGGGTTTTGCTCCTGTGATGAGTTTAAATGTCGCAGGTCCCAGTGTTTGGAAGCCTATTGACCAGATTGGCATCCAAAATTTCTTCTACATAGAGACAACTTTGTGTTTTTCAGAAACACGGCAAAGCCATCTGTCGTTGAATTTCCTGTGACATCTTTTCTGCTGCTGAAACAGACAGGCTGAATGTCTCTGCATTGAGCAGCCATGTGAGAGCAATTTTTCCAGTCGAAGGGATGCTCACTTTATCATGGCCATATCTGAAATTGGACATGACGTCTTCCTGTTCCTAGTCTCTGCAACACCCTGCAGCTCTGAGTCTCTTCGGCCGCCGTTAAAGTCGTTTTTATTGCCCCCCACTGTACCAAAGTTTGGAAAAAATATGACTGAGCAAATATTTCCAAATCGTAAACCAGCTGAATAATTGATGCATTGTCAAAGAGATGCTTAGTTTGTGGCTGGAGTGTTAAACCTTCCTCTTATTTGACTTCTTTTACCCTCTACGAAAAGAAAAAAAAAGCATTGTTAGATTTATGGCTCACTTTAAAGCCTTTGGGTTTTTGTTTAAAACAAAGACTCAACAATGGAGTAAATTAAAAAATGATCGAAAGCCCCACCCATTTACCACAGTGCATGACATTAATCATCCAAAACATCCATTTTTCATGATCTGTGAGTGTTCTATGGATATTTGGCCCCCCCACCCCATTTTTTATTTTTGTTTTGCTGTTACCCTCAAGCATCTCCCGTTGGGGTCAAAGTCTCCGTAACAAAAGAAAAAACAAATGCAAAGTCAGATTTAGCTTTGTGATATGTCGATCTAGAAGTCCTCCTTGAAAGCGGTAGAGTATCATGTAACTATAAGTGTGTGCGCAGATAATTAACAAGTGCATTATTTGAGATGGGAAATTGGGAAATGGATGAGATTGAGTCTTGTGCCACTCGCTCTGGCTCCCACAAACGTGTGACCCTGGACTCACCTTTTAGTCTAAACACAATATGGTGTTAGGACAGGGAAGAAGGCGAGGGTGCTGGGGCACGTCCAAGAAATGCAGACTGTTTATAGTTGGGATGCAGAACTGGTGGCTCCCTTTCTGCTCTCTCCATATGAAATCCCTCCATCCCGCTCCTCAGTTTTGTGAGCGTTTAAAAAGTTGTTAACTCTGTGTTCCCAGGTCTTTATTATCATAATTATGCTGGTTTTAGCTAAAATAAAATAAAAAACCCTGTGTTGATTTTTTTAGGACATAGTTTCTGCAGAGTGACAGTAGTTCATTAGAACTTTGCCTTTGAGTTGTTGGCGGTACTTCTGGTGAAGAGCAACCCTGTCCCCTCTTTCCATCACACATAACTGAGCTATCTGTTTAAACCCCTGAAACACCTAACATTACCAGTGCAACAAAAATGCATGGTGAGCATTATTAGAGCTATCCAGCTGTACAGTTTTGATCCAAATGTCAGCTCAGATGACGAAAACCAAGACGAACATGGATCTATAGTCCTCCACAATGAGGCGGAGCAGGGAACCTGTGGCAGGCCCAGCATATTTTCTACGTCACAAATATAATCTTTTCATTACGACATTTTTTCCCTGCTTTTAATTTAAAGCAATTTGAATAGAGAAATACTCAGAAATGCAATTTTGAGCTTAATATTCTTAATTTTTGTTCTCCGTCATCAGTATAAGGAGGGAGGTTAAAAGGGAGGTTAAAAACACCAACAGCACAATTTTCATCGTACTAAGTCTTTAATAGTCATAAAATAAAAGGTAAAAATGATCCGTGTTTCTTGAACAACCTTCAAGAAACTTGTAATATCTATGCGCCTGTCAGGCTATCAATATTGATTATGTCTCTCATCATTTAACGTTCTCGCTTTTAGCCGCCTGCTGTTTCTTCCTGCCACAGAGAAAACTTTCAGTGTCATGGTTTATTCACTATTTCGGGGGATTCTGGCCCCGAAGCAAACATTGCTGCAGGAATCCAAAGTTGGCTGCAGGAACATTGCGCCTAACCCCCACCCTGCAGAAGAATTTGTGGAGCCACTGCAAAAGAAAAAAAAACTCTACAGAGGGTTTGATTCCTGTAGCAGGGGTTCCGCACTGTCCCATTAAAGGTGTCTGCAGAAACCAGACCACCTCATGCTTATTCAGGTGAACTGATATAGTCGGGTACGCGTCTCAGCTCCAAGCTGCATTAAATGAGGGTTTTAACAGGAGATGTCTGCAGCCCGTTTCATTATTTACTTCACATAATTGCTGCTACAGCTGCTTGATCCTTATCAAGCGACTGTTGAAACCTTGAAATAATTTACACAGGGATAAATTTCAGCCTTCAATTTAGCAAAATTGCTCGATCTGAAAGCCTTCATTTAGAAGACAGATTGAACAGGAAAGTACCTGAACATGCTTGATTACAGCGACTTTGACAGGGCAAAGTCAAACATTATGCCTCTAGACTCTGAAGGATCTCTAAAAATCATTTGGACATGCACTTTTCGTGACTAACCTTGGGGAGAGGTTAGATTACCAAATGGGCATCATGGGGAGACAGACTCACTGCAGAGTCATAAAGTTAAAAGGAATTTGGGGAAAGAACATAAAATATTGACATCGAAGTCTCAAAATATTGATTATTTTTGCTTTTTTTGAGTATGCCACTCATCATTTGAGTTGTTTATTCTACTACACCGTGCGTTCAAGCGACCACTTTCAATGACAAGTCTATGTAAACAAAAGTAAATGCGTGTTTCGGGCTTCTGCGTTCAAAACTCTCGCGTTCAGCGCATCGCCACACAAGTTTTTAAGTTTGTTTTTGGGCTCTACGTACTATAACAGAGTGGTAGAAAGCGGTTCTGCTATGGTGACCAGTCTAAGTCTTTTGGGAGTTGAAGGGTTTCATTTTCACCAGCCAGTGTGTTTTCAATATTACATTCCATTCGCATCCAGCCTGTGTCCATTGACCAAACACCTCTGCGTATATAACTTCACCTCAATTGGTCTAAACCACTGCAAAAGGGTTGTTTTATTTAACACGAACTAACAACCAGATACCCCCCCCCCCCCCCCCCCCCCCCGTCAAAATGCACCCATTTGATTATTCAAAATGGCTGCCAAGCAGCTTAAGAGACATTTGTCCAATCATGGCCTGAAAAGGAAGAAGGTCAGCAGAACAGAAATACATTTACAAGAAAGTAGACACAAGTGAACACAAATGTAACAGATGCCACTTTTTCACATGTACAAAACACATTGCCGTTGCATGCGTGTTGAACATAAAACCAGTTGAACCTTGACCAATCAGGGACTCAGATTTGGTAGTGATGTATGGATGGCGTCCCTTTTCATTCATGGAAATGCCAATCATTTCAAAATTGATACTGAAAGAGAAACTAATAATTGCAGTGTGTGGCGGGCTGGAATTATAGCACACCAAGTCTTTCATATATTGGAAAAGACCTGCAAAAGAAAACGTATGAAGTAAGATTTGCAAGATCGACCTCTAACAAGTAGCCTTTTTCAACAGCGGGTACATGCGGTAGTATTGGGTGGCGATAGTCCATTGTGAACACCACATCCCCAGTGTGAAGGTAGCATTAGACCCACACATACTGATTACTTACCTAAAGTGTGATGCAGAGATGGTAAATTCAGCATCAAGAATGGGTGCGACATCCCCCCCCCCCCCCCCAAAACCCCTAAGCTGGCTAATTGAGGCCTTGTTGTCAGACTGTCTGTGGGAATTCATCTCATTGCAGAGTAGTCACAACTTCCAGGAAGGCTGTCCCATCCATCAACATATGTGCGACAGAAACACTCGATAAAGTAGATGGAACACGCAAAGGAACTCTCAGGTTGTCCTTCATGGCTTTAGCAGATGCTTCAGATGGAGATTTTCCCCGTGAATCATGGGAAGTTATGACTTTCAAAAAGCAGAAGCACTCCGTTTCTCTTTTTGTGGTGCTAAAATCCCCAAAAAGCATGTGTCCCTCATCTCTTACAAACACACAAACAGACATACACACCCTTGGCAACGGGTTGAGGTTTGAGGATGCTGTCTGTTGAGAGCAATGCTCAGATTATGTTTAGTGAAGACTGGGAGGATGGCCCACACACGCAGGCCTTATTTACCTCTGAGTGTGTACACAAAGGAGTCTCTGTGGGTATGGGCCATGTCTGCATGTCGAAGGTCAAAGGTTACCCTAGGCTCATGTATATCAGTTAAGCTTCCAATGGGGCGATGGGGGCCTTCAGTGATGGATGGCCTACACCCAGATTTATGGACCGTAAATGGCAATTTGGTCTTAAGGATTGTTGTTATTACCCAGTAACTATGCAATTACAGGCGGAGCTAAGGACAGAGTCGTACCTACAGCAGCAGCAGCATAAAATTAGGGCTGCATGAGTAAACAAGCAGAAAATTCAACATTAACTCGATGGCCACAGCACAGTTTAATGCAACCAGAGGTACTCAAGTCTTCCTTTAATAGCCCAAGTAGAGAAGGAATAAGTGAAAAACAGCCAAGAGTACATTGCTTTTGAGGGCAAAGTCATAATTTTCTAAACAATCCATTGATGACTGTTAGTTGTGTCCAGCAGCAGTCCCACACTGAAAGGCCCAGAATGTTTTTGCAATTCTTCTTTCTGAGTGAAAATGTCACCCCTGCCACAAACTCAAAAAATCAACAAAATTTGCACCGTACACGGAGAAAAAAAGAATTTCTGAGTGTAGCGAACGACACCCCACATAAGAATTATGACATCATAACAGTTGAAATTTTCCACGAACGAAACCAATACACCATGGACGGGATATCCACAGATAGTTTTAAAATTAATATGGGATGGCCACAGGACCTATGATTTTGTGGCAAAGTGTGGAAATATCTTCACAAAATTTCACACACACTCCACCAGCTAAGTCTACAACCACAACCAAAGTTTCTATAACCTCAAGAAGAGGCAGCGATTTTGAATTAAAAAAAATGTAATTCCTTGAGCATCACTGGAAAGCTTAAAAGTTGTTTGAATGGCTTGAGCATAGCAAGCTCACAAAAATGTTGTTCCCTTTTGCTCACACATTTTTTTACCAGAATATTGTGAAACGGTAATAAATGAATCCCTAACTAAACAACAAAACAATAAGACACACAGTAAGAACATCTTAAGAATGTTGGCGTGGTTAATAAAAAAAAAAAAACTTCAGTTGCTATGGAAATCAAAACATTTACTTTTGTGGATTCTTCTAAAAATTACACAGACCTGTTTGTCACCCCAAGGCAAGCAAAAAATAAAGTGGTTGCTATGGAAATGAAACCAACAAAAAGCCAACATTTTGAAAAAGTTTATCATGAATTTGGGACATATAGGTTTGACTAGGGTAGGGTAGAGTGAAGGGCCTGAAGTTGCAGCTCAGCCAGTTAGGGCAGGTGAAAAGGAATGCGGTAGCGCCTGCCGACCATACAATACCACTCAATTAGAGTTTAGAGTTACAAATAGTTGTATTTGATATGTTATTTTATTTTGATTCACTTCAATTACTTGTTGAGACATGTTGTGTTATTTGTGGTGAAGTCCTGAGCTTCTCCATCACAGGCAGGCCGCCACTCCATCACGGTGTATCCACTGCAACAATAATAAGCAGAAGAAAGTGCTGCATGCATTCGAGCTGCAGTGAGGCCACAACCTGGAGCGCCGCATTTCTAATCCATTTCAGCCCTAAGAATAGAATGGCTCATATTCCGAACTGAGCTGTTAGTGTTTGTTTTTGATAAGGCTTGTTGGGGGAGTTTAGTGCCCAAACGGAAAAACTCCAGAGAAAACTCTCATCAGCACAGAACTGCCAAGCTTTTCAATAAGCAGGAATTATGCATGACCAGATGTCTCGATAGGAGCCGCCTCAGTGGGCTCCTTCTTTTTTTAGACTTTTATTTTTCCTTTTTTTATTTTTCAAGAATTGTCTGTTTCATCAGCGACTTGAAGATGAATGCACTCATTCCCAGCCGCTATTGTCTCTCTTATCTGGAGAGTATAAATTAAAGCCGAAAAAAATCTTCTCCCACAAAGGGACCCTCATTCATTAGCTGTTTTCTTCCCATGATCGACTGCTGAGATTCTCCTGATCGTTTACCAAGAGTTCAGTTGACAAATAATCATGTGATAGGATTTTTATGTTTGAATAAGACAGAGAAACAGTTTTTACTTTGTATAACTCACATGTGATATGTCTGGGTCAAGAAATCACCGCTGAGGACAGCAGAGTATAAAAACAAAAAACGCTGAGGGCCCTGCATGGTGAACATAAATGTTTGAGCTGATTTATCGTAGATCTGCTTGAAAAAACAAGACAAAGTCTTTAATCAAATGGGTCCCCTGCAATCTTCGTCCTCATGAAGATGAAACGGCAGCAATGCAGCAGTTAGAAAAATTTCTCCCGACCATCAAAGTCTCTTAAAACTCGGATAACTTTGAACAATAAGAACTTGAAAACGCGAACCCATACTGATCAAATGAAAACAAGTCAACACTGTGTGGTACCTCTAGTAAAAATGTGTTGAATCTAACATGAATAGAGCTTTATTCTGTTGAGGGACTGTTGTGATCACCAGAGACAGAAGTCTTTTTTATTTTGCACATGACTCAATTTTAAATAAAACGTAATGGGTTGCATGTCTCGGGAGTCTCCTTTGGCCCGGGGGGAAATGACTCAGAAGCACAAGGCTACAGTGGCTAATCATGAGACATCAGATCTGACTAACTTCTTTTTTCCTCCTTTAATCACTGTGTATGTCCAAGATGTCAATATAAATTTCTACGAGTTTTTAAAGTCCCACTCCGATCATCTCCGATCGTCTTTTAATTATGATTACATGTATGTTGTTTTTAGCCAAAATCCAAAAACCTGTCATTTTCTAGGACATAGTATCTGCAGTTAAGCAGGAGTTCATTAAAAATTCTCCTCTAAATTGTGGTGCGAGCAACCCAGACCCCCTATCCCATCACCCAAAACTAGGAGCTCCCTGTTTACAGCCCCTCATACCCCCTAGATATCCCTCACAAATAAGCTCTTTTTAAATCAAAACAATTTCTTCTTTTCCTGATTGACACTGATTTTAATAAATAGATTAACAGAAATGTAAATTTGAGCATGATTTTATTTAAATATATCCTCTATTATCAAAAACAATATATCAAAAGTTAAAAACCTCAAAAACACAATTTTGGTGGTGATATAGGAGAACTTGCAGCTCTGAAATGTGTCTAAGTTTGAGGGCGCTTGTGACAGTCTCACAAAAACCAGAGAGCATGGATTTCTCACAGGGAGGGCTATCTACAATGTAAAATAAACATGCGCTCCCCTTTTATCGCGGCTTGCCGCTACGGCGGTTTGCGCTCCGCTACCCCCACAGAACGACAGTAGAAGACTGCAGTTTGGGAGGGCCTCCTTTCAAGCCTCGCTTGATAGGAAGGCGTAGCAGTGCCAGCTTCTGTCCCACTCAAGATCTTCATCAACACCGCGGAGGGAGCATGAAACACTCTGAGTAATTTGAGGCCAGACGGCATCATTACAGGCTGGGTTCAGACAGGATCAGCGGAGTTGGGGATAGCAGCAGTTTCAGCATTTGGTGGATGACATACAGGAATAGCTTGCACCAGATAAATATAGCTGAAGACCCAACAAAAGACCATGTTGCCTCAAATGAGGTTGGCAGCAGGGGGACGGGATACTCAGGGTGGAGAGGGTTTATTTGTTGTTGTTTGTGTGTGAGGGCATGCATTCTTTATGTGCTGTGGTTCACACAGATTTCAGTCTTAAAAGGCCAGAGCAAGTGTCGTCATCTCTGTTTTTACGACAGCTTAAAATAACCAGAGGAAATAATGCGGCCGTAGAATTCGTTTTTTTTTCCTTCCCCTTTGCCCGTCTGGAATAAAGGAGCGACCTGTCAAGGGGCCTGCTCAAACACACGTCACTGCTTTGAAACTTTACACAGTCGAGCTCTTTGTGGAGGGAGGTTTCACACAGATTTGTTATGGCAGATGCTGAGATGCCCAACACATGGGAGTGGAGGGTGAAGAGAGGATGAAATAGGAGACAAAACTGAACACATTTTACAAAATGAGCTAAAAGAAATTGTGTTTTATTGATATTGAGAGAAGGTTCCACCATTTAGATTCAGTGCTTTCCGTCTCTCCTCACTTTTTTCAGAAAAAGAAATCCAGACTGTGGAGTTTTGCAATGTTTAGAGTTTAGATCAGAGTTTTTCAACCAGTGTGTCTCTGAACACTAGTGTGCCATGAGAAAACACTCAATTTCACCTAATTGGTCCAAAAACAAACAAATGCCAGGATATCAGCTCTGTGTTCATCCACACAGGACAAGTTTTCACTCTGAGTAGGTAAATGGTAAAGCACTTTTCTACCTTCTTAGAAGACCCAAAGCGCTTTACAGTCACAGATCCATTCACCCATGCACACACACATTCACACACTGACACTGGCACCAACCTATAACCACCAGAGGCAAGGTGGGGTTCAGTGTTTTGCCCAAGGCCTTTTCAACACATAGGCTGGCAGAGCAGAAACTGAACCAGCGATCTTTCAATCAGAGGTCAACTGCTCTGCTCCCCAGTTAGTTAGGAATATGAACAATCATAAAATACTTTTCTCTTTGTATTCATTTGCATCCTATTAGAGACACTTTTGACTTGACCGGGACTTTAATGCAATTTTGGTCAATTGCTCTCATTTTGGAAAAAGTTCTGCCCCTTTAACTGTCAATCACTCTTGGAGGCCTCAATCTGACATGTCATCAATCTAACCAATCACATGGGGTTAGCATTTTCACGTCACTGTGCAGACATGGCTCATGAAGTCCCTTATTTGCAACCAAAAAAACAGCTAAAGATGTTTAGCAGTGTAGCTTCCTGCAGGATCTGGTGTTAGACCTTGGAAAAAGTGCATAAAATGCTACATCTTAAAGAGTCTGACTGGCATCATAGCCAGTAGCTGCGTTTACATGGACAAAAATAATCTGAAAGAACGCCTGATCGTATTGAAAAATGCGTCATGTAAACACGCCATTCGAAATACACTGCCCTGATCAGACTATCCCACATCAAAATTTCTTTCTGATTGAGATAGGTGGGTTATGCCGATTGTTTATCCGATCGTGTTAGAAGTAAACTGTACATTCCGATCGTGTGTCACTGCTGCTCTGGTTTAACGTCATGCATAGACGGATGTTTCGCTCCAGAAAAAGCTTTGGAGCTCAAACAGGGCCGACCGGCTGATCCGCGGAGGCCCGGTGCGAAGCACGGACGCCTCTACGCTCTGCCCTTGCCCAGCGGGCTCCTTGCCTCTCCCTCTCCATCTTCTCTGACACCCCTCGCGAGGGGGGCCGAATTCAGGACAACCATGTCTACCGTCTCCGAGCAGAGCTCGGACCGCCACACAGCGGCTTTGGGGAGCTGTGTGAGCTTTTCAAAGCAGAAATGTCGCTCAGTCCTTAGAAACTGTTCAAACAATCACGTAGATTTGTGTTTCCAGTTGTGTCCCGACAAAATAAAGGCTGATGTTATTCCCACATGTTTGCGTGCAGCCAAGATGCAGATTGCAGCATTTCCCGCATGGATTTTATGTTCATCAAAGGCTAAATGTTGTTGTTAGCGCATGTTAGCCTTCTCCTAACCGTTCTTCCAGCCCCCTTCTTCCACGTAAAAGCACTGACCACAGGGATTAAAAATAAAATGATGAGCGAACAGGCGCTTCATAATATTCATAACATTAAAAAAAGAACGTTTAGATGATCACCTCGTATATTACCGAGCTGCTACTTATATGCATGTGGCAGCTCAGCTTGTTTACAGCGGGACTCATTTCCTTTTCCGGTATTTTAAACAGAACTGCGCATGCCCAAATGATTTATTCCAACCGAAAGTGCTGCGCATGTCAACGCTTGTTCTAATCGGAAAAAGGTTTTCTTGGCCCATGTACACGGTTAAATTCTAATCCGACCATTGATACGATCAAGATATTTTGCACATGTACTGTTTTTTCACTACATCTTCCATGATTCATTAGATTCATGTAACAGCATCTCTTCCTGTCAACTGTAGCGCACAAATACACAAATATCCAACAGTGTAATAACCATTAACTGTATATGAGAACTGGACCAAGCAACTTCAAGATTTTTGTGCTATAACAATTACAAAAAAATGCACGTCAGATCCTTAAGGGACTGGTAAATCATTAACAGACTAGTTTCTCTTTTGTACATTTTCAGTTGCTAGGTCTACCTTAACTCCAGAAAAGGTTGACAAAGACTGGTGTTGATGACACATATCTACTTTTTTGTAATTTTTCGTAGATTAGTATCTAAAGCTTGAGCTTGTTCACAGCCTGCGTCTCATTTTTGCTGTAGAAGTAGAGCTGCTTTTCTGCAACATGTCTCATGTTTTTGGATCTGTGATACTGAAGTCCTACTCAAAAATGAACTCCAGTACAAAAATAATCTGCTTGTAAGGGTGCAGTGTGAACTGACAATATGAGATTAAAGGTGTAACACAGGTAGTTGTTTTTTTATTTAATGTAAGCATGTAAGCAAGAAGTTACTACAATACCACTTAAAAACACAAGATTTGGGCACATGAGGAGTCTTCAAAGCATGAAAATGCAATCAATATCTAAAGTACAACAAAACTTGTTCACATGGTGCCACCACAAGTCATGCAACTGTGCATCAAAATAGGTCTAGGGAAAAAAATGACAAAATCTACACACACAACATTAAGTTCTAAAAATAACCTAAAAAAATGGGTGTCCATTGTCATTCTAGCTTGAACGCTGTCAAATCTATTATCTTTTTGAGCTGTAAAAAAATGAAACCACTTAGATCACTTTTGTGGAGTTGAAAAAACATAAATTAGCCTTTAAGGTTGCTCAATTTAATCCTTTAACACAATAGTTTTAGCTCTAGAGTTTACATTCTCTCGAGTACTGTAACTCTTCAACCGTTTACGCATTTTGTGGTTGCAGATTTTGAAGTGATGAAAACCAGCCACTGTAAATCAGCAGATTCTGTCGCAGAAAAAAGCAGCTTTGTGCCACTGTGCAACACTTTACATGTTCCATACCAGTGCAAAACCGATATGAAAAGCCACTTTTCTCAATGTCAGAATCATCGAAATCATTTTGATCGCATAAGAGTAACAGGATGTCAAAGAGCGTCTCTTATTTTGGCTCTGATGTAAAAGTGTTAACATCTACAAGTTTAAGAAAGGTTCCCTCACAACTTATTGCTGAAGATTTTAAACCATCCATCGTACTCTGTGGTGTTTCTACATTACCCTACCTTATACATATAACTTAAAAATTCATTACTTATTCAAAGAAAAGTTTTATTTAAAATGGCCAATATTTGTCTTCCTTCCTGTCCAACTCAGTCCTTTCCAGCTGTGGACGCTTCATCCATTGTGTTCGTTAGGTCTCTACTGCACAATGTTGTTCAGGAATGTCAGGTCTTTCTTCACCTCTACATGTCCTCAGGCATTACCCAAGTTTCATAAATTCTACAGAGCTGTAAATAAAGACACGAATCGTTTTCTTTGCCAAAGGAAAGCTGCAATAATGTGAGGGAAGAATCTGAATGTCTGACTAAAAGATGAAACAAACAAAAACAAATGATAGGGGGGAATCACTGGGAACCCAAAACAACCAGCAGTTTTGTGGTGACTGGGAAAACTGAAACACCACTTTGTGTCAGCGTCTGACCATGGGAGATGGTCTCCCATGGAACATAAAAGCAGCTGACCATATGTGACCTCGGAGCGCCCTGTGTCTTCACGGCCAAAAAAGCATTCCTGACCTTCTGTTGGGATTGATCTCTATTGTACAAATTGACCGCAATGACCATAGTCTAAATACTGTTTGTTCAGTTTACATTTGGTGAGCCCAAACTGCTATGTCTTCATAACATTTTGTATTTTACAGTGTTCTGAAAGGAAGAAAATTCAAAACAATTTAACAGTTGGATCAACAAAAACAAGTTTACAGCAAATCTCTGAAGGTAAAAACTGAAAAACATGAAGAAAACCAGGAGGGTTTTGGATTGTTCACTTGGTCCTTGTTTGGTCATTTAACCCTTTAACTATGGAGCCGTCCCCGGTGACAGGAAATGACACACGTTCTCTGAATTACCATTGCTCTATGACCATTTCAACGGGCAATGTAATTCCAACGGATTCTGAAAATGTCAAATGATGGATACTTGTATAACGCTTTTATTGCCTTGCTGTAGGGCCCAAAGTGCTTCACAGTCACAGTCCCATTTACACACTGATGGCGTTTCTGCTGTCGAAGACTGGCGCCAACCTAGAACCACCAGGAGCAAAGCTGCATTCAGTGTCTTGCCCAAGGACAATTTGACACATGGCCAGGCAGGGTAGGAACTGAACTTGCAATCTTCTGATCAGAAGTTGACCTCTCTACGTGCACTATAACAATTTATAGTTGTAAAGTGTTGCACATCAGTGCAAAGCTGCTTTTCTCAGATTTTAGAATGTGATAGACTTGGGTTAATTGTGCAAGCGGTCAAAGAATTAAGGTACTTTAAAGAGCGTTAACCCTATAACACAGGAGCTGGTGAACCACAGTGCATCCCGGGGAAACTCTTTAGATGGAGATTTTGAATTTTTAAGGGGCATTTTTATCTGATTTATATGCTTAGGTTTAAGTAATTTCATGTTGAGAAATACCACATGTGGGTCTGCACTTGCATGAACACAAGGAAGTTCAGACATATGTGTTATAGAGGGTGCTGCTAAAAGCCATTCAGGCTTTAATACCAACTTAAATTCAGAAGTGTTAGTTTTTATGGATGCAGAAAAAACGAAGTAAATAACGTAATTGAAGGGAAGATTAACAACGTTTACAAAAGAACATTTTAAAGACTCTAATCATGCTTTTAGCTATTTTAAAAGCGTCCCCAGTGGGGGTTTTTTAAACTATAATTATGCTCTTTTTTTTTTTTTTTTTTGCTAAAATCAAAAAACCTGTGTAGTTTTCTAGAGCAAAGTTTTGGCAGAGCTGCAGTGGTCCATTGGAAATTTGCCTCTAAGTTGTAGGTGGGACTGTTAGTGTGGACCAACCCCACCCCCTACCCTGTTGCAGGGAGCCCAGTGCATTTTCAGCATAACATATATGATCTTTTTCAAACTACAATTTCTCCCTTACTCCTGATTCACAACAATTTTAAATAAAGAAATACTCAAAAATGAACGACTTTGGGAGTATTTCAGGGAGGCAACTCGAGCAGTGCTTTTAATTGGTTACTCCTCCCTGCTGGCGGTTCAGTCTAATCAACTCACCTGTTCAGCGTCCCACCTAAATTCCAGGTGTGCGGTCCAATCGCTCTTCATTCATTTCCGCTAGCTCTTCTACCTGTGAGCTCCGTTAGGGGTAGTTTAATACCCAAAGTTTTCTATGGAGATCTTTGTTTTATGTATCTGAACAGAGCCTTCTGCCAAACAAAAAGAAATATGTGAATACATTTTCTTTTCTGCATGAGTTGTCTGACTGAAATGCTACTTTAACATTTGTCCTCCATCATTATAAAAAAGCCACAAGAGCATGTTAAACAAACCAAAACCAAATGTATTAATTTTTTTATCAGAGTAGGTCTTTAAAATTCAAATATTGAATAGGAAAAGCAAATAAATAAGAGCAGACAACCAGTCAACCAGTTAAAACAAGTTTGTAGAACTTTGTTTTTGCAAAGGTGAAAATGCAGAAATATTGCTTTAAATATTGCTTGAAAAACTGAAAAACACAGTTTTCCAGTTAACTAAGTTAACGTTTCATGAACACTTCCTTTAAATGGATCGTATTCCTGAACTGTTGAAATGGGATTTTGACTCCCCACCTGTTAATGAATTCATAATAAGACGACCAGCTGTTTTTTCATCACCAAATTAAGGGGGGAAAAAATAATCAGCTATTAGTCTAAGTCTCATAAGGGGAGGTTTAGGTAAGGAAGATGGCTTTAATGGGTCAAAGCTCCAGTGACTGTCCAGTGGGGAGTCATGACACATGCTTTTGCTGCAACTCTTCTCCACAGAGACCAAAAAAGAAACCAGTAAAAGTAAAAAAAGAAAAATAAAAAAAAATTGCTATTTTTGCTCTTTGACATGTGAGATCCAAGTTTTGGGGACAAGAATATCTATCTATCAATACAAAAAAATCTTTACCAGACTTGATAAACTTTCCAGAAAAACAAAATGAATCTTCTCCGCTGTGCAAGACATCATCAACGCCGACAGCTCATCAGTTACGTGAAGGATAATGGTTTCAGAGAGCTGCAAGGACACAAAGAGTTTGATGCAATCAATCACAGTTGCAGAAAAATGAAAGACTGTAATAGTACTGGGGTGTTTTTTAGATTTTTTCTTCTCTTTCGCTGCTGAAGATTTGCCTGCTGTAATCTATCACACGGTGCTTTTCTGGTGGAAGACTCAGCACAAACTTTCTCAGCTGTTGTTGCAGTGAAGTGACTGTGTAATCCAAACGCAGCTACTTGTGAGGAAAAATGGTTTCTCGGCTGCTGAAAGCGGAACATATTACATTTCCTGTTTGCCAGTGATAAACCCAATGCAACGATTAATGCCACTGAGGAGTCTCTGCCTTGCTGAAGCATTTACATTAGAATAGCATAAATTGCACTTGTTTCAGTAGATGAAACACCCAGTGTCAATCATTTTTATAAATAAATAAATCAGGCCTGATTCAAGTATCTCTGATTGTGGCTGATAATGAGCATCATATTTTTTGAAAGGAGAAGCAAGCCCACTTCAGATTGCCACCCCTGCATTCAGCTAGTGAAAAAAAATTACCGCATGTGCAAAATGAAGACATGTTTTGATAGGTGTAACCTCCCTTCTTCCTCCAGTTCAAACTTGAGAAGTAACTTCTAGAACAACCACCCACTCCCTGTCTTTAGTGTGTATTTTCTCTGTGTTTTACAGGCCTGCTTTTAAAGTGACATTAAATTCAGTCCGCATTCTATTGAAAGAACCGCTTTCTCTCTGGAAAGTGGAAATTCAGCAGCACTGCCAGAGGACCGTGCAGACACATGCCTTTGTGCATGCAGGTCAGCATTCCCTTGCCTGTCATTGAGCTGGATTGAGGCAGTTTGGAAGCTCATGTAGAGTTTTAGAGGGGGAAAGCTGCAGGAATGAAATGCAAAACAGCTGCTTAAGTTCAAACATGACTCCCTTTTCATAGATTTTTTTTCTACACCATATATACCTGATTGGTAATTAAATAAAGTAGCAAAATACTAATCCAAGAGGTTGCCACATCTGTTAAATTGCTTAAGTATTGCTGTTTTCTAGATGATTATGTTCTGCCTCCATCTTTTTTAGCTTTCCAGTATTTAGCATAAGTCTAAGCTATATTTAACCCTTTGTTAAACTTCAGTGTTTACATTGTTTCGACTGCCGTAACTTTTCAACTGTTTATGCAACTAATAAAATTCCAGCACATTCTAAAGTGTAGTAAAGCAACCTCGCACTGATACGCAACACTGCACAGTAGTGGAATGCTGCATATCAACACTTCAACACCCAATCAACGTAAAGCAGCAACAGTAACATGCACATATACACCGAGCAGATAATCTCTGACATCCCTCGCGTGATTCTCAACGGTTAAACTGAAGCTGGAAGCATGTTTGGGCATTTCGATTGGAGTTTACACCACTTAACAGAACAAAAATAGTATGGTTTTATTTTTAAAAAAAAGTTTTAAAACATCATCTGGACTTAGTTTTTTAGAAATGTTTTGTCTTACTCAATTTAAATTCTCAATTCATCTAGTTGAATCATTTCAAAAACAATTCATCCAAATCTACAATAGAAAATTAAACTAGATAACTTGAAAGAAAAGATTAACACCATGCTGTACATGTGTGCAGTTTTGGTCCAAACCTTTTGACTTCAGCAAAAGTTACCTTTCCTTTCTGAACCCAGCCTCTAGTGAGTTTTTGAGGAACTGCAGTCATGTAGCTTCCAGATTTGCTTGACACTCAGGAACAAAATGGGGGGGGCTTGATTCCAAACCATGGAATATCAACAACAAATTTAAATGTGCTACAATAAACATGAAGGCTGTGTCTTATCCTGTGCCTCTCCTGCTCCTCACAGCAGGAAGGACAAACCAGCAGAACCGTGTGAACCTGCACCACATCAAGGATGTGAATTGTCAACATGATATCCTTTAGTCTGCAGACTGCCATAACATTCATGGCTGCCGGCTGCACTCTTCAGCAAAAGATTTGGTTTCAGAGTAAACACAACCTCAAGCTCATATATCTGCTGTCAACAGTGCTCAGACTTTTCATAGGCTGTGGTTTCTCTTTTCCAGAACTATTTATCTTTAAGTTCAGCATTAGATTTTGGAGTAGAAGCTTTGATATAGTAATAATACAACCTATGGATAGAAGGAGTCCTGAGAAAAGTAGGACTGTGAAGGGAAATAGTAATCGTGTTTGGTCTTTGAGGATGGATAATGGGTTTGTTTTAACAGCCAAAAAGACACATTTTCAGTGGAATATCAGTAGCAGGATGTCACTGTGCAGAACTAGAGAAAGCTTTATCAACCCAAACATAGTGGGAAGACGAGCAAACCGTTTCCTGGAGACATTGCTGTAAAGAATCCAAACCTTCTCATCCAAGAAGTAAAGTCAAACTTTAATAAATTCCAACTGTTACATCACATGTTAGAATCCGTTTTTTAAATATTTGTTTCCATTTTATCTCATGTCTACAGGTCTAAGGTATATATATATAATATTTTCCGCACTACAGGGGCGATGGAATCATAGCGAGGCACCATTAATAAATGATCAGCATATTTTTGTTGGAGCCATGTAACACTGAATGGTGTTAACAATCTAATTGGTTTATTATTTCACTAATAGATTTTATGTGAAACTGAATCAGATTAATATGAATATCTTCAAAACATATATATATATATATAGAGAGAGAGAGAGAGAGAGAGAGAGAAAGAGAGACAGAGACAGAGATTATTATTATATTTCTTTACAAATATGTCTACATTCTGGATATTCAAACTGAATCGAATCGAATACAGTGGATCGAAAGAATAATTAAAAAAACGAATCAATCCAGGCTCTGGTGAATCAAATCAATCTTGGAAATCAATTGAATTGAATTGATCTTAGTTAGAATATTCACAAGACCTGTAACTCCCACCCTTAATTGGAAAACAAAAAAACAGACTGATACCACTAAAACAAACATTAATGTGATTACGCCAACTCCCAGCTTTGTAAGGAAAGGCGTAAAAAACAAAACACGACAACAATGCTACATGTTAGCGACTTGTAAAAACAAAACCTGACTGACTTTTTGACAGCCATCTACCTCTGAAAATCACTTTGACATCAGTAAACACAACCCGAATTTATCCATAAAAAAGGCTCTCCGGATTATAAAATGTGATATTGTTTTTTCTTTTTTTTAAAAAAGACTTATAGATGCGCCTTATATCGGAAAATATGGTAGATACATCTCTAAACTATAGGTCAAGCACAAAAATATCGACCTTATTTTGAAGACAATTTTTCAGCATTCATAATCCATTCAAGTAGTTTTTATTCATCAAAAATATAAAAAATTCTTTAGAGGTCTTTCCAATCCAAAAGAGCTGTTTCCAGTAAATCCACTGATAATTATTAGTATTCCATCTGTTACTTATTAAAAGAATAATACTCTGCTTTATTCTGACACATGGTGCAATTCCTTTTACTTAACTGTGTAAGATTGTGTAAATATGTAATACATCGTACTTTTTTAAACTGTACATACTATATCAAACTCTTTATGGCTAACTGTAATGCTGCAACATGGAAATTTCCCCATTCTGGAGAATCATATCTTATCTGATCTTTTTACTCCATTGCGTTATATCCATTTAGAACTCCAGCCATTTGTAGAGCTTCAACAGTCTTCCTCCTGCTGCAGTCCAGTGTTTCCTGACTTTCAGGATGGATTCTGTTCAGTATTAGTGTCACATTCACAGGAGATGATTGTCTAACCTTGACATGAGCCGTCCTTCACAGGCTCCTCTCAACTGCACGTCATAAACTATTGATGGTGGTCCGCATTTGAACTCACAGCTGACTCCTGAGTCACATCACTTTACAGTGAGGTCATTTGGAAACAATCTCAGAGGGCCCCAAACCATCTGTCTGCCTCTCAAAAGAGGGGATTCAGGGTGATATGAACTGCAGAAAGCCATTATTCTGGATTTAGGAACAAGTCTTTGCATAACAGCAAGTGTAAAATATCACAGAGTCAGCTGCTAGGTGCCGGCCAAGGCAGCCCGCCGGGGGTTCCTGCCTTAGGTTTTTGACAAAAACAGTAAACAGTATTGTTTTTTTGTTCATTTAAACCTGCAGAACCCCTGGGATCAACTTTATTCTAATTTTCTAAAATCTCTACCAAACAAATTAACTTTAAAAGCCCTGACGAAATTTATTCTTGGGTTCTCCAGGATCAAAGAAAACTAGAATATTCACAGGCTAAACTAAAAACTATTCAAAGAGATCAGTTGTAACTTGGTCCCTTTTTACCTGAACTTTTATGAGTGAACACAAGCACTCAACTGTATGGGAATTGAGTTTCCTAAAATGGATGGTGAAAATAAAAATGCTCAAAGGAGACAAAAACTCAATGTCTACATGTCTTCAAGCCTCTCAGCCTCAAAAATTTTTTTACATTAGCACTTTTTCTGATTTTGTTCTGTGATCGTCTTTTATTCCTTTATTTTGCACTATTTCCTTCTCATCTTGCTTTACTTCCAGACTTTGGTTCACTACCTGTGTTACACTGAAATAAACTGCAACACCATTTGCTCATCTGTTATTTCAGACTAACCAGGGCGTGTTGTACTTTATCTGCTGATCCACATTTTTTCATTAGAGCGCCTCCTGGAATTTTCCTCTTTACAATACTGATGTAAACTTTAAAAAAAATACCAGGTAAATTAATAGGAAATGGCAGTAACTATGTTTTTTAAAGTGAACACCAAAACATTGTGGCCCAAATGAGCCCAAACCATTATATCCCTACTGCTATGTTTCATAGCAGGTATTTGAAATTATTGATCTTTCACATATTTTATATTGTGTTGCATTAACCTCACTCAGAATCAAATGGACTCCTGTGTTTCTACCATTGACTTTAAAAGAGAACTAGACTGCATTCTGAACAGGAAGTACCTGCTGGTCCCAAGAAGCCAAAACCCTATAGACTTCTATAGAGAAATAAATAGCTATTAGTCAGTCATTCTATATGTCAGAATAACCATTTTTGCTCTGACCCCTTTTTTTTAACAGGTTCTTGGTAATCCTATTTACTTCATGATATTTATTCTGTAGTGCAATTATTCAAGTTCAAATCTGACCAATCAGAGGCCTCAATTAAAGTAGGGGGTCTCACGTTAGACATTCAAAATGTTTGATTGACAGTTTTCATGAAGCCTGCTTTAAAGTGGTATGGGTGAGGACTCAGAACAAGCTCACTCCTGAATTGCAAGAGTGGTTGCCATAGAAACAACGACTCGGACCAATTCAGATCAATCAGTGCTTACTGACGTTGTCTAGCTCCATCAACAGCAACCGAATTGACTTCACTTGGTTGGAGCCCATATTCTATTGGTGACTTCCCACTCAGTCCAGTTCTCAAGTATAGTCAATAGTTGGTTCAAGAACTTCACCTTAAAATAACCCCCCTTTATAGTTTTGTTTTTGTTTCATCTCAATGTTGTATATCTGGTTTTATGAAATTATATGTTCAAAGTTGCTTGATTTTTGAAAAAAAAAAAAGAAAGATATCCAGTATTTAACGCTTTTTATTTTTACAACAAATTTTTTAGCCTTAATTCAGAGACTGTAGCTCACAGTTTAGGGACAGATCTAACTTGAAGAATTTACAGGACCACTGCTGGGTGTTCTGAAAAGACTCGACCTCCTGCTGCGTCACATTAACCTAGACTGTAAGCATTTGTCAGCAGTCACGACCCCAGAGGATGTTGCGTAATTTTGTATTTCTACATCTGTTTAGCACAAACATGGACCCTTTCATTTGGGTGCAATCTCTTGCTTCAGCTTGATTGCATGTTCCCGGTAGCTCTGAACTTCAGAGTCCTGTCATGAGTTCAGAAGTCACAGACATATAATTTTGTGGATCATGGCAAAAGCTAATGTCATGAGTTGCAGGGATTTATTCATCTCTGAATCAGGAGCTGGAGACGCCTGTCCGAAGGCGCAAAATCACTCCATTAGATAACAGATGGAGTTAAATGCAAAAGCAGACCTTAAGAGGCTCCTGTCATGCAGGGAGAGCTCCTGGAAACAGCTCCCTGATGTTTTCCCAAGGCCTTGTGGTGAAACATCGAAGCAGACGTATCCAAAAATGAAATCTATTTTCCACCAAAACACGTCTTTTGCTCACCAGAAAATCCCCCTCCACTTTAGGAACACTACGTACTTTCTCTTGAGTCTTTCTTTCCGTTTTTTTCCCTCTGCAGCACTTCGTCAAGCATTGGCTGGAACAGATTTTTGAGGACACAAAGGCTCCTTTTACAGTAGCCATATGAAAACTTGTGCCATTTGTTTGGTTTGGTTTTTTTCTTAGGGGGAGGTAGTTTCCTCTGCTGCTTTGAGTTGGTCGGCCTCACCCTCTGCGCAGTGCAGTTGGCCTGCGGCTTGTAAAGGTTTAAAAAAGAGCCTTTCTTTCTTTTTCTTGCTCCAAAAACCACCTCAACGTCTGGCAGAGTTTGAGGACAAAACATAGTGTGGAAGAGCGAACACAGTCCGCATCCCAAGCCACACAACACTGTGTTGATTGCGCCAGCGTGTGTAGTCTTAAAGTAAACTCTGATGTGCGCTCTTTAGTTTGGTACTCACCACAGCTGAAGAACCGCAGCTGCTGGACTTTGCAGATGAACGTGAACTTCATGAGAACAGTGGTAAGCGGGAGCAGCTTTGTCGCACAACAGGCATCCAAAAACATGATTAAAGCATCAGAAGGAATGCATGCTGGATGATCTTTATGTCATTAGGCCCTTTATTCTTAGCAGCTTACACGTCTTGCTCAAGGGCACCTCATTGGCCTTTTTTGTAAAATGGCCTTTTTAACCCACGACATGCTGGGGAATTCCAGCTGACATCCCTGCCTTTTTCACCTTCTAGCCACTAACATATACTGAAGCGGGAGCGTCTGTTCCTCACCAGGAGGAATTCGTGACAGGGAAACGGAGATCCTATGTGTGCTTTGGTGGGAGGTGGGGTGGGAGGTTGTGTGTTTGGCCATGGGAAGCTTGAAGACAAGTGGATGAGTCAGTCTGTGACCTTCTGATTTGTCTTGCTGCAATTACATCGGTAGCTTTAATGCGTGTTCATGTTCTGTGTGAAAACCGTGTGAGGACAGTGTGTTTTCTGTTTTTCTCTGTGGGATCTACAAATGATGTGAATTTGTCCTGTGAAAGCTGGACGTCTGTGAAGAGCAGCCTGATGTCAGAATGTATAGCAAATGAAAAATTAGACCTGAAGAAAATACACAGAATGGACTCCATTAAATGGTGATAAGCTCCGCCCTCAACAGCGACCACTTCCAATGAAAAGTCTATGTAAACGCGCCAATATCCCCCTGTTTTAGGTTCTGCATTCAAAACATCGCATTCACGCGTCACTGCACAAGTTTCTATCACCATTTTTGGGCTATATGTACAAACAGTGCAGGAAGTTGAACTTTGATCAATCAGGGACTTGGATTTGGTAATGACGTATAGATGGCGTCTATTTCTATCCACAGAAGTGCCAACTGTTAGAAAATTGATCATGAAGGAGAAATCATTCATTTTGGTTTGTACCCAGCCAAGGATAAATGACAAGAATGGTTGGCCTGGTGTAAGAGAAGTATACCTGGATACCTTAACGCCTCCACTGTTTCAGTTTGTTGAGAAAGGTTGGACTAATGTCTGATTTGGTTTTGGACACAGATATGCATTAAAAAATAAAGCACACAACTGAAACGGTCTATCTGCAGCAGACTTGTAGAAGTGGACAGGCATTCTCTTTTTCTTTTTAATATAATATTTAATATAAATATCCCCTAATATTAATCATCATTCACAAGACTCAGAATGATTTGAAGTTTTTAGGGGCGAGAAGTTTGTATTTTCGGTGCCTTCAGTGCCTTTAAATGCAACTCCGAAATCATTAGCTTTTCATTTGTCCGAAAATCGAGCCGGTTTTGATGCTTCAAAGTTACTTAAAGTTGCACCAGATAAATATTTACATCATCAAACCAGCCCGGCTCTCAGCATCTCAGTCTTCAGCCTGGGTTAGGTGTGGATGCAAGCATTCCCCTGCTTACAAATTGCTTCAAAGGGATTGAGTCACTGGAATCAAGAGAGCTGTAACCAACAAATGAGATAAAAGTGATATCACCCACACACGATGAGAAGGGGGGGTGCTAATGAGTATTTATGAATGTCTGACCCTAATAAGAGTATAATCGCATTGGGAACTGTGAAATCACGTGTTCAGCCATTAGCGGAGCGAACGCTCTCCTCAGCCGTTCAGATTAGGCCAAGAAGCTCCCAAAAGGGTTGATCGCATGCGCACTCGAGAAAGTATTTAAATCCTGGCAAATTTTAATTACACCCAGATAGCTTTTAACTGGGTTAGCCTGTGAAGTTTGGATGGTAAATTAAGGGGGTTTTTGTAAGCAGTTTTTTTCCATCTGCAAAGTCAAATGGGGAGTTGAAGTGAACAAAAGCGTTGCAGGTGAAAAACTGTAATCCTGCTTCCACGACATTTAGATTTTTGTAAAATCAGATTTTCTCCTTCATTAGCGGTTTGATTTTTTCCATCAGGAGAGAATCTGCGTATTTCTGTCATGCAGGCTCAGACCGAGTAGTTCATCAGATATGCTGCAGATGGTAAGGAGGTCCCCTGGCCTTTTTTTCATCCGCAAGTAAACATATTATTTTAATTACTGCGAGTCAAAGGAAGAATGGAAAGACGCGATCTTCGAATCCTCTTCATTCTTCCAAATAAGCCAGATGGAAACGCGATAAATCCCTATTTTGGGAAGCAATGGCAGGTTTATGCAGCCAGCCTTTATGGGAAAACTACAGAAAAGTGACAAATTCCACATAGAGAATTGATGTGCAAGAAAAACAAATATAAACTTGAAAACCCAACATAATTGACCTTTTTAGTAGCATCCCGGTGAGAGCTGGATGATTTAGATCAAAACTCCTGGCGCGGTTCGTTTTCTGTTGGTGCGTGTTGGCGGTGTGAGGATTTTACTCATTAGGATTTTACTGTAGAAGAGAAACTTTAGGGTTATTATGTGTGAAGCTGCAAAATGAAGCATTAGACTCTATGAAATGACGCACAGTGGGTTTTTTTGCCATGTAAAAATGTAAATTAGCTTCTTGCATAGTGTGATCCGGCTTCTTAAGGGCTGTTTGGAAGCATCACAGTGTGTCATGGTGAAGGACTTGGGAAAAAAAACAGGCATAAATGGCTAAAATAAAAATGCAAATGAAAAATTGGACAAGAATTTGAACTGGGAAGCATAAGGGTGACCGAACCAGGGCGTGACATCTGCTAAGACAGGACTGGATGCAACAAAGAATCTGACAGAGAAGCCGTGAAATTATACAATGAGCTTAAGGACGTGCACAAGAGCAGTGGATGAAAGCTGCACGTGGGTTTGAAACCCCCATATAACAGCAGCAACTCTTTCCTTTTTGACTCCTGATCACACTGTGGAAAAAAAATTGCAAAGCATTCCACCTTTGATTGATTGATGAGCGTTCAACTTTTCATGCAACATTTTCTTAAAGGAATCTTTAAAAACCACTCATTAGAAATAAAGGTAAAGGTTGTAAGAGAACTCTAGCACTTGTCCAGATCATTTACAACCGCTCTCATGCCACACTGAAAGGTATGACATGCAACCATACGGGGTCTGACACATTCGGGTGCAGGTTTTTTGGTGTACAGGCTCCTAGAGGGTCAAAGAGAGGAGTGGCACATCTTTGCATATAATAATAATATTAATAATGTAAAGTAATTGCAAAAAAAGATGAGGGTTAAAATTTTTGAAATCCCAGATGGGCCGGCATTCACAATACAGAGGCGTAGCAAATAATTTGAGGGGCTCACGACTTCATGAAATGGTTTTGTTGTTTTTGCATAGCTCAACAAAAACTGAATATATGATTTCTTCATCTTTCTCAACAAAGATATCGATATCGACTCAAAAATTGGGGGCATCTGCCCCCCTTATCCTTATCTAACTAACTATGACATACGGGGGGCGCTGTTGTACGGCACCCTTACGTCACACTCTTGACATCAGTGAGGCATGAGGTACAACTGCCTTATAGATACAGTGGTGGAAACATTTGCATCTGGTACGAGGCATGCAAGGAGAACGCTTTTGTCACTTAGGCAGCACTTATGGCGCAGTCTGGAGGATTTCTTTTTTTGAGGGGGGGGGGGTGAAAAATAAAAAATCCCTACGCCACGCCAGTGTCTCCCCCACCTCAGCTTCAATCTATCTTTGTAAATTTTAAGTGTTCACTACAACCTGTCGTCTGCAGCACACCCATAGAAAAAAAGTCATGAACATTTCTGATCTAGAGGGCATCACCTAGTGAGCCACCCAGATTCTCTGAACAGGTGGTACACCTGTATCCACCCACAAGGACATTTGTGACTAAGCCATAAGGTATTACAGCCCAAACATGGACATTTTGGAGTTAAATGTAAATGCTGTAGGCGGCAAAGGGAACTCTTTTTTTTTGTTTGTTTTATATCAGCAAACATAGATAAAAAACACTTTCAGATTTTTATATTTCTATATTATGACCTTTTTATACACATAAACCAGTCTGCTGACTCCCAGTGCAAAAATATGAATGACTGGGATTGTGTCTCATAAATCACAGTGTGGGTTGGATGTGATTTATGTTGAGTCATTCTAAGCTAAGATCAAACAACACTTCAGATTTCCAAAATGTCTTCTCATTGGGGAAATGCATTCAGGCTTATTCAACAGTGACATCAGATAAGACGTAGCGAACCGAACCGAAGTCTTTGAATGGATCTTTAGTGGATGTAAAAAAATCTGCTGTGGTACAGACTGATGACTTAATTCTACTATATGACTAAATCGGTGCTAAAATCTGCATGGATCTAAATCTGCATGAATTGGAAATCTTGACTGACACATTAGATAAATGTGTTGATCAATCAGAAACATGACCATAACTTTGAAATCAGATGACAACGTAAAGAGTCAAGCTGACAACTCTAAAGGTGCCCTGAGTCTCCTCAGCGATAGTTTTGTTTGCTTATGTCACCAATCAACCTGTTCAAAACCACAAATCAGATTTTAGGAAACAGAAACTTCTTTTGTCACTGAGTGGAAGATTTTAGGCCAAGAGCAGATAGCTTATGAAATAAAATCCATCCTTATTTTTTTATTTTTGTATTCTCCTGTTTAAACACAAATGGAGAACAGAAGCAGCATTCCTTCTTCTGCAAAGGAATGAGACTGAAGGCACAAAACGACCGGATGTTTACAAAAGTAAATAAGAAATCTAAGATCGAAAAACTCCAAAAGGAATCCAGAACCGCAAATGAACCAAGACCCCCACCCCACCCTCTCCCCCAAAAATCAACACTTGAACGCAAAAACTTTGTGCCAGATGCTGGATCACAGCATGTAAGAATGTGCACAAGCGTGATTGATCTGCTGATGCATTAAAGATGTAAGACGTGTCGTCAGGGGCTGACTCCATGATGACTAAACGTCGGGTTCTCAGAAAACTGGAGATGGGAGACAGAGAAAGGAAGGTGAAGGACAGAGCATTTAGTCCATCAGGAGCTGCCTTCTGAGAGAACATACTCACTGATCTGCAGTCATCGCTGCAAGAGCAAGAAGACTCTTCACAGAATATACCACTCTTTTGTATTGTAGTACACATATAGTAATTTTTTGCTATAACTTAAAAGGGGATTACAATTGAATTTGTAATAATTTACTCCTTACCTGTTCAGTTACTCATTTATGATAACAGACAACTGCATAAAAAATGTAATTGTTCAAAGCAGCAAGTCTATGAGGTTAAACTGATTTTTTTTAAAGCTAAAATTAAAAATGTTGAGCTTTGAAATGGTAAAGGAAGTATACTTGTATGGTGCTCTACTACCTTCTTGGAAGGCCAAAAGCAACAATGTGGGGTTGTGTGTCACGCCCAAGGGCACTTTGACACATGGGCAGGCAGTGCAGGACCCAAACCTACGATCTTCCAATCAGAGGTCAACCGTTCTACCTCTGGACCACCGCCTGTTTAGTCAGTCACTTTGAGATTTTATTTTTTTCATTTTTATTAATTTACCCCTTGTGCTATCCTATGGGGTCAAGATGACCATTGAAGTGTTCTCCCTATCATGACAAAGGTGGATAAAGGTGGAAAGATTTCATGTAATCCATGGACACCAGTGAAGATCACAAATCATTGAAGAAGAAAGGTTCAGAGCACTGTCTAGTGGGTCTATGACCCAACTCCCAATGTTAAAGTGCCTAGGATAGCACAAGGGTTAATAAGCCAAATTTCCTGCAAAGCCTTATGAATTAAAAAGAGTAAAAACATCCAACGCACAACCCAAACTGTGTTAGCAGTTGTTGTTAGACCCTTAGTCACAATTGCCGTTACGGGTGGATATGAATTGCCTGCGGGCAAAAACAGGGTAAATATTTTCGGGGCAAGGTTGTAGACCGCTTGGTGAGCCTGTAGAGTGAAAATATTCATGCACATTTTTTTCTATGCCCATGCTGCACACACCAGGTTGTAGCGAACACTATGTGTGACTAAGGCTTCGGATTTCATAACGTTAAATTTTTGGGTTCCTCTGTCCTGTCGATGTAGGTGGAGTCATTTTAATCCCTATTTTTTAATTCCCATTCTCTTAAAACTCATATTTATTGAGACTTCTAACATTAAACGATATTATCTTTTCTTTAGTGCTCTTTTTTCTAAAACTTGGAAAAATGTGTTTAATAATCAACTTTTTCTCAACTGTAAAGTTTATTTTAAAGCACCTGTAATAAAAATCAGCACAGGGGAAATCTAAATTGCAGAGTTTGAAGTAAAACACAAAATGTTACACATAATCAATACTCCGCCTCTCTAAATCTCTGGATAGATTTTTTTTTTAGACCCTGAAGGGTTTTTTGGTTATTTATTTTTCTGCAGCATCAAAGTTTATGATAAGGCTATAGCCCCTTTCCAGTTCCATTCTGCTTTGAGAAACAGAATTTTATGAAGTGAAGTATTGATCCCAGTCATCAGCTTTGTTTTGTTTTTTCTTTTGTCTTCAGTCAGGAAAGCGACTGTCTCTATGGAGCGTTTGCCTCCAGCGGTGGATCAAAACACGCATCGCTCACTTTCCCCTTTGTCCTCGCTGCTTGGCGCGGTCATGCCAATGATCTCTCTTTTATTGATGTTGTGCTTTAAAGACTCAGCTCTCCTCGAGTTCTTAGACTCATTAAAAAGTCTGACACCTTTGAGAATTTTTCCCCACCCAAACTGTGAGAAAAACCATCAAGCCCCACATGAGAGGAGCAAATTTGCCCATAAATCTAAATATAACCTACCGGCTGACAGCTCAGAATGTGTAGCAACGCGCCGTCCTGCGCAAAAAACATGCGGCAGCCATCTGGTATTCCTCACCCATGTGTGGCGCTTTCATCAGCACATAATTATGTTCTTGCATAAGAATTTTTGTCAAGGTAATGATAGATGAATGACTTAAGATGCACCAAATCTGGGTTGGCAGATACGTTGAGTCTCTGGTAGGATGCTTCATGCCTCCTTTGATGGATAATCTCTCAAAACCCAGAGCTTCGCCTGATGTCTCCTTCTAGTCTTTATGCAGATTCATGGTACACCAGGAGCCAGCATGGAGTTGCTATCCAGACCACACATCCTTCATCTCTTTCTTCTGCTCTTCTTCTCTGGTCTGGCACGTTTTTTAAGAAGTCGTTTGTCAACTGGTGACTTTTTGGTGACATGCGTTCAGGAGCCTTCAAAGAATTTTTAACAGTGACAGTTGTCTGGATCCCCCACAATGCACCTGTGTTCCTCCTCAGCTCATCTAATATTTGCAGACTGACATGGTTTTGTCAAAGAGCTGACAGCAGAGCTGGAATATTTCCAAAGGAAGAGCTGGTTTTTGACTGAAACGCTTATCAATAGTGCTAGAAAATGATGCCACTTATTCAAGATTTGCTCACATTTAAGTTGTCTACAGTATTGATGTTTTGTGCCTCAGTTAACCGCATAAGTCTACTACATCAAAGAAAAGAAGGAAAAGTCCATCTTCATCCACAGAGAAATGTTGCAATATCATTTTTAATGAGATATAGAAAGCATGAAATGTGACATGTTGGGTGATTTGGTAAGTTTTTGCTCACAACAACGTTAGTTTTAGATGCAGAAATATTGACATCTTTGGAAGAAAAAAAGCTGAGTCATTTTAAAGTGTCAACTAAGAGAAACATATCCAGAATGCAAAAACATACAGAAAAACTGTATCAATTTCTGCGTCTACTGGCCCTACCACTAAGATTGTGACTGCATTGTGTGTTGACATTGTAAAGGGTTTGCCTATTTAATTGCTGCACAGGAGATGATTAAAATATTTTCGTTAACTTTTGTTTCGGTAACTCCAAAGATAAGAAAGATCTGAGGCACCACAGGCCTCAGTTAGCATTTTTTTTTGAATAGCATGAGATCACTGTTGAGGTTTACAAAAACTGTTTTTTTGGAAACGAGTCAGAGTGAACCTATTCCATCACCAACCACTGAGTTGCACTGTGGAGAAGAGCTTTTCGTTTGGGTCTTTCCCTGTAGTTAGCTACAATCTCATTTTTGCCTAAAGCTACATATGATCCCATGACAGGCAGACAAGATTTCACTGATTGGGACAGGGATCTCATAAGAAACTCCCTGGCGTAGTGTCCTGATCATATGAGATCTGGACTGAGGGGGGAGGGGTCCCAAAATCCTATAGACTTCTGTAAAGAAATAAACAGCTATTTTTCAGTCATTCTATTATTCAGAATAACCATTCTTACTCTGATACCTTTTTTTTAACGTGTTCTTGCTAATCCTGTTTTTTTTAATGATGTTCTCTTTCTGTAGTGCAAGTTTTTCAAGTTATAAACTGACCAATCAAATGCCTCAAAAAAAGTAGGTGGTCTCACGTTGAATGATCACAACGTTCATACTGAATGATTTTGTGTGGCCCTCTTTCAAGTGGTAGGGGTGTGGACTTCCAACAAGCTGACTAACTCGGACCAATCGCTGCTTACCGACGTCGTCTGGCTCCAACATGGCGATGTTCGTAAAGGATTGACTTCATTTGGAGCTTGAGCTCACTCAGTCCAATTCTTTTATACAGTCAATGGTCCTGACGGGCCACCTGTTGGCCTCTAAAGCAAGAAGTTTCCCAGTTTTCCGGCTCTGTCTTTCTGAAGAGCCGCTGAGAAAGTGAAGTGCAAAGTGTTCGCTCCCTCCCACTGCACATTCTATCATACTGAGTGCTTGTTGTTCTCCTGTATAACATAATAGATATCCGCTTCGTAGCTGCTAAGCACCCCTTAGGCTACAATAAGCTGTCACAGACTAAAGTCGTGAAGAGCGATCTCTGGCAGTTTAGTGCCTTCAACTGTCGTGCAGCAGTTCCACCTCACAGATGGGTTTTAGAGGTAAAGCCTCACTATAGCTCCTCTGATCTGTTGTCACCCCCTCAGTGGGGGGGATCAGTATGGGAGGGTTGTTCCTTCCCATCCCGTCTGAGTAACATCTACCTGCTTGAAAGTCAAGAGCAGAAGTTTAGGCCAACTAGCTGTATTCATATTTACACACTAGGCGCTTTTTGAATTAAATGCAGAGACAGAAATGCAATCATTTGGAGGCTATGGGATGCAGTGCCTATAATTACTTTTGTCTGATTTACTGGGAAATTGTCGGAACTACGGCTCATTCGAGCTCCCTGCATGTGTCCTTCACTAACTGGAAAGTGCTGTCAATCTGTTAAAGCTCTGTGTAAGCTCATAAAAAGAGCAAAAACTCACAAAAGAACCTCTTTTCTTGGCATTTCAAAAGATTATTTTCTTTCTTTTTTTATCTTAGTGCCACTAGCAGGTTTTTCCAGCCTCCTTAAAGGATTTTAATATATTTGTTGCCTCTGCACAATTTGGCTGCGTTAACTTTTCTAAATGTCTTTGTCTTGGAGGCACGCCCAAGGTTCAGAGAGCTCTGCTGGGGAAGAACTTCTACGAGAACCTGACATTTTGTAGGATAGGAGTCAGCCATAACAGACTGACTTTGCAAAGAAAAAAAACAGCAGTAGATGAGCAGCTCCTGAGTTGTTTTATGCAACCTCGAACTTAAAGTATTTCTCTGCTTTTTTCTCTGTAAAAATTACAGTCTAACACAAATAATTCCTCTTTTACATCACTGCATCAAAAAATTGACAGAATTTTTTTGGGTGTGCATAATTTAGATGTTTTAAACCCTTTGATGAAAACGCTTCTTTATGAGATATTAATAGTAGGAATTATGAAATGATGCTGTTTATGTTTATGCTCAAAACACAATTAGTTTAAAGTGCAAAAAAAACTGACATGATTGTTCAGGAAAAACAACCTTATTTAGCCACTGTCTCAACACTGATCTACATGTTTTTGGACTTTTGGATCATTCTGATGAGATGGGGTCTCAGAAATGCCTGTATTAAATATGAAACGAATGGTTCTATAGGAGTTGTTACGAATCCAGACCCAAGTCCTCGACACACAGAGGGATGGGTCAGAGCAAGGTAACCCAACGGTGGGATACCAAAGAAGTCACTAAGAAAATAGGATGCCACAACCCAGTGAGGGACCAGTAGTTGAAGTTTACACGTTTATTTGTTTAGCTAGACAACAGCAGCTCTCATCTTTTACAAATAGCTTCTTCCTTTTATTGACGTCAGCTTCTCCTGACAATCAGCTGTCCAGGTGACAGCCCTTCAATCAGCTGACCCGCTCCAGCTGTTCCACCTTCTCAGCTAATCAAGTCAATGAAAGAGAAATCAAAACAGAAAAAAACAGAAACACTGGAAGGCTGTAACAGGGGTTAATTTGAGGAAACAAAAAGTTATCGTGCTCAGTTTTCCTCATCAGGGATGCTTTTGTTAGAGAGAGCTGCCTGTGTTTGTTTGTTGCTGGGAGTTATGGACTGGAAACACTGGCTTGTGTTGCAGTGTGGAATCTGCCACATCAGGCCCAAGGGGGATGCCGTGGTGTGCAGAGCCACCAACTGAATGGGTCTCCATATGTCTAAAACGGGTACCACAGATGTAGCATCGGCAGAGAGGGCCATCCAAAACCAGTGTTTACCTCAAATCTGTCCCGTTTTGAGTCCTAAGTCCCTTGATTGGACTTCTGTAAATGTGCAAAGACCTTTGGAAAGAGGAAAAAGGGTGCAAAGCTGCAATTTATTGGCTGGAAAGCAGATGGACAACTCTGAGCCTGCAGTTCTTTGTAACCCTTTGATATTTTCGTAGAACATTGTAAGCTTTCAGTAGTGACTGTGATCATGCTGAGAGTGTCCTTTCCTGGAAAAACAGAGTTTAAAGATGGTTAATCTGCACTGTTGAAAGCAATTGTTGGTAACGGTGACCCCACTGCTTCCCCTGAGCCAGGGGCTGCAGTTCAATACATGAATCCGCTTTTTACTGGAATTAAAAACAGTTTTTTTGTGCTCCTCATACTCCAATTCATCTCAGAGTTTGGAACAAACCCCAAAACCATACTCTCCAACTGCTACCAACAGTTTCCATTGAAACCAGAGCAAACCAGTTGGTGTTGGAATGACAGAGAGACACGTCAATCTGTGGAAAAATTAAATATAGGCTGAAGCTGGAACATCTGAGTGCTGTTTAAGCCCTGACGCAGAGTTCCCGGGCTTTTCCTTCTCGGATGCTGTTTATTTTGGGGAACAAAGCTGCAGCTGGAGGGAAAGTAAGAGTATTGCCGGGGGGGGGGGGGATTGCTGTTGCATTTCCTGAAAGAAAAACACAGGAGGAAAAGTGTCTGCAGGAGCTGGGTGGAGCAGGGTGGGACTCCTCAACGGTAGTCTGGTGGAAAAGACTTACCGTTGGGCTGAGTCAGCCGGAGAGCACAAGAGGAATGCCTGTTTGGTAGGGGAAGGGGGGGTGCTGGTTATGGTGGAGGGCAGGAGGGGGATACCTTTAGGCCACACCATAAGTGCATGAGGGAGTTTGAGGGTTTTATTCTATATACCTCTGACTCTTGGTGGACGCACTGGAATATAAACGAATGCCAGTTGATGGAAGGGTTATGGAGAAAACATTTGGATGAGGCATTCGTCTGGGGAGTGGGGGGCGGCAGACGGCAGAGGGGGAGATTCAGCTTGAGCTGTAAAAGGTCAGTCTGGTGCCCTGCACCTTCAGCTGGTTCTCATTACGGAGCTAATGTGGTGCTCTGATCTCAAACACACCGACTTGGCAGGGCCAGGCTGAAGCCGGAAATAGGGTTTTGCGAGGCCCCTCTGCTGCAGCTTCTGTAGCACAGATTCCCTCCCAGGAGACCTGCAGGAACCTACATTTAATTCATTTATTTAAAGCCCCCGCCATTTGATTTGCTCATGGAATGTTGACTTAAACAGGATCTGACTAGGTTTCCTGTAGAAATCAGAATGAGGAGAGGAAAATGAAACAAAAGTGGTGTTTGCTTTTCTTTAATGAACTGATTCCTGTAGACTTTATCAGCATCTTGTCTTTAAGTTGAGTAACCTCTAACAGACGTTTAGACTCTAGTTTTTGCACCATGACTTTTGGGATAAAAAAATTAACATTTGAAGAAAACTATAGTTGTATTCAGACTGGAAAAATCCATTGTTCTGGATCGAGTCCGCTTAATTGGTTCTGGAAAAAGTCTCAAACCTTGCGTTTGGTCTGTATTCAGACTGACATCAAGCAGACCCTTCTATTACGGACCAAAGCTTGTAAACAAACCCATGTGACTAAAGATCTCTTCAGTCATTGGCCAGGAACAACCAGGGCGGGACAAAACAACAAGAGAAAGACGTGCTGCACTTCACAATTCATACTGGGACAGTTAACTTATTAAAACTTTATATGTCGATTACCAGTTTTAAACATCAGGAGCAACACTTTTTGCTTGTTACTTTGGTACAGCGGAGGCATGCTTCAAGGCGGCAAGGATACGTGCCGTGTTTGCTCTAACTCAAGATGCTAGAGGAGATTTTGGAAACAGAGGCTTCAGATAGACATGACACATGGCTTTTTAAGACAATTAGGTTGCGAGATTTTGGTAAAAAACTTACAGCACTACTGGGAACGTTTTAATTTAAAAAATAATTTTCATAGGGGGAGTTTAAAGCAGATCAAATGTGTCCAGCCTGAATACAGCTTGTATTTTATGTCTGAAAAAGATTATTTCTGCAATAACGGCCACAGATAACCACTTTTTGAGTTGAACAATTCTATATCAAGTTTAAAAAATGTATAAATGTGTCACAAAATATAGATTAACACAACTTTCTCTACAATATTTATGACTCCAATGCAAAGCATTTCACACAAATATTTAGTAAACTTATAGCTTAATCTAAAAAAACAGGGTCCTTGGGTATTTAAACAAGGATAGAGTGGTGTATGTCTGGTTTGCTGTGCTTGAAAATGTTCACACATTCATAATATTTAGACTAGAGTCAAACATTCAAATTTGTCCATGTTTGGAATTAATTTCCTAAAAGAACCTGACCAAAAAGAAAAGTAGACATAAAAAAGAAAAGCAACGGACATGTGAGTCCACCTCTAAATGTCTACCATGACTTACCCAACTGAGTTTTTACCGGTCCCTTACCACATATCTTTCTCATTTTTCTGAAACAGTTCTTGACTGAGAGAAGCTACTCAGTATAGGGTGTTTCAGCTCGCTGAAGAGCCAATGTCAAGTTAATAATTAGAGTTGGAGTGACTAATGCTCGCACCCGTACTCACAACTGCAGTCAGAAGGGTCCTTTTAGCCAAGCGTGAATGGATGTATTGATATCATGTCAGAAGTGACTGTTAAAGACAGATGGGGCAGATCTAAGAACCCGGATGAGTGCAAACATGCATTTATGTACTTACAATTAGGCCCCAATGTGTGACTCTGACAACAATGGCGCTGTCAAGGATCGCCACTTATTTGCTCTTCAATTACTGTGGCTCCGAGTATGACTTAGACAGAGACATGTCCTCCAACATTTCAGCCACATGTGAAATTACGATGTTAAAACTCACAAGGATTTTCAAGAGTGCGCTTTGCAAACAAGAGTGGCGACTGACTGAAGACACAAGGACACAAGCAGCACGGAAGATGTGAGGCAAAAAAAGCTGTTGACTTCAAAAAGAGGTACTCCATTGAATGTATGTCTTTTTTTATTCATTTTTTGTTGTTATTGTTGTGGCATTCTGCGCTTCTTTTTCTCTTTAAAAAAGGGAAGCTCTGTCTCAATGAGATGATCATATTCCAGGTCAAAACACCAGAAAAACATTAGCATGGACCATCTAAGTGTCTTTGTGTGAAAGTGTGCAGTGAGGTATCTTATCAGGTTTGGAGGGAGGAGGGGGGGGTTCTGCTTCTTATCATTCGCTGTTTTATTCACAGCTAAATGTGTGGCGAACCATTTTCCTGCCAAACACCTTCAGAATTGTGTTGCAGACGTTTTTCTGTTAGAGATTATTAATACATCCTACACACAACTGTACAACAGTTCCATCCTAATAGATAAACAACAAACAGAGCCATTTAAAGACCCGCTCCAATGAAAACTGTGTTTTTGGTGTTTTTAACATGTTCGTATAGCATTTTTCTGATGATGCAGGGCATAAATTAAAAAGGTTCGGCTTAAAATTGCATTTATAAGTATGTATTTATTTAAATGGTTGTGAATTAGGAGCAGATGAAAAAATGCAGTTTCAAAAAGCTCATATTTGTAGCATAGAAAATATGCTCCCTGATCTGCTCCATTCTGATGCATCCACATGTACAGTATGTCTTTGTTTTCCTCTACTGAGCTGACTTTTCCAGTACTGCTCACCATTTCTGTTGCACCGGTAGTGTTTAGGTTGTGGTTGTGAGAGTCTGTAATCCAGCGGGAGAGGGCATTAACAGGTGGATGATGAAAAGTGACGGTGGGCTTACTCCACGTCCAACTAAGAGGTGAATTTCAGCTTTTTAGATTCAACTTTGCAGAAATTATGTCCTAGAAAGTAATGCAGTTTTTTTCTTTTGGCTAAAAATGGCATAATCATAAATAAAAGACCACTGAGAACACTTTAAATTTAGATCAAAGATGATTGAAGTTGGACTTTGAAGGTGATTTTTTTGTAAACAGGCGCGTCACGTGCAGTACTGTGAAAGACAAGTACTAACAGGCAAATACTAAAACAGCAGCTAAAATAGATCAGTGGTATCAATGGATCACTGGATAAATGGTTTGGCTATTATTGAAAATTTTCCCCTAAAGTGACAGAAAGTCAAATGGGAGAAAGAGAATTAAAAAACAGGAAAAACAGAAATATCTCATAATGTGAGCTAACTGAAGTTATGGCAAGTCGTTTAAAGACCCACTCCGACTATCATGTGATCTGATGTAAATTGGTCTTTTAATGCTGATTTTACCGATTTTAGTCAAAATAAAATATATCGTGTCATTGTCTACGACATATTTTCTGCAGAGCGGCAATATTTCATCATTCACCTCTGAGTTGTGGGGAAAACCATTGGCGAGGAGCAACTCCGCTCCCCTTCCCCTCCCCGCTATAAAACGGAGCAGAGAGCTTGTAGCCCGCCCAGCAAATTTTCAAAGTCACAAATATGCTCTTTTTAAACTGCAATTTTTCTGGTTCACAAGGATTTTAATAAATAAATATTCAAAAATGCAATTCTGAGTTTAATTTTCTTCATCTATGTCCTCCATCATCAGAAAAATGCCACAAGATCATGTTAAAAACACAACTTTCATCAGAGTGGGTCTAAAACACAAGTTTCCACGTTAATAACAGTTTAGATGCCACCAATGGCCATCATCATTTGCTGACATCTCCTTTAGTTTAAAAAAAGATAAAATAGTCAAAATACATTTCAATAAGTTGAACTTTTTAAAAAATGTGTGGAACCAGCAGCAACAGTAAAATAACAGACCCAATGTGCAACATTTAATAAATATCAATATAACATTTTAATTAATAAATAATATTTTTGATTAAATACAAGAACAAATCTAAATCAGTCTTAGTTTTTTTCTAAATATTTGAATTAGTTTTAAAAAAAAAGTCATGTTGCTTCATCATCAAAACATTTTGTTTTTGTTTGACACCCAAAACTATGGTTTAAAAAAAACAGTTATAGTTCAGTTGGGAGCCAAATTAACTGTTAGAAACAGTTTTACTCACATGTTCTGGAGTAAAATGAACAGAAGTGTCTGTGAAAGAAGTGCCGTGTCAGCAGTAGAGTGGAATATGCGCTGTGCTTCTTCACCGCGTTGTGCCAATAAACAGGAACGGTTGGAAATGCTTTTGTTTTACAGATGTGTTGATGAAGAACTTCTGTCTGGCATGCGAGAACATAAGCTCTCTTTTCATTTGTGCTAACCCCAGCCGCGTGCGTCACACAGAATGAAAGTCTGACTTATAAGGAAATGCGCTGGGTGCATTCAACCTGGATACACTCCTCCATGACTTTGAATGAATGCAGGTTTCATTCGGAAAACTTCATAGATTCTGATCAAAAACTTGTTTTAGGGACAATCAATTGTCAAAAGGCCACTTTTAGGTCAAGGCAGTGGCGACACCTGGCCACCCCACTAGCCATTAACTGTGGTAGCATCAGTTGTGCATTTCATCCCCAAATGCAGAGCCAGCAGGCGACAAGTCGCTCTAATCACCTTAACCGGCCCACACCCCCTTCCCTCCCTGCTGCCTTTGCGTGTACAGACATCTATAGTTCAAGACGAGCCGCTGGATGCAGAACACGAATAAGACAGTAAGGCTGATCTTCCTTCGGGGTTCTCTTCCGGGTTCGAACCCTCAGAGCCTCCAGAGCGGCTTAAACCAAAGAACCAGTCTCAGTTCTTCATGAGGAACTTTATTATTTTTTCTTTAACTCCAAAACAGCGACTGAACAGGTGTATGCGCTCCACACCCTCACACACGCTCTCCCCCGTCTCGTCCTGCATCGGGCATCACCCCAAGATTTAACGTGGCCCCCTACCGGCCACCCCCATGAAAAATTTCTGGAGGTGCCACTGGGTCAAGGAGATACATTTTTCTGAATCTTGGGATAATATCAATACTATTCTGTTGTGCTTGCTTCGCTCTGTTGTCATGGTAATCCCAGGTAACACAGGGCATTTACAACATCAATCCCTTCTTAAAGCTCTCTTGCAGAAGGAATAGCATCAGCCGGCATCGGGTCGGGGGTATCAGACAGCGGCAGCTCAGCATGGGTGTTTTGTTTTTGTCACAACCTGCAAAGTGCAAAGTCGACAACCTAAAACCACCCGACAGTATTCTGCGGCGCATTCATCACGGTAAAATTACACTTTTGAACACATGGCGCTCTCGCTTTGTTGACCTTCCAGTTTCTAACAGCTGCTGGAGCAATTACACGTAATTACACACAGGATCACATTTACGGCTACTATTAAATACTGGTGACAAAAACAATAATGAACATCGTGCAGGACTGAGCGGAGAGATCGTGACCATTAGTTGAAAGGGATGTGTGACAAACCAACGGAAAATCACCTGGATTTCACTCAATTAGTTCATGCCCAACAGGATGCAGCAACAGGAAGCGGAGCCTCTCGGCAATCCGACTGGGTGGTGTGAATGTTAGAAATTCAAGCCTCTAAATCTTAACGGCAGGCTCATTTCTAACTACTTCTCTCTGGTGCGTGAACGCTGTGCAGCAAAGCATTCAAAGCTTTCGTGAAGCCCCTGAAATGGTTCTCTCACCTACTGTATAACCTTTTTTTAAATCGTTTTTCCTGCATGAGAGGTTTTCGTCCTTTTTATAGGTTGAGTCAGGTGAGGAGGTGCTCACTTTCCCTTTCTGCAGGAGGGTTTCGATTATTGTTCAAAACTTAAATTTTCCCTAACTTCCAAGAAAGTTTAGTAATCACCGGAATGCTTCCATCGCTTCCATCGTGTCTGCGTCTGACCTCCGTCGCTCCACAATACAATGCAAGCTTTACACAGAAGTTCTAGTTCCAGTCCGTTAACACATCTGTTTTGCAGCAAAAAGCTGGAGAAACAGCTCAGTTTTTCAAAATAAAAACGCCTGCTTTACTTTAACGGGGTGGGATTATATAAGTTCGCTTTGTTTGATTCGTCATTGTATGACGATAACTGATGATTGTATTGTTGTTGTGTATTACTCTTATTTGATTGCTTGAAATTAACCATTTCAAATCAAATCCAAAAAACTTTCAAAATAAATTGTATAAATTGTATTTTATATTTTAGGTGACGTTCCCACGCAGTGACGCACTTTGACATTGCTGATAACACTGATTATTATTAACATCATTAACAAAAGCTTAATTTTGAAAAACGCATCAATTATGGAACAAAACGTGCATTTTATGAACATCAGTGAGGAAGGAGAGGGCATGGGGCCCAATCGCCAAAGTTTTGGATGAACTACTCGACATGGGAGTGGCATGACAAACCACTCCTTTGGAAGCCAGGTGGGAGGGGGGACAGACTGGAGATGCAATGGAAACGATGTAAATTAACTGACGGTTAGTCGTGAGACGGACTCCCCACACAACGCAAGGGAGACACGCTAGAGACCGAGTCTGCCCCTGGATACGGGCTGTCTGTGAGCGAAAAGTGGAAAAACATGTACAGAGCACACAGGCCTGCATGAAATATCAAGGTCAAACACAGACAGCTAGGTAAGCCTGCATTGCAAAATTTTTATGCTGATTTTCTGCTATTCGCATGCTGCGGGCGACGGGTCATTGCTGACACTTAAAGAACATGTAAATATAGGTAAGGGGGTGTCTTTCTGCCACTTACATATCACCTGCACACTACTCGCCTGCAGCGTCCGTGCACGGTCAGTAGAGGGCTGGTACTCACTCCTTACTAACGATTAGAGTGTGGCATTAGGGCACCGTGCAACGGCATTACCTGTAGTTCATAAGTCCACGTAACTTACATTATCCTTACAAATATGTCCTGATACACTCACCACACACACACAACAATGGCACGTTCCATTTTCATGACATCCCTTAACGTGGGCCTCAAGAGAACTGGGAGACACACCTGGGCTCCACTTAAGATGCAGCTACTCCTGTCGACGACTCTCTGGGCCTGAACAACCCAAAAACCCTCAGCACTCATATGGGTCAGCCCTCCTTACAGGTGTCTGTGACCCTTAAAACCCACACAACACATTCCACGTAAACAGATTTAGCAATAATGTTTAGCATGATTTGAAACTGTCTAGAAGGAGCCTCACAACCAACTCAACATAAAAAAAATCACAGCAACTGATGCAAACAAGTGGATTGTGGGAGTGTTTCTGCACTCTGTGAGGATTTGCCAGTAGTAAGTGTTTGTGAATGGAAGTGAAGCAGGGCGTTCTGTTGGGCTGAAACAACATTAGAGAGGGGCACAGTCCTCTGAAGTCACTGCGTTAGCAGGACCCACAACTGGGACGCTGGCGGTTGATGGCTTTATGCACAGAGGCGCTTTGTGCTCGTCGGTCATAAACCACTGCAGAGCCTGGAGTCCCCCACAATGCCTCTGTTCACGGCCCTGTTTGTCTTTCATAGGTGAGATCAACACTCCGACGTAATTATGTCGTAGACGGGAGTCAATGTGCTACGGAAGCACAAGTTCGCCAGACTATTTTACTTTTTCAAATCTACAGCATAGAGACCAGGACAAGATGTCATCTTTGGAAAAGCCAGTTTTTCAAATTTTCTTTTGTACATCCCACGGAGCGCTTAGGAAACAACATAGTATTTCTTTATCCACTCCTCACTTGAAAATTGGAGTTGGGAAGCAGCCAGAAACTGAAAGGAGGCCAACTGAAGTAAATGCTTTGCCTGGCAGCAGTGCAGAAGAAAATAAAGGACATTGAATCATACTTTTTTTCTTACTTTTCAGCGATATGTATTTCCTTTTTCGACTGATTTAATGGGATTTATGGAATATTTTCAAGCTAGATCCTTTCGGTTCTTTTCCTGAGACATAGCAGTTCAGAAAGGGTCAGGACTAAAAATAAAAATAAAAACTCACATTTATGTCTTCCATTCCTGTGTTTTCCCCAGGTCCATTTCCTTCATTTAAATTTTACGTAACTCTGCCAATCTCTTTTCTCAATAAAAGCTGATTATTTTCACTGCTCTCTCCGCCCCCCCTTATGTGCTGTTTGAGTTTTACAGAGAGAATGGGGGGGGGGGGGGTTGCGATCACAGCAGAAAGTCTCACGCTGTGACTCGATAAGACGTTTTTCTTGCACATTGTACCTCTGCTCTGGCGACAAGTGAAGGCTCAAAGAGATGCTGGGGAAGGTGGAGATGTTGAAGGAGGCTAAAATATGTCGCTGGCTTTCACAGTGACAGAGACACGTCTGAGAAACGGCTCCATAAAGCCTGTAAAAGCGTGTCCCCGGCGACTTCTGAGAAGTCTGTGGAGAAAAGACGGGCTCTAATAAAGTAGAACAGTCAAGGTGTGTGAAGCTGTGGCTCAGCTTTCTGCTATTTAACAACGCTCCAGCTGGCCGTATTTTTCTGCTCCAGACAGACTGCTGTTTTCAGAGTCAGGTCTGTTATTGTACTGCCTGCATGATTAAGGACCCCTCTGATTGGTTAAAAGTAACATTAGTTAAAATATTATTAGAGCTTTTCAAACATTCAAACACACAAGATAAGTCATCTCTATTTTACAGAATGTCAGTTGAATCCATTGACTTTATATGAGTTCCGGGTTGAGTGAGTGTGACATTACCAATAGAAAAAGTCTACGAGTTCAGGATTTCCAGCCTAAAAACATTTTTAATGAGATTACATCCACCATTTCTGCTGTTAATCCATCTGGATGAAGGTCATCTACTGGACAATTTAAACTTGTAGTTCTAGATTTAGTTCTTCTCTAAAAGTTCGGGTTCGTCACCTGGCCGTCCTGGGCGGAGGATCCCTCCTTCATGGACACCCCTGAGGTTTCTTCTTTTTTTCCGGAATCCAAGTTTTTCCTTACCATGAAGGAGGGTCTAAGTTTAGCTTAGTTTAGTCTGTTTAGTTTAGTCTAAGCATGACCTATTGAATTCTATGATTTCATCATCATTATGATTTCATGTTTATTATACAATTAATATGAAGCCCATTGAGACAACTATTGTTGTAATAATGGGCTATATATTTAAAATTGAATTGAATGAAAATAACATTAAAGAACAGACTCCTATTGAACTTTTCTACCAACTCAAGAACAAACGTAAGCCCTCCTTTTTCTCAAAAAGGTGGGGAAAACAATAGATGCCAGGGGTTTTGGTATAACTTATTATCATGAATAAAAAAAAGTAAAAAATGTTCTTGCATTTTTACTTTTCATAATTTTAATAGATGGGAAATAAAAAAATCTCCCTGAAAAATCTATTAAACAGTGGTTTGACTTTCTTTTTATGAGCATATGACATTTTATGTGTCCAAAAATACCTGACCACCTGAGGTGTTTGGTGATTCCCTGATTTTCCTGATTTTGTGCAACACCAACAGGAAGACAAAACAGGGGAAAGCTGGTTTCCTCCCGCAGTCCAGAAACATTTTGTATCTCTAAATTGTCCCTATTTGTGAACTTGTGTGCGGTTTTTAACTTGTCCAGCAGCTGAAGGCCTCTTGTGTTGGACAGACTTTACTGTTACAACAGGAGGTTATGAATCTTCAGACACATGAGGTGTATATTAGTATAAACCCCTTTTTGTAATTGTGGCTAACCTTTATTTATATTAATTACAGCTGCACACATTTCTTGTTGGACCGAAAGAATCTTCTTAAGCCTTCATCTTGTACAATTGTTTGAAAAAAAGAAAAACAGACTGAATATGACTTGACTGAGGATCCATAACCATTTCCAGATTAATATGCTGCTAGCATTGCTTCTTAGTAGAGATTGCTAATCTGTTTCACCCTTCTCATTGTTTTGATTCACACATGAATGCTCAAGAACAGCAAACTGATCAAACTTCTGCTTCATGGAGGTCTGACCAACTGAAATTTCATGAAAACAAAAGTGGTGCTTAGAGTTAACTATTTTTGTTTTGTTCTGTTTTTTTTAATCATTCTCCTTCTCTTGTAAAGTAGGCTAAATTTATAGTTGTTGCATCGCTTTCACCCACACTATGTCTATATTGGCATTTATCACAAGCACAAGTGCCGTTGACCCCGTTGAGAGATGTAATTGCTCATCACAGTAATGACCGTGCAACCATATGGCAAATACTATTACACAATGAGCTACCCTCAAGCTCTATCTGTGGCAAACAACAACTTATCTATCATGTGATTATTTTCTAAAGCCATTTCATCCTGTTATAGCAGGCATAACCCAGCACAGGCGAGCTGACTGCGGTTTATCTACAGGTTACATGATGATGATGATGATGATGATAGATGGTTTGTTTGTATTCGGACAGGGTCAAAAATCCTGTTAACCCTGTAAAGCTCACTACATCAAAGAATTAGCCGAAAAATAAAAATATTTGGAATTAATATGTTTTTAAATAAAATTAAAAAATCTTTTGCCATAAAATTTTATAAGATAGTTTAAGATGCAGATATATTGACATGAGTGTTCGGAGGGGGGGGGGGGGGGGGGGGGGCACCTTATTCACCAGCTGTCTGGTGAATTTGATCCACACATTTTTAATATGTGTATTATTTAAAGAATTAATTATCAATACATTTTGCATTCCTTCAATACGCGAGGTAGTCATTTCAAAAACGAAAAACAATAGTTGAGTTATTTTACTGCCAAAAGTGTTTTTGAGATTTTATAGAATCAGACATTTTAAAATGAGCAGTAAAAACCTTTTTACTGCCCCTAGTGGAAGGATGATGAACTACAGGGCAGAATAAAGTCTTTTTTAAAGGAAAAGATTGAATTGTGTTAATGGGATAGAGGGCTCAGGATTGCATATATCAAATATATTTATGGTAATATGGGGTTAAAAATACTGTTTTTCATGGGGAAAAAAGTTAGTTGTATTTCAAAGAACACAGTGTGACAGAAAACCATTCCGATTTTTGGACTATCGTGTGATATTCCAATCACAGTCACAACTTTCAGCAGCATCCTGAAGGCTCGACTATCAGCTCTCCCGCGTATCTTATTGCAGGACTGACTCTGACTCACCGCCACAGCAAGTCACACCACATAAAGCAGCCTGAGCATCTCCAGTCTCCCTGCATCAGCTCGCACGTCTTCCCCAGAGCCTTTCCGGACATGTGTTGCTCGACGGAGAGCGGAGTGGTATGGAAATGAGAAGGAGAAAACAAAGGGGGGGATTCATTCCATCCCTGGAAAATACAAGAGGACGAGTCCGTTTCCTTTCCGAATTATAGAAACAAGTGCAGTCAGTCGTCAAATTATAGCCATCTGCCTTGGACTCGCACCAAGATTCTGCTGGACAGACAATAAATTAGTGTGAGAAAGTTCGTGATGGCTGAAAGAGCTCGAACATTGTCTTTAACAAATGTTCTGACACATGTGTCAGATTTTTCTTTTTTTTTCCTGCAACTTTATCTGAGGATTCAGTTCACCTTAAAAAGCTACGTTCACACAGGAACACGCGTTCAAGCAATTCCTTTCACTGAAAAGTCGATGTAAACGGGTTTCAGGCTTTTACACTCAAAATTCACGTGTTCATGCAAAGATACACACATTTCTACAACCATTTTCAGGCTCTACATGCAAAATGAATAGGGATTACACGTGTGTTGCAAGTTAAAGCAGGTCAGACTTTGACCAATCAGGGACCAGGATCTGGTAGTGCTGTATGAATGGCATCCCCTTTAATTCATGAAAGTACCAACTATTTAAAAATTGATCATGGGAGACAAATTAATAATTGCTGTTTGTGCCCGGCTGGAATTCTACGACTCCAAGTATTTCATATATCAGAATAAAGCTGTGAGAGAAAATGTCTGGAGCAAGATTCACGAGATTTGCACCACTTTGACATTTTGCACCAAACCTCTTCCAACTGTAGGTGGTAGACATGCGCTAGTATCGGGTTGCGACAGTCCAATACATCAAATGTTCATGCCTGGTGTGACTGTAGCTCACGATAAAAAGTTTTGCAACTTGAATTGGTGTTTTTTTTTATGATTACCTTTTAAGAGTCTGAACACAAAAGCAGAAATGAAAGAATCACAGAGGAGGACGTCATTTCTTTCAATCCCCCAGAGGGTTCAGAGCTGCATAGCTGGCTAACTAATGACTTGCAGTTCCAGGTAATTTGCAGAAAGTTAGGCTGTTGTATGTCAAAAAAAAAAGACAAGTGCCCCCCACAGCACCACTCCACCACCACTGTCTTGAACCTAAAGTTATGCAGGAAAAACTGTCTAGGGTTTGCTGGCTCTTGCTCACTCTTTCAAGGTCAGCAAGCTGTCCAAAAGAAAACTTGTGTTTGAAGCAGATTTTAAAGCTATTGTCTGAGAGACTTTGCTCCACTCATCACATGGTAAAAGCTACTGTGCAATTATCACATATCTTTCCTTGAAGATGCCACAAAAGGAAACAGTCACAGTTTCATTAGTTCTCATCAGAATGTATCTATTTGTTTTGCCGTTAAATATATTTTTTCTTCTGTTTAGTGCTGAACTGCTCATCATCCCCATTTCCGTGGGAGCTTTGCTTTTCCTCACACAGCAGTGGTTTGTTGGGCTTAATCATGGCTGACTTTGTTTGTGACAGGGCGGCCTTGGAGCCTCTTAGAGGGATCCTCCGGCGTGTGCGTGAAAATAAAGCCTAGTCCTGGCCGACTTCAGAGGGGCTTCACCCTGGCGCACGTTTGCAGTGTGCGGGACGGGCGGCTGCGTTTACAGAATGAAAAACCGGAGGACAAACAACCTCTTCTCTGTTTTAAAGTTGGCAGCGTGGTATTAATGTTGCAGCGGCGCAGACAGGCTGTCCTTTTAAAAGCGTGCTCTCACAGCCGCAACTACTTCCATTTATAGCTATGAATGCGAAGGTTTTGTTATCCCCTTTTCTGCTCATCTGTTGTCACTCGGATCCGTCCGGGAATAAGGGGGGGTTCACAGCAATTTCACATCAAGACATCCCGTCTGAGTAGAGGATGCTGCTGTCATTTGGGCTCTCCAGATTGGATAGAAATGTTCTGACTTTGATAAAGTGCTCCATCTCCATTTTGCTTCACTCTCCCAAATATTCCAAAGCCTTAAAATGGCAAAATCAAAAGACTGTAGCCGGCCTTCAGCGAGCTTTTCACTTGAACTGTCGTCTCTGCGAGGGCAGATGGGTGATAAGCATGGAGGGAAACTCACAGTGAGGGGGAAAAAAAAGAGTCCTGGAAGTGATCCGTACTTTTTCAAAGCATTTCCATAGGAACAAAACCTCTGGTTCACATTTCTCTAAGTAGTCCTGGGTGAACAGAACAAGGCAGGTGGCTAAATAAGCATATCGCTGAAAGTAAAAGAACCCAAGTTAAGGAAATCCCGCGCTCTGCTCCCGAAAACATTCCCCGGGGTAAAAACATGAAGAGAATCCTTTCAAGGCAGTAAAGTTCCTCAAAAATGTGGATGACCAGGACGCCACTACATGGGAGGCTCCACTTTCTTTCACTGTTCTATTTCAAGGTTTGCGACATGGTCAGTCAGAAGTTTTGGCATACTAATTTAAAAAAAGACTGTTTTTAGCTTACATTACATAATAGTAGTATGTTTCCATGATAGAATTTTCCATATAAAAGTTTATTTTTATTAATGCGGCATCCCCATATGTTTTCTTTGCAGATTCCTACTTTGGAGACAGCTTTTGCAAACTGCAACTCTTTCAAGACATCTCCACCTTTGATCTGTCCCTACAAATCAAGACGAGTCGGAGGAGTGGCCTTCTGTTCCTGGCTGCAGGAATAGAGGACTACCTCTTCCTCGAGCTGCTTAATGGGAAATTACAGGTAAATGGTTTTGTTTTATATTAAAAGAAATATAAAAACATAAAAGAATAACTTCAGGTCCAAATGTGTTGGAGAACAGAAGAAAATTAAAGCTGTCAGCAACGTTGCATCGCCCGCTACCCGCCCTCGAGGCCCCCTCCTGACACACTTACTGGCTGAGCGGCTGCTATAACCCATCACTATTCCCCTCTGCCCCTGCCATCCTGGTCAGATCTGCATGTGACAAATTCATTAAAAAAAGCACATTGTTTCAAAATGGTGGTTCGTCTCTTGATCTTATCTCCATAGCAAACACATTACTTTTGGTCGCCGGGCAAAAGATCGAAATCCTTTGAAAAAGTTTAAATATGTAGAATGTGATTTATTTTATTTTTATTTATTTTTTTGAGAATAGAAGATGGCAGCTTCTTACTAAAGGTTATGGTTGTAGACTAAACTTCCTTTGGATATCCCTGACACGTGTGTTTTGCTTACCGGTACATTAGTTGATGTTGACTTTTTTTTTTTTTAGCTCCATAAGAGATTTTGGCTCTATTCTTTTTTTTTTCATTTTTATGGTTTCTTCCGCTGTTATGTCATCATTCTTTGGGAGTGGGGTGCATTCACTTACCCAAAATCCGTTTTCACAAGGTATTAGGTGTGTGCAAATTTTGTGGCAGGGTCAAATGTTTCCTCAAAGGCGCAGTATGAAAGAGTAACTGAGAAAACAACATGGTCCATACAGTTTAGAAACAATGTGGGTCGTAAAATAGGTTCCAGATAGTTACTTTAGACTTTGTCACCAATTTCAGGTCAAGAAAACTAAAAAGTTTTTCACAGTCTGATATTTCAGAAGCACAGTTATCATTTGAAAGTGAACTGGAAAAAAGGAACTCAAAGCTGCGTAGTTGTTGGCCCACCATTCAGAACAGTTGCAGCATTCTTTTGGCAAAGGTCCTACAAAGTCTCTGGAACCAGCTGTGGGAATAAACAGAGCTTTCACTAAAGGAATTCCCCTACTTAGTGCTTGTTGATGGAGGTGGAGGTTAGAGATCCCTTTATCAGTTGGAATCTGGCAACTTATAAGGACAAAATGTATACTTTGCTTCCATTCTCAGCCAACAATTCATTTCTAACTGAGCTATGAGAATCAGAGGTTTTTGCCAATCCTGATTTAAAATACAAAACTATGCATAAGAAATGTCTCTACAGCCTTGATAGACTTTTCCTTTCCTTTGCACCATGCCCTATATCTTCTGTCTCTGTTATTGTTCATGGACTGTTAGCACTGTCAGTCAGGTCACCAACTGCACCCACTTATTTCAAAGACCTGTCAAACACAACACATTTACTTATCAGTTTTCCGCTAGATCTAAATATCTGTGGCTAGAAATGCAGATTCTACTTTTGTCACCTTTTCAATGGAAACACTTTTACACCACTGAGCATAACTGTGTGCTAACTGCCTAATTAAAACCATCAGTTTAAATTAGTTTAAGCATGTCTTCTTTTCTTTTTCCTTTGGTTAATCACCTTTTTATGTATGAATGTCTGGCATAGTATAATTTAATGTTCATGTTTCCGTCTCTGAAAATGACAAATGCTGAACCAAGTCATTTCAGTTCATAAGAAAAATTGCCACATGAAGCATCATCTTATGCAACTAACTGTAAACGTCTCCCATGTTCTATACATTAAATTATTTGATTCAGTCTTCATTTTTAGATTGTCTTTTGCTACCGAGCTACATTAGCAACAGACAGCCCACAGACAGAGCACATCATTATATCGCCTAACAGCCAGTTTTCGGTTGGCAAAGTCTTCCAACTTCACCCAAAAGGGACATCACTGCTGCATTTCCAATAAGGCGAAATCTCAAATTATGTGTAATAAAAAGGATATATTGGCTGCCTCAGCCATCTCCATTCTGCTCCTCTGTGGGATGAGTTTCACAGATCAAACAGAGATAAGACTTACAAATATGAGACTGCATTACTTGTCAGGTTTATGTAAGTATTATGCAGCCAATATTCGGTAAGCCAACATGTCTGCTCTGTACTGAGGAATATTGAAAATATATGATCCTAAAGTGACTTTCCCATTATGCAAAATATATTATTTTTAAAATTATGATCAAATAAAATTGAAGTCGTGACTGTTGGTTCATTTATTTTCTTCTTTTTGCTGCTTTTCAAGAAGTATCATTGACTCTAACTAGATATCTTTGTTCTTCCATAGGCCCGGATGAACATGGGGGACGATGAGGTCTTACTGACTTCCTCTGACGAAGTACAGCTTAACAATCTCAAGGACCACAAACTGTCACTGACTTTGCGTGACGGCACACTCAGCATGGCAATCGATGGTCACTTTCAAGCGTTCGTCTCCACAAACCACAATGGAGAGCAGCTCAACATTGATCAGGGTGTGTGGCTCGGAGGAACAGGAGACTTGGACGCCACCTACCTTAGCAATGCCATTCCCCCATTCCGTGGCTGCATGACTGACATAAAGTTTGTTTCACACCAGTTTGACATCCTCGGTTCTGTGTTTAGAGAGTGCCAAGACACAAAGGAATCCTGTGTCAGTGAGTTTGAGGCGAACGATGGGGAAGCAACAAGTTTCAGTACCCCTGATTCCTTTCTGTCCTTCCCTACATGGAGTGAGCTTGCTGGGGCTAAAAGGTCCTTGGAGTTCCTGATGAAAACTACAATAGAGGATGCTTTGCTTGTTTTTCACCCTGGCCGAGAATCAGACTTTATCGCTATTGGTGTGGTTAAAGGTTTTCTCAAAGGAATACTGGACAGTGGGAGTGGTATTGTAGTCCTTGACAATACCCAAGTGCAGCTTGATGATGATCAGTGGCACAGAGTTAAAGTTGAGGTCAACCAGAACTCGTTTGTTCTCGTTGTTGATAGCCAAATATCTTCCCATTCTCTTGACTCAACATCTAAGCTGGATTTGGTCGGAAACCTGTATGTGGGAGGCATACAGGGAAAAATGAAAGACCTCTTCCGGGAGAGTGGTTCCTTGAGTCGTTTTGAGGATGACTTGACATCTGAGTCCTTCATTGGTTGCTTGAGCGAAATTAAAGTCAACCTTAGAGATCGAAGCTTACAAGATGCTTTGGTGACCAAAGACGTTCACGTTAAATGTGAAGGAGACGACTATGACTACTCGACTTACTATGACTCAGACTTGACAACAACATCCACACCTATCCGCATTCAGTACACCAATGTTGAGTTGAATCAAGAACAATGCCATCCAACAGATGATGTGCCTGAGATATTCAAAAATATAACAAAAATTCTTGCTGTCACCCCGCTGCTAGTACCTTATGGAGGAGAGGCTTTTCTTGACATCACAAACTTAAATCCTACATTTGATCTCAGTGCCGCAGGAATGCAACCGTCTCAAATCATCTTCACACTCCTGGCTGATCCCCTTTTTGGCCTGGTGGATATAAATGTAAACACAAGGGGGACCAAAAAATTCAGTCTTCTGGATGTTGTCAACAGTAAGATTAAATATATGCACGATGGAACCGTCCTAAGCTTAGATCAGATCCGTTTAGAAGTTGTGGTTAATAGCAACAACAACCTCCCAGAGTGTTTACAAGCTCCTTACATATTTGGACTTCCAGTTGATATCCGAGATGAGACAATGAAAGAAATTGACATAGCAAAAAACGGTCGCTCCCGCATGTCAGTCATGGATTTTGATTTGGAGAATTACGGTGACTTAAATATAACTGTAAGATTAAGTGAATTCGGACACTTTGAAAACAGCAAAGAACCAGGAAGAGGGATCACAGAGTTCACCTCCAGTGACTTAAAAGATGGAAACATCTTTTTTGTACACGAAGAGGGTAGCCCCGTGGAAGTTCTCTTTATGGCATCAGATGGATATTCAGTAAGCCTGAATTATCATTATAAGCTGATTGCGACACAACCACAAATCATTGTTGCCAACGAGAATGCTCCTATAACACTGGCCCACAACAGACAAGCACCACTTGGAATTCAGAATCTGGCCATTCTACCTTATCCACAGAATGGAGATATTTTGTTTAAAATTACGCAACCCCCAATATTTGGTGAACTACAAATTGAGACAGGTGACGGCACGTACAAACAAGTTACCCATTTTCATCAGTCTGATCTGGAGAAAGGCCGCCTCAGATATGTTAGAACACATACTAATATTTTAGAGAAAACTGAGGTAGATAAAATCTTTTTTGAGGTCAACCTTGGCCAAAGTTCTCTTTCCAACCAAGTTTTGTTAGTCAGAATTACACCAGAGGAAGAGACAGTGTCAGCACTGGAGCTCAAAGTTGGGGAAAGAAAGCATATTGGCATAAAAGAACTTGACATTTTCTTGAGTGATAAAAATTCAGATCCAAATTCTTTTAGATACATTGTAGTCAAACCTCCCAGTCTTGGTAGTCTCCAACTGTCTGGTAAAGAGTTGGGTGAGAGAGACAACTTTACTCACAAGGATCTTTTAGATAATAATGTTAGTTTTAGAGCACCACAAATAGATGAACCTAGTTTAGATAGTTTTGACTTAAGAGTTTTTTCTGAAGGTCAATACTCTCCTTTGCATAGCTTCATCGTAAAAATCCTTGCCATGGAAGATGACATCACTATCACCAATGAAAATCTGGTTGTTGTGAGAGGTGGTGAGCAGACTCTGGACAAAAGTCACCTTTGGGTGCAGTCGCCCAGTTCCAGAGCTTTTTTGTATGAGGTCACAAAGGAGCCAAAGCATGGGCGACTCATTAGGGACTCCCTTCCAGGAGAGGCAAGATTTGAAGGGGCCATTCGAGTTTTTAGCAATGAAGATATTCAACATAACAGACTGATATACAAGCATGATGGCTCAAGAACCAGTTCTGATGAATTCTACTTCTTAGCAACTGACAAAGGTTCAGACACTAATGAAATGGTGGACGGTGTCTTTAAAATATCTATCCAATTAAAAAATGAGCATTCTCCCGTGAGGATTGTGGACAAAGTCTTCAACGTGGTCCGCCATGGTCAGCGCCTGTTAACGACAGATGTCATTCAGTTCAAAGATGAGGACGTGGGCTTTAATGACAGTGGGATTGTTTTTGCTCGGGAAGGAATTCTCTCTGGCAACATTGTCTCTGCATCAAATCCATTACAGCACATTTTCCGCTTTACTCAAGCTGACCTTATAGACAAAAAAATCTTGTTTCTTCACCATGGAGCAGACGTAGACCGCTTTGCACTACAGGTGTCGGATGGCATCCACAAGGCAACTGCCCTGCTTGAGATTCAGGCCGGTGACCCTTACTTGCATGTTGTGAACAACACAACAATGGAAGTTGACTATGCTGCCACCGAGACCATTGACACCATCCATCTGAGTGCTGACTCCAATATGGACATCAGAGACTACAGTGAGATTAAATTCCAGATTACATCTCCCCCCAAACACGGCATTTTAGTTGTGAGTGGCATTAAGGCCACAGAGTTTACTCAGGAGGATTTAAGGAAAGGAGTTGTGTCATACACGCACCATGGAGAGAGCTCAAGACCAAATGACTACTTCAATTTCACTGTTCAAGCCAAAACACTGTCTGAAACAGGAACGTTCAGGATTAAAGTTAACCAACTTTCCCATTCCGTGCCTGAGGTAGTAGCCAATGAGGTCATCATTAACTTTGGAGGAGAATATACCGGAATCGACAGTAACAAATTAAAGGTAAGTCTAGGGTCTAAATGATTACAATGCTTAGGGAAAAGGTTTCTTTATGATATTAATGTGGTGTTCTGTTACTTAAACTTTATTATCAAAGCCAAACTTTGTTTAAAAAATGTTTTTTTGTTTAAACAGATGATTGAAAGAGCTAAAGAAATTGTCATCCTTTCCTTTCTTAAAAGCCTCTTTGAGGAAGAGGTTTTACTTGACTAATTGGATGTCTTTTTACATTTTTTGGCATATACTCATAAAATTAGATAACAGCTAAATCTATTTCATTATTAAATACACCAATACATTTTCAGTGTTTAAAGATAGGCGTACTTTCTGCTTTAGTGTGAAATGCTTTTATTTTTAGTCGTTGCTCTCTGGTTTACCCAAAAAGTCTTCCAATTTTACAACTATTACAGAACTCTGCGGCACGAGTTCTAACGATGACCAGGGGGCGGGAACACATTCCACCCATTTTTAAATCGCTGCATTGGCTGCCTGTGCGTTATAGAATTTATTTTAAGATTCTTTAATGGTTTATAAATGTTTTAATGAGCCCTCACGGATCTTGAGGTCCTCCGGTGCTGGCCTTTTAGTTATCCCTAAGGTAAGGACTAAAACATATTATGAGGCTTTGTTCTGCCATTACGGTCCTCACCCCTGGAACAGTTTGCCGCAGAGCCTCAGGGCCGCAGAGACTGTAGAGGTTTTTAAGAAGCGGCTCAAGACCCACCTTTTCAATTTCCCTTTTAGTTGATTGTCTCTGTATATTCTATTACTTTTAATAGATATTATGGCCAAGCTGGTTCCTGGTATGAATAGATTCGCAAATACTTTCCTCACAGCAGAACCAAACCATAAGTTTCTTTTGGAGGTTACTTTTATAAATATTCATTGTGAGTTGGGTCAGGGATCGTATGTATTAACGGAGTGGAGTAGGAAGGGTAATGGGTGGGGAGTGTTTTTATTGTAATATGGTGTATGTTTTTTTTTTTTTAAACGTTAAAGTGCTTCAAGTTTTGCAATGCACGAGAAGCACTTCTCTATGAATAAAGTTTGATTTGATTTGATTTGAATCAAGCAAAGTCTTTTGGGAATAGTATAACCTATAACTATTATACTTTCTTTTGGCTGTCTGATATTTTCAAGTCATGACCTAAAAAGTGAAATGTTGTTTTAATTGACGAAACCCAAATTTGACTGCAATCATTCCCAGACTTTAAACTCAGGAAATGCAATTAAAACCAATTAGAATTGAGACGGTCATAAATCTGTCTCTGTGCAGACCAGTTGCATGACCAAAGTATTGCTTAAAGTCAGATTTGACAGTTTAGGGTTTTGTCCAGTGCTCCTCTAGGCTTCATTCTGGTATATCATGACCTAATGTATCATTCTGAGCACTCCTATGCAGGGCAATGGATACTTGCCGTTGTATTGTCTTAAAAAAACAGTCCCTACATCTTAAATATGAGATGTGTAAATGAACACTTGATGGATTGTTACTATAGCAGCCGGTTTTGTATCTGGCACCAGAGGAAAGGGATCTGCCAGGGTGTAGAAGTGAAGACAGAATGGCTGTGCTCCTCAGTCGGTGTTGACATAGTTGACATATGCAGTCCTGTAATAATCTACAATTGTGCACATGTGGATTTTATTATTACTTCTATCATTTCACTAAGAGTCCTTGTAAAATTTCTGCTCTGAAACTAAGAGATTGGTGGTTCGATTTTGTGGTTAATGCTAAAGCTACGTTCACACAGCCCTTGGTAATGCGGGTTCAAGAAGCCACTTCCAATGAAAAGTCCATGCACATAAGTTTATATGCACTTTACCGGGTTCTGCATTTAAAACTCACGACCAATTTTGGGCTGTATATACAAGACCCATGCCCATTGAACTAGCGTTATTTGTAAAACCAGTTTAACCTTTGGCCAATCAGGGACTGAAATTTGGTTTATCTGCAAAACCCAGAAATGGCAACAAACCTGATGACATCTGCGTTGTTCTTTCAAAATAAAAAGGTGAACCACAGCGACTTTCCTGACATGATACTAATCCATGTTCGCCATTGTAAAGATGCTAGCAATGAACCGAAGTATTTCTGTTTCGTACCCAAATTGCGAGATTTGCACCGCTTTGACATTTTGACCTTTGGATTGTGACAAAACACAAGACATAATTTTATATTTTGAACATCTTTACATTTTATTTTTAACAGTTTACAAATGAATAACTTTCTGGGTTTTTTAAGTTGTATCGTAGTTTTCTGCAAAAAATAAATCAATACTGAAAGTATAAGTACATCCTAAAAACTGTGATTTTTATCTGCTTTTATAGGTGCAGGCCGCTGATATCCCTCCCACAGAATTGCAGTATGTAGTCAAAGAGTTTCCAAAGCTTGGTCATGTGGTCAACATAACGACCAGTTCAGAGGGTAATGTCCTCAACTATATCACCTCCTTCACGCAGGACGACATTGATCAGGGTCTTATTGCCTATGCGTCTTTTGCTAATCAGGTTCAGCTATATTTTATTTATTCTGCTATGCAATTCATTCTATTTCTTTTTTTTTTTTTTAGATATAATAGATGATTACTGTTGTGTCTTTCAGGGCATGGACACTTTCATTGTGGATGTTGAGAGTGATTATGACATGCTGAAAAATGTGAAGATTGATATAGAGATTGTGCCTCATATGATCCCGGTCCAGGCCTTCAACTTTTCCGTCAAAGAGGGCTTGAGCAGAAAAATCAACGCGGAGGTCTTAAACATCTCACATTCGTTTTACAGCTCAAAAAACATTGAATTTCTTTTGGAAGGGCCTCCCCAACATGGTGACATCCGTTACCAAGATGGATATCCACTCATCTATTTCTCTTGGAGGGAGGTATGTAAATGAAACATGTACAAATCCATTGTTGTAATTTCAATTCAATCGACTGGTAGAGTTGAATGGGGCAAAAAGAATATTTACCCTTTTTGCTTCACCTTCTTCTGTTTTTGTGTGTATTAAGACCTGTTTTGATAGAGTGCCCATCAAAACTTGAAATCATAATTACATTAACTGGCCACTTTATTAGGCACCTGTCCAATCACTGGTTAACACATATTTCTAGTCAGCCAATCACATGGCAGCAACTCAATGCATTTAGGCACGTATACATGATCAAGACAATCTGCTGCTGTTGAAACTGAGCATCAAAATGGAAGAAAGATGATTGAAGGGACCTTGAATGTGGTTTGGTTGTTGGTGCCAGATGGACTGGTCTGAGTATTTCATGAACTGCTGATCTACTGGGATTTTAACCCACAATCATCCCTAAGGTTTCACAGAGAAAGGTCAGAAAAAGAGAACATCCAGTGAGCATCATTTCTGTGGGTGGAAATACCTTGTTGATACCAGAGTTCAAATGAGAAAGGCCAGACTGGTTCCTGCTAATAGAAGGTAACAGTAACTTCAATAACCACTGGTTACAACTGAGGTCTGCAAACAAGCATCTCTGAACGCACAACACGTCCAACCTTGAGGCAGGTGGGCTACAGCAGCAGAAAACCACACTGAGTGCAACCCTGTCAGTTAAGAATAAGACACTGAGGCTACAATTCACACAGGATCAAAATGGACAATAGAAGATTGGAAAATGATGAGTCTCCATTTCTGCTGCCACATTTGGATGGTAAGGTCAGAATTTGGCTTTAACAACATGAAAGCATGGATCCATCCTGCCTGTATCAACAATGCAGGCTGGTGGTGGTGGTGTAATGGTGTGGGGGACATTTTCGTGGTACACTTTGGGTCATTTAGTACCAGTTGAGCATGGTTACAGCACCACGGCCTACCTGAGTGTTGTTGCTGACCATGTCCATACCTTCAAAACCACAGTGTACCATCTTCTGATGACTACTTCCAGCAGGATAAGGCTCCATGTCATAAGGCTGGAATCATCTCAGACTGGTTCCTTGAACACAACAATGAGTTCACTGGACTCAAATAGCCTCAACAGTCACCAGATTTCAACCCAATAGAGACCCTTTGGGATGTGGTGGAACGGTAGATTGCGTGATGCTTTCATGTCAATATGAGCAAACTCTGTGAGAAATGTCTCCAGTACCTTGTTCAATCGATGCCACCAAGGATTAAGGTATTTCTGAAGGCAAAAGGGGGTCTTAAAAAAATTATTTGATCAATCCAGGTCTCAGGTCTCCCTATATAATCAAAAATGTTGCTTATTATGAGTTGAGCCCACCTTTTAACCTCATATAGTTCTTCTGAAGTCTAAATTGTGTTTTTTTCTTTAGGAGCAGATTCACTGTGTGAATCTCTTCTTACCCAGATGTTGTTTTAGATTTGCTCTTTTTTATCAGAATGGCCGAGACAGGAAAAAATGAAAGTTGTTGTATGCAGCAGCAGAAGATCTTAAATTTTTCTTCTATCTGGTGCTGCAGCATGTGCTTCAGACAGGAATATATAAAAGATGTACGATTCCTTATCGGCAGAATAAAACCTCCTGCGCCGTTTGTAATCACGGAAGAGTTTCAACCTCTCTAGGACTGGTCGGCCCATTCTACTTTGCTGGAAAAAGTGACAATGCTTTAGGAATGCCTGAAGCCTAAATAAACTGGCCCAGTGCCTTTCTATACAAAAGTAGGCACACAAAAATGTCTATCCATTTCCTCTTGTATTTCTGTTGAAGACCAGCAAATATGTTATAACCCTTTATCTTCAGCTTTACTGATGTCCCATAAGTTTTATAATTTAGAAAAATAGTACCCTTCCTCCCAACAGAAATGGTGACGATTAATTTTGCAATCAGGTTCAAAGTCTTTCATATTAACATGAGTGACAGCCACAAGGTTTTGGAGCAACGTCATGATCCAGATGCTTTGCATTAAACTAAAATCTTGGTTGGACAACATGGAGAAACATGAAACTATTTGTTTTAATGCAAACCCAATTCTTTTCAGTAGGTCTTTTTCTGTGCTGGCCATGTGTACGGGGAAACTCCTACTGTTTATTATTGAAGCACGCAGACTGATTGTCTGGCTGACTTTTCCTGATCAGTAATGACGATGCGGGCTGCTACTCCAGAAGGACGTGTCATATGGGATCCATTTGGCACTTCCTGCACTGTTTAGTGGGTTCTTTAATTCCTGCAACTAACTGGCCATTTTTAGACAAAGTTCTGACTTTCTTCTTTGTGGAAAAAGCACAATGAGTGTTTCAAGTCATTGTTAGTTGGGGATGGGTTAATCAATTCAGTTCTATTCCTGAAACTAGTAAGATTTGGGGCAATGAGCCTCTCCTGTATGTGTTATAAAGCTGGGGCTACACTCAGTAGGGATTTCTTTTTGCATGTTTTCAAAACTTGTAAGGATTCTCAATTTACTCTCATGAGTTGCTGGGCCTCATTTACTAGTCCCTTAACTTTGCACATTAAAATGGCTTGTTTATGTAAATGTTACTCATATATTGTATGAATGTGTGTGTGAATGTGTGTGTTACTGGGTGAATGGGTCTGTGACTGTAAAGCGCTTTGTCCTTGTAGGAAGAAAGGCGCTATATAAGTATACGCCATTTACCATTTACCATATTGTCTAAAATTCATATCAAATATTTTTTAGGTTTAAAAACAAAAATGAGGGTTTGCCATTAGCAAAGTAGGCTATGCAGACAAACTCTTGTTAAATGTTCATTAAAACCTTTGCAAGAAGTACACTAAGACCCACTCTGATCTTTTGATATATTTTAAGTGCTTCCAGTGGTATTTTAGTTTTGAGTATGTTGTTTTTAGCCAAAATTTAAAAACCTGTCATTTTCTAGGACATGGTTTCTGCAGATGGACTGTAGTTCATTAGAAATTGCCCTCTAAGCTGTGGGCAGGACTGTTGGCACGGAGTTTGCATTCCTTCATTTCCCATAATCCTTTTGTTTTCACTCTTTTAATCTAGCTTACAGCCCCTCATAACTCTAACCTAACATTACTGGTGCAACAACAAAAATGGCCAGCTACATTGGAGCAATCCAGCTATACAGTTTTGAGCCAGTTGCCAGCTCAAACGAGGAAAATGAAGATGTACATGGATCTAGTCATTTACAAGTCAATGGATTAGAATGGATAGGAGCAGGGACCGTGATTCCTTTCAATTGTAAAGTATACGTAACAACAACAAGATTTTTTAAACTGCATTTCTTCATCTTAATTCGTTTTACTTTAGTTTATCTGTGTAGCTTGGCTTTCACAGTCAGTAAGGCAAGGCACCAGGCCTATGGGTGGTTGAATCTGACTTTTTTCCCATTGTTCCCTTATTCATTATTGAATGGAAACAAAGATCTGATTACGATCAAAGATTTATGTAAATGTAGCAACTGGACCCATTCTGCACAGGAGACAGAGAGGACATTGATTAAGAAAGTCTTCAGCCAATCAGAATGCAGATCAGCCAACACATGTAGCCTTCTGTATCTGCACTGTCCCTTTAACCCAGTGCTTCTCAATTATTTTTTGCCAGGCCCCCCCTAGGAAAAGAAAATGTTTCGCGCCCCCCCTGACCCCCCCCCCCCCCCCACACACACACACACACACACAGACACACTCGCGCGGTGACAATACATCAGGTCAGTATCTATAAAATTTGTATACCTAAAATTGTATCTTTTAACACTAACAAAAGAAAAAAGCAAAATAAATCCACTTTCAACAAATATTAACTTTATTTAGCCACAGAAACCCTGTTCTAGTCTAAAACAGAAAAGAAGCTGAAAGTACCTGAAATAAAAAAAATCTGTCATTCCTTATTTAAACTAGAAACATTTTGACCAACTGAACCATTTGATGCTGAAAAAAATAATTCAATCAATAAATAATATTAAATCTAAATTGATCTGAAACATTAACACAGCAGCACCAATATATTTAACGTTTTTAGTCTGAAGAAATAGGTAAAAACGTGCTGATTTTTTTTTTCTAAATGACGGATTGTTTATTTCTGATCTCATAAAAGTGCAGCTGTTTTCCTGCATTACCTGCTGTCTTTATGTCTGTCTGACACCAACTAAACCACAGGCAGACAAAGAAAACATGGATGGAAAATAAAGACACGTCATCAAAATGTCTACAATAGTTCATAAAGAATGACATTGTTAGCATGAGCTTAGGAATCTAAGGGCAGCGGTGATCTTGGGCAACAGGCAGCGGTAGCAGTGGTCCGCGTGCCCCGATTCCCCTGGCAGACAGGGCCCACACCACCCCTCCCCTTTCGTTCTCACTCGCGCAGCCGCGGACAGACAGAACAGACAATAGACCTTTTTCACACTTCCGCATTTTTCGACCGGAAATACGTCAATGACGTGTAAAAGAACTTCCTGTTAGCATAGCGGCAGATACGAAAAATGGCAGAGTCAAAGAATCGGAGTTTCTGTTGTGTTCCTGGCTGTTCGTCATCCAACCAAAAACAACCCTACCTTTCATTTCATTCTTTTCCTGTGGATCCAAACCTGAAAACGAAATGGATACAGGCGATTCGAAGAGATGAAGGGCATAGTTTTACTGTAAAAACAGGTAGCACCTTTGTCTGCAGCCGGCACTTCGCTCCGGAAGATTACAGTGGTGGCTGCGTCGTTCGTCGCCTGAAGAGTGGTGTTGTCCCGAGCCTATTCCCTTGGAACAACTTTACTGCTCCTTTGAGAAGGGAGTCAGTGTATGACAGAACTTCCAAACGGCAGTCTATGCAGCTGTGCTGTGCAGATAGCGACATTGAAGCTAAGGCAGTAAAGATGGATCACGACTACGTGTCACACCCACCTGCAGGTAAGGTTGTTCATAATGATTTGTTTAGTTAACGCTAGTCAACTATGTGTACCGTTATTGGATAAATGCGTTTGATCAAATTAATGTTTATAATATAAGCTGTTCACAAAATTCAACTAACGTTAGCCTACTACATCTGTAACATAGTCTCATGCTGTCTAGCTAGCTGTAAGGAGCCAGAGATGAGCAGTAGGGGAGAGTGGGGCACAACCTAACGCTTTTTAACTGTTTCTATTTTTGTAAACCTACTTTGGGTTTAGAGTATTTATTTTTCCCCCAAATTAATTTTTTAATATGACCATATTAAAGTTTAAAATGTAGTATGATGTAATAAAAAATATACAAGAAATCTTAAAATATAAGTGTTAATATAAAATAACGCAATTTTAAAAAAACTTAAACAATTTATTGATGTGGTAGTTAGTAAACACATTAAGTTTCATCATGCTATACATGCATGTGTGGAAGTATTTAAAACAAGTGTTACAACTGGCCCTGTGTTAGGTTATGTCCTGCTCTCCCCTATTTTAATTACATGTATTTGATTACTTTTGAGTATTTTGTGATTTGTATTTTCCTTAACAAAGATAAATGAAATGTAATTTGTAATAAATACTTAAAATACTTTTTGAAACATAATTGTGTTGTGTTGAAAGGTAGCATAAATATGTTAAGACTGGTTTTTAATTTCTTTATCTTTACAGGTGCTCTGGACGAGGCTTTGGATTACATCCACGATTTAGAAGCCAAGTTGCAAAACACTGGTCTACCACCCCCTACTCTCTTCAGCCGGTACTGTGCATCAGACGACCAAATACGTTTCTACACCAAATTTCCATCAGAGAGTGTTTTTACTATTTTTTGGGAGTCGATTGCACCATCTGCACATAGACTGGTGTACTGGACCAAAGCACAGAGGGCGGGTGAGGAATGCTGCGAAGAGCCCAGCCCACCACGCATCATGCCATTAATAGATGAGTTCTTGATGTACTCTATGCGGGTTGCTGTTGGCATGAAGGAGCAGCTCATTGCTGACATGTTTAATGTGAGCGTTGCCAGGGTTAGCAGGGTTACCATCACCTGGGCCAATTATCTCTTTATGATGCTCAGCTCACTTCCCATCTGGATAAGCAGGGAAAAGGTTAAGTCAATTATGCCCCTTAAATTCCAGAGGTACTGTCCCAATGTTAGAGTGATACTAGACTGCACAGAAATTGCCCTGGAGACAGCCTCATCCCTGACTTTACAGTCAGAAACATTTTCATCTTACAAAAACAGGACGACATTGAAAGGGCTAATTGGAGTTGCTCCCAATGGTTTGGTGACATTCATCTCACCCCTGTACACTGGGTGCATCTCAGATAAGGAGATCACCAGGATCAGTGGAGTCCTTCCCTTGCTGGAGCCAGGAGATGATGTCATGGCAGACAAAGGGTTCCTCATTCAAGACCTCCTTACTGACATTGGATGTAAGCTCGTCATTCCACCTTTCAAGCGTTCCGCTCAATTCAGCAAGGAGGAAACGGAACAAACACAAGCCATTGCCCGCCTCAGGATTATAGTGGAAAGAGTGATCGGTAGAATAAAATCCTTTCACATCTGGGACTCTCCCGTGCCGCTCACACTGATTGGCAGCGTGAATCAGATCTGGCTAAACTGCTGTGTTTTGGCAAATTATCAAGGACCTTTTTGTTTTGAAGATTGAATGTTTGATATGTAAATTATGTATAATGTGTAAATAGTATGTAAATAATTTAGTGTTCCCACATGTTCTTAAAAATCTAATTAAATTGTTATCTTAATATTTTTTATGTTGAAATGTGACTTTGACTTCACAAAAAAATTGAACAAATAAAACAATTTTGTTCAAAATTGTGCCTCATTTAATTTTTTGCTATGACATCAACTGATTAATAAAAGCTAAATAACAAACATTTACAATAAAAATAACATTACAGATCATCAACAGTAAGACAGAAGGCTGAACTGATTGTTAAATACAAGATTATTGTAATTCAAGGTATGCATTCATGTATGTGCCATAATAATATAAATCCAATTTCTCTTTCATTTCTGCTATGAATGAGTCAACACGCCAAATTCTTTCCACAGTTATCGTTGATAGGGTATCTGTAACAAAATCACACCATGTCAGTCCTGTGATTGCCAGCTGGCCCTGAACCTGCCAATAGTACTTATGTGAACGCCTCAGACTGGCGTGGCCTTCCTGCACCTTGAGGTGAGCAACCTGTGATGGATCATTTTTTGTGCTGCTCTTCACCTCAACCAAGCCAAAAGGAGGCGACTCTGAAGGGTCATACACACGACCGTCTGGACTGGCCCCGAGATGTGGTGCGTCAGGGTGAATGAAAAATCCTGCTGGTAAAACGTTAACTCTCAAAAGTGCAGCATAGTTTGCCAGCACTTCAGACTCCACTAGGAGACCACGCTTCATTGCAGCTGTTTGCTTTGTGGAGCCTCTGATCATCCGAATAGCTGCAGACTCCAGCTCTGCACGACACGCCCGACTACAACAAGCATCCCAAAATAGACTAGCGGTCAGCCTTGGTCGCCGTAGCTGTGTCCACGCAGGACATTTGGATTGCTGCTGAGTTTCTTTTGCTATCTCGCAGGACAGCTGTGGTGACACTTCTAGAGACTGGAGATGCATTAACTGATGCAAGGTCGGGACGAAATGCAACCTGGGAAAAGTGTGCTGCATCACAGGAAGGGAGGGAAATTCTGGAGCCATGTGGTGTAGGAGGAGGTCACTCGACTTCTTGGGTGGACAGTGATAGGACATGGGGGATCCACGAGGGACAGACCCAAATATGGATGGCGACAGCTCCATTTCAGAAACCCCATCCAATACAACAGCCATGAGAGATTGGGGCTGCACCTGGCTTAATTTGCTTCCAGATGCCATCATATCTGGATCTGGCAGTGGTCCTACACAAGACAAACACAAGATTATTGGTCACACAAAAGAAAAGAGATGAGTGCATAACTACAACTAAATTTTATTCATTATACCTGCAGTAACCACAAGTTGGTTAGTCATTACATTAAAAAAAACTTAACTTGCTCACAAAGCAACAAAAAGTTAAATTATTCACCTGTATATGCCTTGTACAGTGTGGACCTCAGACCTTCCCGACCAACGGTTTTGGGCTTTTGCACCACCAGCTCACTAACAGGTTCAGGATGGATTCCCTTATAAGTAAAAGGCAAAAAGCAATTAGTCTGTAGTCACTACTGGGGGTGTTTTTATAATAATTTACAGTTGTTATGGATACACATCAGTTCTTGAATCATAATGACAATTTGATCACAAACCTACCTGTGTTCTTGGTCTGTGCCATCTTTGCAAGCCACTCGTGCAGGCCAGGGGGGGTGGAACTGCCTGCAGACCCAGCTGTGAATAATGTGCGGTCTGGTACAGGATGGCAACTAGGTGATTGCAGAATCCTTTACCAGCCGCACAACTGCAGGAGAAAGCCTTCAGGTTGGCACTTTCTGCATCCAGTGATATCTAGACACAATAAATTAAATAGGTTACAATTAAGTTATTCTTATGTTGCTATGTCAATGTTCATTATAACATGAAACTATAACTTTCCGTAGGGTGACCAGATTTGAGTGTGTAAAAAAGAGGAGTAAAGTGAGTTTGTAAGATATTTCATCGAGAGTAATTGGTGTGCAGAGCTGCATGCATAAAGCAAATGTGTTCACATTTCATCTATGTTCAATGTTATTTTATTATATAAGTATCAAAAAAGCGGACATGTCCAGGAAAAGAGTACATCTGGTCACCCTAATTTCAGTAAAATAATAGTAAGTGAAGAAAGTGCCGCAACCGCAGCAAGAACAAGAACAAACACGCCAGAACGGGCAACTTTTGCCAACCGGCATACTGTCTTTTATAGTCAAACCTCCAGTTTGTGAGGCTCCTCACTCTTTCTCATTGACCTGAAGCATCTACCTCTCACTACCACCTGTCCCTGGAGTATATTTGATACTACAACAAAACATTACGTGTTATCTCACATAGAAAAATACACAATTTTACAATAATGTCAGTAACATTTCATATTAACATGGTACAGCTTCACCAAATTACTGGTTGTTATGTTAATCTCATGCATTCGCACTTAAACACACACAAAATATTCACTGCCATGTGTTATACCTTATATTACAAATTCACAACACCTAAGATTAAAAGTTGATGTACAGATTTATACCGGTGATGATGCGGCTATGCTATGGCTAAGCTAGCTAAAGCTTACCTTGGTAATTGTGGATAAACTCTTCATGGAACAATTTATACCCCTTGTCCAATTTGCTCCCTTTAGTGGACGAATGCATCTCCACACTCTTCACCACATCGGCGCTGGTGAACTTCGGAAGACAAATCAGGCTCGTCGAAAACACTAGTCTAGCTGCCATTTCTCCGCCAACAAAGCACAAACAAAGCACAAACCGGAACTGGTTTTACACGTTGATGACGTATTTCCGGTTTTTGCGAAAAAGGTCTATAGGAACCGAATAGTGGACCAGATTATTTTCCAAGCACTGAGCCGCTGTCACCGCTGCCCCCACGTTAAATTTGCGCACCGGACAAACCTGTGCCTAAAACCGCCACCACCGCGCGCCCCCCCTGGCATCGCTTCGTGCCCCCCCCGGGGGCGCGCCCCACTATTTGAGAAGCACTGCTTTAACCACAAAAAAATAGCAGGGTGTTGATTTTATTTGTCAGTCTATAACTCTTGTACTTAGTTTTCATTTTGTGGTTGAAAACAAAATAAATAAATAAAAACCTTGATGCCTGTATTTATTTACAGCAATGAAAAAATTTTAGATTTATGTTTTTGCTTTCAGGTGGATGCTAAACTAAGGTCATTTTGGAGCCAAAGCGGTTTGATGCTTATTTTCATTCACAGGCATCAATGGGCCAACATTCTCAAAAAAATATTAAAAGATATAAACAAAAGAAATGCGCTTTTTATGTTTTATCTTGATACCAAGTCACATCACTGTACAACAGTTTTACTACAGAGATCATGTCTTAGCCACATAGTTCTTCTAAATATGTAAAATAGCTTTAAAGTTATTGGAGAGAGACATTTATTAAGGTTATGTTACAACATCACCATAAACATTGACAGTGAACAATGTCAACATAAATATTGATCAAAATTAACCGGAAAAGGTGTCGGGTGAAGCCAAGGCTTGTTGGATGTTGCTGTGTTTAAAAAATACTTGAGTTTCTGTAAAATGTGTACAGATTTGGACAATTTAGAGAGAACATGTGTTATGTGTGGTTTCCATGATAATTTATGATTCAAAATTACTCCAAGAAATTTTGAAAAGGAAGCTGTGATTTATTACAAACCTAAATACTTCACACTTAACTACCCCCCGACAACTAAAATGTTACTTTTTTGTTTCTTAAATCTAGTTTTTACTGCCAAGCAAAAACCAGAACTATGAATAACCTAGATGTCGTGCTAAGCTAGCTGAAGCTAGACGTTTGGCTAATTTTATATTTTTAACAAACTGCTATGAGTGGTATTTAACTTCTCATATAACCTCAGGTAGCAAAGAAAAACAACACACTTTATAGAGTGATTTTAAAGCTAAGAGTTTAAAAGAAAACAGCTGCTCTGTTAATGCTAATGTACGTCTTTTGTTCAGGACTGATATTATGGCCAACAATAGGTAATTGTTGTAGCTGACTACTTATGTTTTATTATTATTTCAGAAGGTAAACCACAATTGCTAAATGCTATGTGTAACTACAGTGAGCTAAAGTTTCTGCAGCAATTAAGTGTTGTATTTTATTGTGGTAAGGAGTTTAACAGGAAACCCATTTTCAAAGATCAAAGCAGCAGAGGTCAGGGAAATGTTTATTCTAGTCAATTAGAGGACTGACTAAAAAAAATACTGTTTACTGCACAGCCAACCAAAAGCATTTGTTTCTCTGATAATCTTCTACATGCTTTACTAAACTTAACATATGTGGTCTCAAAGTTCCTCCAGAGCCAAGAAATCCAATTAGTGTTTTTACTGTCTGTGCAAAAACGTCTCTGTTGAGGTAAAATTGGCACATTACAACTTCAAAATGAAAAGAAGTAGAACTTTTTTTTAACCTTTGGAGGCATCTTCAACATGGTTGAGTCCACTAAGGCCTGATTTAAAAACTAACAGGCTTTATTTTTGCCTCTCACAGATAATGTCTGGAGATATATTCTACCTCCATGACAGCAGTGAGACCACAGAAGACAGTTTCACCGTCACCGCCTCCTGTCCTGAGATTCGACGCAGGAGCCACCCGGTCACCATCACAGTCACTATCATTCCCGTCAACAGCGAGCCGCCCATACTGATCCGCAACACTGGCCTGGAGGTAAAGCTTTTCTCTCCCAGTCCTCTAAACTTGATCTCACAATACAGGAAGTCATGCCAGAATGTTTGTGTTTTTCTTTCTGATTTTAGAAATTGTGACAGCAGAGGTGATCAATGGTTTCAGCTCAATTTTGATTTCCCACAAAACAAAACTATGAAAAGGACCGGATGAAGCACAGTTGTGTTGTTTTCTGACTGAACTCTGACTGAACTCTGCAGGCATTGCTCATGTCCACACTGAACATTCTCACATGTCATGAATCCTGCATAAACCAAGGTTTACATTCTGTTCCTGCAGTGTTGGAAATAGGCATGTTTTTACTTGAACATTGAATTCTGCAGACATCACACTTATTAAACATTTTGAATTAAAAACTAAGAACAGTTTAAGACCAGAGCTTTAGCTCCAGTTTTGACATTATCGTGACTCTTCAACTGTTTACCCAATTAACGTTAAAAAAAAAAAAACAGTCAAGTGCTTACGCAGTCAACGTTAATCAGCTGACTAGGTCACGGAGGACAGCATTTTTGCGATGCTATGTAACACTTCAGTAATCTGTTTTATGTTGGTAAAAAGCAGATATGAAAAGCCGTTTTTATCAGAGTCACAATCAGCGGATTCACGTTGACAGTCGAAGTACTGCAGGGGGATATCCAGGCAAATATGTACAGGATAGGCAGGTGGTTCACAGGAAATATCAAAGTCGTATACATTTTTCACTAGGGGCATGCTGCAAGCAACAATTTGTAGCAAACACTCAAACAACACACAAGGATAAATCAGGGTGAACTAGGTGAACCCCATTAGTGCAGGTGATTACCCTGTTGATTGCAGACTGTTTAAAATGAGGAAGTTTGTGTTGGTGTGGACATACTATTGGCATCTTACGGACACTTTCGTATAATGTGCACTGATTGAGCGTGTGCCATGTGGCGGTCAATTAGGACCCAGTACTCGTACGTTACTAACGACTGGAGTGTAGCGTGAAGGGCACCGTACAACAGCATCATCCCCCGTACGTCATAAGTGCCCACTAACTAACTAAGTGCGTAAGTATAACTTACATTATACTTCACGATGCACTTACCACATGCGGTACAATGGTACGTTCCATTTTAGGTGGCTGCATAAGACTCAAGAAAACTGCAAGACACACCTGCAAGATGCAGTCACTCTTCTCAACAACCCTCTACAGGCCCAGAAAACACCCGTACAGCCTGAGTACATATGCAAATGACTGAGACATTAGGTGTCGCCAGCAACATCTTTGGGGTATAAGGGTAAAAAAATGAGAGTATATGTTTGTCGTTATTAGATCTTTTAGGGAGTTAAATCAAAGTGTCAAAGTTGCTCTTATAGTCTTTTTCTGGTAATTTGTTGATGGCCATACATTTCTCAGAATGATTTCCAGCAGATGTGAGACAGAAGTTTTGAGGGTTCAATAGAATCTTCTGTAAGAGCAGTCGGGCATTTGGGGAAAGCAGTCTGCTTACAGAACTGGAAACCAACTGTGTCATTCAGCCCTCCCTGCTCTGCCTGTGGCTCCTCGTCTCCCTAGCAACCCGTATTTTTGGAAAACCACGATCGTCGCAGAGACCGCGGCTCTCTGGCAGAGCGAAGGGGCGGCGTGCAGTCCTCTACTGCTCCTGCAGAGTGTATAGCATAGGAATATGTGGACGTGTAGCCCCCACAGGGCCTTGCAGAGCTGGAATTGATTTAAAGTAGGAAGAGAACGCATGCGGTGACCTCTGCAGCAGATGATCAGACACAATGACAAGCCAGATCGCAGTTTGGCTCAAACTGCTTGGCCCAGTTTGCATAGTACAGCTGCTCCTTCAGAGCTTACGCATGTCTGACTCGGTGCTTCTGGTTTTCCATTCATCCTTGGATGCATCTTTATTTTGAAAGTACTGCAATTTCGTTTGTCATGAAAGACACGATTTCAACAATATGCCTACTCCGGCTGACATGAAGATGAAATTTGCATGGGTTGCAGCCTTCATCATGTCATCTTCACTTCCCTAAAATTCCCTTGAGCTCCCAGCTGGACCTTGGCCTTCAACCGATAAAAAATACTAAATCTAATGCAGACCCTCATATTCAGGCCGAGACAGCGGCAAAGTGTGTCAGCCGAACACAACAGCTACTTCATTACTGCCTCAAAATGAAATATCCGTCATTGTGTCCAATGAAATTGAATTTGCAACCCATTCCTTTACTTGTTAAATGCATTGATTGTTATATAAGCCATCAATTTGCAAAGCCATTTTCAGAATACCTGCCCTAGATTGCATTGCATTTGCAAGACAGAGAGAATGCCAAGAGGGCCATCTAGTGTTGAGTGTGGAGAACTGCACTGCAGAACTATGAAATTCTGTCCACATCTACGACTTCTCAGGCAGTAAAGTAGATTTTGAATTTATTGTTAGACAAATAAAAACTGATCAAGCTTTTTTAACAGACTATATATTTATTTTTATTGATTAAAACCATTTGTGATAGTTAAAATCATTGATTTGACTTAATTTATGGATATTTTGGATTCATTTTATTTAAGTTATTATGAGAATATACATAAAAAATGTAAGAAAAAGTATTTAAAATTTGGCATTTAAATGCCTTTTTTAACAATTCAATCTCAAGGGTTTTATTAGCTATTAGATAGGCTCTAAATTTATATTTAAAATCAACTGTTTCCCATTAAAACTACAACTTTGTGATATTTTTTTGTTTGCTTGTTTATTTATTTATGAATCTCAATACCCTAAAAAAATGAAATATGAACAGGAAATTAAGAACATCTTGGTTCCTTCAACTCAAGCACCTTATGCTCCCCAGAAGACAATGGCGGGACATTTCCACTTGAGGTAATTGCAGCTTCTCCAATGCCCATAAAGAACATGTGCAGGAAGGGAAATCAGAAAGTCTATGAAGTCTTAAAAGCTCTGAGGTATCTCTGAACAGAGTATTCTTTGTATCCAGACACATTTAATCTGCAGTTTGGACATTAAACTTGATGATCCCTGGTTTGGTTAAGGTTCTCTTGGCATGTTTTCATTCTGGACTGACCAGGTTCTGTAGGATCTTGGCAATGTCTGCATCCTGCAGCATGCCTGGTGTTTAAGGGTGCTTTGAGGAGTAGGATGAAGGAGAAGAGTGCATTAAGCAGATGTCTCGTCCAGGGGATGGTGGGTGTTCTGCTAGAAGGCAAACAGATCCACTTCAAGCCTTCTTAACTGGGTCCAGAATTGGCTCTGATTGTTAGGTTAGTCTCTACTCACACACTGTAAGTGCAGCTTCACAACAAACTGTCAGGCCAGGAGAAACAAACAAAACACAACCCCGAGGAAACGGAGGATTCTACAAAGCCTAATATTGAAGAACTTGTTTTGTTTTTTTGCTGACATGATCCCATTGTAGGTTGAGTCTAAAATACCCCTCGCACATACAGTTACTCACCAAAGTTATGTGACGTTGACAGCATTTTATCTCCAAAGTGTTTGAAAAATCTAGAAGGAGGAAAGGTCGGTGGTCCAAAAAAAAAAAGCCTACATGATATTTAGATTTAATAAACATGCTTAGATCGCTGAAAAGCCCTAAAAATTGGAACTACTCAAGTACAATTTTGGATTAAAACCAACCAGGAAGAGTCTTAAATTATATTTGTCCAAGTATTGTGAAAAAAGCCTTGATCATGTGATCAGCGGATGAAGTTTAAAACCAACATGGAGGAGAATCTGATCATCTAATCGAGCATCATCTGCAAACAAAATTGACTAAAATCTATTATTTGCATAGACTTGAGTTTGTTGCTTGTTCCACGGTTAATGTGCAGCATCCAACATTTGAAACTTCTTTTTTTTTATCCATTGCAGCATATTTCAGACAAATTATGGCATTTGCAGAATTATTGCCACACTGAGCAAGAAATCATTTAGCTCTAAACGCAGTCGCGGTCTTCCAGGGGAAAAAAAGACAGCCACAGTTGAGGGTCTGTAATGATGCATTACAGCTTTGAACTGTTGATGCTGTGAGCTGCTGTGATGCAACTCAGATGGAGTGTGAAACTGAAGGGGATGTTTTACTCACTGGACTGGAAGAAAACCAAATTATACACTTCTCTATGTGCATGTTGCCGCAGACTCGCCAGGAAAAAAAAAAAGCACAAAACACTCAAAGAAGCAACATTCTGCTCTCCTTCCAACAGATCCACACATTACAGAAATGATTTTGTGGTTTGGTGTGCATATGATGAAACATAAAAGGATCAAAGTTGATTTGAGTATTTAGGATTCAACGCATCACTTCAGTTGACTGATTTATGATCTTTAAAATCAGACATTTCTGCAGACGTTTTTTCACTGATACGTGTTCAAAAAGCATCAATTGGATGTCACATATGAAACAAACATATCATCTACTCATCTAGGACACTAAATTGTACTTAGATAAAGAAAGGGTAATTTAAAACCACCTTTTCCCTAAAGTTTGTGCAAACACAAATGAGTAGTTCAAAGTTCTGAAAGGATTAACTGGAAACACGGCCATTGTGTTACAGGCTATAACCCAGAGAAAGAAGGATGGATAGATGGATGGATGGATGGATGGATGGATGGATGGATGGATGGATGGATGGATGGATGGATGGATGGATGAGTGGATGGATGGATGGACAGAATGGTGAACAGATGGAATAAGGGATAAATGAATGGATGAATGGACACGTGGGTCAGGGATGAATGGATGGAAAGATGAATGAATAAACAAATGGACTGAGGCATGAAAAGATTGGATGGTACAGTGTTTTTCAACCTTTTTTGACCCAAAGCACACTTTGTCCTTGACAAAAATCCAGCAGCACACCAGCATCCAAAAATTAAAAAAGGAGAAACTCTATAGTCTGTATTGATGTACAGTCTCTCTGCAATCTCACACACATTTTTGATAAATGTGGCAAAAAAAAGCTGGAAGTTGCTGCTGTTTTTTCTAAAAGATGTAATAAAGTTAAGTTAATTTTCAACAAAATTATTTGAAATTTTACCCGGCAGTTGTTTTTTCCTCCAGTTTATTAACATGTAATTTTATGTAACCCCACAAAAAACAAATATTCTTTCTAAACAGTGATTTATTTTTTATATTTCTTTGTTAGTGCAAAGACAACTGTTATTTTTGAACAATATGATCACAATATGTTTGATACATTTTACACAAAAAGACTAAGATTAGATGCATGTTTTCTGTAGCTACACAAAAAGTGAATATGTTGAAGTTTTATTAGTTTTTCCCTTGTCTTAATCAAAGATGAAGTCTTTGAAAACTTTAACAAAACTGTTTTCTTTTTAGATGATTAAATAGTTTCAATTTAGTTTAACTGTGTCTGTTGGTCACTTCACCTTAATCCTGTTTCTTAAATGTTGTTATTACTTCTATTTAAGTTTAACATATAAAATAATCCAGACGTTATTAGAAAAGTGTTTCAGTTAGAAAGATGACTTGAACCAAACTCTGGGATGTTTGGCTGTTAATAAACACAAACCTTGAAGGAGAACTAAACTGTTGACCTCTGATTTCATCAAGAAGATTTAAAAACTGTTTAAATGTGTGTTTGTTGTGGTTTCAAGACGTTTAACAAGACTCATTGTACGATTAGACGCTGTCACTTTAACCCTATGCATCATGGGAGATGTAGTGCGAAAACGGCCGCAGGTGGCAGACAGACTAGCGTCTCTGAGCTTCATTGTTTTGTTCACTTGTTCCACGGTCTGATACCGGATTCTGTGGAAAGCTACACCGCTAAAGACGAGCTTTAGCTGATAGTTTTGTTGGAACTGAAAGACTTTATGAGCAGAATTGGAACAAGGAAGTGAAGACTTTAACCTCTTCTGATTGGTCAGACTGCTGACGTATGATTAAGCCTCCAAGAATGATTGGTGGAGACAGTTAAAGGGGAAAACAGAGCTGAAGCTCCGGATACCTTCATTCTTATCAAAATGTCTTTAATAGAATCAAATAAACACAAAAAAAAAGTATTTTACGATCTTTCATATTTCTAACTACTCAGTGTTTTATTAGGGTCTGTTTGGATGAACACAGAGCTGATATCCTGGAGATGGAAAATGTTTTTAGATCAGTGAAAGAGAGTAATTTCCCACAGTACACCTGACTATCTCCCACAGCACAATAGTGTGCTGCAGCACACTGGTTGAAAATCACTGGGATAGACAGATACATGGAAGGCTGTATGGACATTTTAGAACTTTTTCTAGTTTTGTTTATCTAAAATCACTTTGGTTTTTTAAAGTATTTGGTTAAAGAGTAACTAAAGAACACGTTCAAATTGTACGCAATGTATAAGTTTAAATCCACATCCCAAATCTGGAACTCTGAACATTTATAAACCAGAACCTATGGGATCGTTCATCTTCAGTGAAGGAGAGCAGCTTTGAAAGCTCTGCTCTAAACCCAAGAATCAAACCCTGAAGGCGGAATTTAAACAAACAAGTCCCGTCTCCAAAAAACAAATATGTAATTTATGCTTTCAAAGAAAACAAGCCAACCCACAGATCTGTTCATGCTGAAAGAAGGACTGAGTTGTGGTACTTTAAATACCAGCAATAATTCAATATAAAACACAAAAAGTGGAATAGTGCACATTCAACCAAAGGTCAATAGCAACTGCACAGTGTGTATTTTAGACAGAGGCATAAAGTGAGAAGTTCCCTGCATGAATCTAAAGTCAAAGATGTGTCTCCTCTTGTCTTGTAATGGCATCCTCATGAGGCAGACTGGTTTGGGTGGCTGCCTAGCCTTCGTCTGTGTTCTTCACTTTTTGAGCCGCGACCTAAAAATTCCCTTTTAAGAGGCCAGAGTGGGACAGGAGAAAAGGGAAGTGCTTAGAAGAAAAAAATGACCCAAATACTAAAAGCAGGTTTATCAGAGCCTAGTTAGTAATTATAGAAACTCTCCTAGTGGCGTGGTAGGACTGTGGTTGTTATGGCACTCGCACCTCGTCATCCTGCCAGGAGCTCTTTGTCTGGAAGAAGCAGGGGGGAGGTTCTGCGAGGCCAAATGGCTCACCAGATCGATATGTTCCTCTCACTGCGCGGCATCCTCAGTTCACCCTCCCAACTGATTTCAGCTATTTTAGAATGTCTTTCTGGGGATCTGGCCCATTTCTTTCAATTAATGCTCCTTTCAGCCAGCCGACCATTAGAAGTCCATTAGAGGCCCGGCACCCGGGGAGAGTCATTCAGCCAGCGCCGCTGTGCTCCATCTTCTGATTACAGAAGCGGACAGACTGCCGCAGAGGAATAATTAACCTTTTAAATTGTTACTGTAGAGGTGGTTGTTTGTGGGATGGGCCGCCTCTTGTTTATCTTCTTCATTTGTTTATTTCTTGCCTTACTACTTCGAGCTCTTGTGTACTGATCTGGCGATCTTCTGGATAATCGGCGGTGACGCGTCCGTTCATCTCCGCCTCCTCCTTCACAGATTCGAGCCAATGACATGGTTGAAATCACCGCCAACATGTTGAGCACAGAGGACGAAGACACGCCCCCTGAGGAGCTGATCTACAACATTAAGATGCTGAGCGGTGGGAGGCTGTCCCTGATGAAGAAGTTTTGGATGGACATCAGGAATTTCTCGCAGGCTGACATTAATGAAGAAAGGGTCTTCTTCCTTGATGAGGGTGAGCTCCAGGATCAGTTTCTGAAGCTTTCTGTTACATGATTGTACATCACAGTACAGTCAATCAGCAATCTGACTGAAGAAAACACTTGGAGATGAGTGACTCACTTCATTATTCTATAAAGTATAATATATGAATCTATATTGAACCCAGAAGCCCAAAACACGCATAAACGTGCGTTTACATAAAGTTTTTATTGAAAGTGGTCACCCGAACACGTGAAATGGGAGAACATGTCATTTTAGTCCACTTGCAAAAAGGACCCTGATAATAAGAAAAGAATTTAGGTCTGTACTCAATCTGGACCAAAGAAGCTGGCCAACAAACTTTTCCAATGTCAATACGCCCGTATGTTCTCCGTGTTTCAGTTACTTCTCTGGTTTTCTCAGTCAAACATGGAAAAGCAATAAAATAACTCGTGTTGTAAACCAAGCGTAGGCCATCTATAGTTTGAATCAGTCATCGTGGTTCAAGTAAACAGATTAAACAAATACGCAGGAATGCGAGCAACTTTAAAGACACACTCCAATGAAAATGGTGTTTTTCACATTTTTATGATCATGGAGGACAGCTGTAAAGAAAATTCAGATCCAGCCTGGCTTTCTGAGTATTTCTTTTTTCAAATTGTGGTGTATAAGGAGCAGACGCAAAAATGCAGTTGAAAAAACTTGCAGTTGTTACGTAAAATCTGGCAGGCGACAAGCTCCCTGCTCCGCTCCATTCCAATGCAGCCACTTGTAGACGAATGGATACGTTACAGTCTCTGTTTTCCTCGTCTGTGCTGACATCTGGCTAAAAACTGTACGACCGGTTAGCTTCAATACACTACAAAGCACTGGTAATGTTGGGGGAGAGAGTGTAAACAAAAGGATGATGGAAAGTGAGGGCAGACTCAGAGGTAAATTTGTAAGAAGCTGCTGCTCTGCATAAGCTGTTATAGAAAACGACACAAGTTTTAGATTTTTGCTATAATCATAATGAAAAGATTACTAGGAATGCTTTGAAAATGGGTTAAACGTTAACTGCCTGTTGCAATAAATGGAGGATCCATGACTAACATCCAGTTTCTCGTGCAGATGGAGAGGCGAGCAGGTTCAGTTTCACCGTAACAGACGGCGAGCACACTTCTCCTCTCTACCAATTTGAGATCAGGGTGAAGCCCGCCACCGTCCCCCCGGTGAGACATAAAGAACTCGTCGTCTTCCCAGGTAAGAAGCCAAAATCCACAAATGTGTGACTCTGCACAAGTGATACACACCTTTAGAGTGAGGGAACAACTGCTCCCACCTGCAGGGGAGGTGGGTGGGGTGGAGTAGCTGGCGTCTTGTGGAAGGGTAATGTGAGGGTAATGTGCTGTGTGCAGAGAGGGTGGAATGAATGAAGTCAAGCATGGTGATTTGGTGGGGAAATGTCAAGTGTCTCTGGGTGAAAATTGGCTGTTTGTTGCCTGGTGGCTGCAGGAAGTGTAGTGGAGAACCTGCAGAGAGACTTAAAAAGTTACCTTGTCAGCTTCCAATAAGAACTTTAATGGATGATAACTCCATTTATTAATTTTTTAGCATAAAGCTAAAATATAAAAACAAACTTTTTATACTCAAACCAATCTCCAGGTCATTTTCTGCACACTTTACCCTGCTTGTGTGTTTTCCCAGGAACGAGGCAGCAGATCACCATCTCCAACCTGGGTTCTGTGAGCCACGGGGACAGCAGGGAGGCGCAGTTCTCCCTCGTCCGTTCTCCTCGGCTGGGAAGACTTATCTTGGCAAACGAAAAGAACCAGTTTGAGGAAATTAACAGTTTTTCCCAGTCACAGGTGATGTGTTTTTATTTGTTGTTGAATTGAGTTTTTTTAATGGATTTTTCAAACATCCTCAATTAAACATGTAAGAAGACATTTCTTCTTGCCTGAATAGATCCTAATTTTATCATTTATACTAAATGCTGATTTACTGAACAGTCAGGGCTTTGAAAAGTTGAAAATCAATCTTTAGATGCATGTCAAATAAAAAAAAGAGGATTTCTTAAGTTATTTAGCAGAAATACTCATAAACCTTACATAAAAACATAGAATTCTTTGTTTAACACAAAGTGAGGAGCTGAAATCCTCTTAACATTGAACATTCGATTTTCTTTTCTGTAGGGAACTGCTGTTCAAATAGTTTGAAACCTCTCTGGTTTCTGGGATCTGTTTCAGTGTTCCAGTTAATCGTCCTGATTTTAAAAATACAATAAAATTCTACTAACGCATCAGAAGAATCTTATTTGACCAGCGTCTGTTGCAGAACTGATGGGATCCACGTCTTTCGTTGAGCCCTTTTGGGTTCTGTTCGTGCAGTATTTTATTGTGTTTTAGTGTAATATGTACATCAGTTTAGTTATGCTCCCTCCTTTTCTGATGTACTGTATGTATAGGTCACATTTTTCATTGCAATATATATATATATATATATATATATATATATATATATATATATATATATATATATATATATATATATATATATATATATATATATATATATATCCCACATTTGATGGACACTTGTGCAAGTGGCTTCCCATTGGCTTCAAGGGTGGTTTTCCACAGCTTCATCGAGTTTCATATGAAGGCTCTTAGAGTCCTGTTGATGTTGTACAGCTCAAAGCATTCAGTGATCCATGTGTGTGGCATTGAGTCATAGGCCTTCTTGTAATCAATCCAGGCTGTGCACAGGTTGGTGTGTCGTGACTTGCAGTCTTGGGCGACTGTTCTGTCGACCAGGAGTTGGTGTTTGGCTCCTCTGGAGTCTCTACCAATGCCCTTCTGTGTGTTACTCATGAATTGATCCATGTGCCTGTTTATCTTGGTTGCAATGATGCCTGACATGAGCTTCCATGTTGTGGACAGACAGGTTATTGGCCGGTAGTTGGATGGGACTGCACCCTTTGAGGGATCCTTCTGGATCAGTTACAAGTACCTTGGAATTCCCCAGGCAAATGGCAACCTGGAGCAGGCATCAAGGAAAGCTGCAACAGCTAAATACCTCCAACGAGTAAGGCAAGTCCTGAGAAGCCAGCTCAATGGCAAAAATAAGACCCGGGCAATAAACAGCTACGCACTGCCAGTTATCAGATACCCTGCAGGAATAATAAGATGGCCAAAGGAAGAGATACAGACCACGAATGTTAAAACACAAAAGCTCCTCACCATGCATGGAGGGTTCCATCCCAAATCCAGCACACTGAGACTGTATGCTAGCCACAAGGAAGGAGGCCGAGGACTAGTGAGTGTAGAAGCCACTATCCAGGATGAAACATCCAAGATGCATGAGTACATCAAGCTCAATACCCCAAATGACAGTGTGCTCAGTGAATGTCTCAGGCAATGGAGAGCAGAGGACACAGTGCTGGAGGACAGATCCTCATGGGAGGACAAACCCCTGCATGGGATGTACCACCGGACCATAACTGAAGTGGCTGATATCAAGAAGTCCTACCAATGGCTAGAAAGTGCTGGCCTACAGGACAGCACTGAAGCTCTCATCCTGGCAGCTCAGGAACAAGCCCTGAGCACCAGAGCGATAGAGGCTCAGATCTACCACACCAGACAAGACCCAAGGTGTAGGCTGTGCAAAGAGGCCCCTGAAACAATCCAGCACATAACTGCAGTGTGTTAGATGCTGGCAGGTAAAGCATACATGGAGCGCCACAATCAAGTGGCTGGAATAATATACAGGAACATGTGTGCAGAATATGAACTGGAAACCCCAAGGTCAAAATGGGAAACACCTCCGAAGGTGGTAGAGAATGAGAGAGCAAAAAACCTGTGGGACTTCCAGATCCAGACTGATAGGATGGTAATGGCGAACCAATCAGACATTGTAGTGGTGGATAAAGAACAGAGGAAAGCCGTTGTGGTGGATGTGGCAGTGCCAAGCGATGGAAACATCAGGAAGAAGGAACATGAGAAACTGGAGAAATACCAGGGACTCAGAGAAGAACTGGAGAAAGCCTGGAAAGTGAAGGTGACAGTGGTGCCTGTGGTAATTGGAGCACTCGGGGCAGTAACCCCCAAGCTGGAGGAGTGGCTACAACAGATACCTGGAAAGACCTCAGACCTCTCAGTCCAGAAAAGCGCAGTGCTAGGAACGGCTAAGATACTGCGTAGGACCCTCAAGCTCCCAGGCCTCTGGCAGAGGACCCGAGCTTGGAGGAGAAACCACCCGCGGAGGGTGAGAGGGGTGTTTTGTTTTTTTTATATATATATAGATAGATATATATATTCAACTATTATTTACCGGAATTTCACTGAGAAAGAAAAGGATGTTAGGATTAAAATAAGCAGATATCATACAAGCCACACCATTCTATTGAAAGGAAGGTAATTTTCCACTTGCATCAGAAAAAAAGAACATTTTTTTCCTAAACGTTTGCTTCAAGATACGGAGCCTGATAAGACACACACAGATAGAAATGTGAAGGTATCTGCTGTAAATCCAAATATTGCTCACATCCGTTTTTATGAATGACTTATGACGTGAATAATTATTTCGTTCACAGAAATTAATGAATGCGTGGGAACTGAATATTATTTTGTGGGAACAAGATATTAATTTTATGAGAACAGGACATTAAGTATTTTACCCACATCAGGTCACGGGCTCAGTATTAAGATGATATTCAAGAACACTAGTTTTTGTGAGTATTTTCAGTGCAAAACCTTACGGCATTACTCATTCTTGCCAGCAGGTGGAGCCAAAATGTATTTGCACTTAATCAACAATTAAATATTATTTTTTTAAATGATTGGAAATATTGTTATGTTAATAATAGTTTCGTTAACATCCATGCAGTTTAAAAAACAGCAATGAAATATGAGTTTTCACCAACGTGTTAACTGACCCCAAAACTGTGTTTTGTTGGCTGTGTTTGCTCATGCAGCTGGAGGGACTGTGGTGGATTCAGGACGCTCTGCTCATTTCCTTCCCTGACATGCGGCTCTGCTCGAATAAACAAACGGACCGCTCCGTTCTGCTGCTGACAGAAAATCTGACACTAAGCCGAGCTGAAAACACGATTTAAGGTTCTCGGCAGCGTGTGTCCGATTGAGCAAGAAGTTCACAACCAAATATGTGTGTCTGCTTCAGCTGTGACTCATGCTCCAAGTCAGTTAGACAATGTTACTTTAGGCCGATTTAATAACTTAACTGAGACTGACGTCACGAGGGGTTGATGACACACAAACAAAAAAACTGAAAACTAAAATCTGAAAACAAGCTTTATTTGAATAAGTTTTATTTATTTTATAAAGCTTTAAAAAATTGATGTCCCTCATATGGATTCCCCTTCCACCTGTTTCACTTGTGTTAGCCCATTTGAGCCCATTTTTGATCTGTAAATTTCTCTACTTCAGCTCAAGTCTTGAGTAATAGTTTTAGTTGATGGTCTTTCAGTAATTTTTCTTTTAAACCTTTAAAAGGGGAACACAGCAATCCATTCTAGTTCCCCAATTTCTCATCTATTGAAATGAGCCAATTTTAAGATAGTTAAGCTGTAGTCCCATGCACCCTTACAGGGGGGGAGTTGGCCTCTACAGGTGCTGCAGGATTTGGGGTTGTCTGGACCCATGGGGTGTCATGGAGAAAAGTGCCTGCATCTTAAAGGGTGTGTCTTGCAGTTCCCTTGAGGCTTGTACGGCCACCTCAAGGGGTTTCATGAGAAGCGAATGTATGAATACCGTGTACTATATGGGAACTTCATCATGAAGTATTAGTACAGCTACTGTAACTTGCACACACTTATGACATACGGGGGATACTGTCAAACGGTGCCCTTTACGCCATACTTTTGTCAATAGTGTTGCGCGCACTGGACCCTTACTAAACAGCGCACAAATGTATAGTCAGTAAGGTGATACATATGTGCCCATAGGACGTCCGCAAAAACTGCACTCTGATTGTCTAATTTGCTCATTTATGGCAGTCAGGCTGCAAGCACGAAGGAGCATGTACGTATTAACCCTTGTGCTATCCTATGAGGTCAAGATGACCATTGACGTGTTCTCCCTACCATGACAAAGGTGGATAAAGGTGAAGAGGATTTCATGTACTCCATGGAAACCAGTGAAGATCACAAATCATTGAAGAAAAAAGTTCAGCGCACTGTCTTGTGGGGTCTAGATGACCTCACTCCCAATGTGAAAGTGCCTAGGATAACACAAGGGTTAAGTGAACAGCACTAACAGGCTCCTTGTGCAATGCCCAGGATTTGAGGGGGTAAAAAAAAACCAACATCCCCTTTACTTACCTTTGCGTGTTCTGTTAGTGCTCACTGTGACCGGTAGAAACATTTTCACACTACGAGATCACAGAGGGATCTACGACCTTAAAAATTTGTGCGGGCCACCTGCATGCCCTATACATGTTTGCCCTTTTCTTCGTCCGCAGACAACCGGCATCCACCCGTACATGATCCCAAGAAAGCTACATTTAAAAAATGCAACAAATAGGAGAACCAGACTAAAATTTAATATTTTTTTTGCTAAATTTAACAACATTTCGAATTATACAAAAGAAAAGAATATTCCAGAGACAATAGGAGAGCAATTTAAATAGCACCTAGAATAAGGTTGCACATAAAATGCATGGTTTTGTTTTCTCCCAGAGTGCTGGATTTTATTGTAAATGGATATTTTTCTCTTAATTTTGTATTCCCAGTTGGAGACAGGGGCGGTCTACTACGAGCACCAGCTCCCTACTGAGCCCTTCTGGTTGGTGAGGGAAGAGCTGGAGCTCAGGGTGGCATCAGAATCGGCTCCTGACACCCACCACATCCTGCCCATCACCATCTCCTTTTACGCTGCTCACAGCAACATCACCTCCCAGCTATGGAGGAACACAGGTGAACAACCTTGGAACTTGTTTTAAGAAAAAGAAAAAAAAACAACATTACATTTCTCCTTTTTTTCCCTTTCTATTGTAAATCCCTGTGATTACCTGGAAGATTTAATTAGCAACATGAACCCTGTAAAATGTCTGTAAAAGACATGTGTGATACTATTCATAAGAGAAAAAGAACAAAGCTGTGAAGGTGAAGATTTAGTTGTAGTATTTATACTCAGTATATGTCTCAAATGTTCACATAAGCGAACAGGAAGTTTGGAGCTGAGTAATGTACTGTATACTGTTCTGAATTGACAATCAAGATTCTTCCATAGTACATCCTGGTGACATTGTCTTGAGGTTGGGTCATAGCATCTGGACTTTGACTTTCTCTTTGCCGCTCATCCAAAAAGCTTGATGAGGCGAAGCCCAGATGCAACGACTCAACGCCTAGACACTGAACTATCATGTTATATTGAACTATTTTATTCAAATTCCCAAGTCCTTTTTAATGGAAACGTCTACACAGTGCACTACAATGTGCTACGCGATACAGCGGACAGGAGTTTTCTGACTCGTCATGCTGCATTTGTTTTACATCCTCAGGTTTTGAGGTTGTGCAAGGCCAAAGGAAAACCATCAACAAGTCAATCCTTGATGCTTCCAACCTTCTGACAATTATTACGGAATCAGAAGAAAAGGACGTGCTTTTTGTGATTAAACGTTTTCCTGATCATGGTCGTATTACCCTCAGTGGTCAGGACCTCCCTCGCAACACCCAGTCCTTCACCCAGGAAGATGTTTCGCAAGGGCGGGTGGAGTATCTCCACGATGACTCCAGGGCATCATCTGATAGTTTCTCTTTCCGGGCCAGTCTAAAGCCTGGAGGTCAAGGGGTGTCCCACCCTGCTGAGAACATTATCCTAGAGGAAGTCTTTCACATCTCAGTCAAACGGCGAGGCTCTGAGCCCCCTGAGCTCGTCACAACAGATCTTCTGCTGGAAGTTCCTCAGGGATCCAGGACAGTTGTCAGTCAGGCGTATCTCAACACACAGGATGAAGACAGTCCACCGGATGAGGTGCGCTTCAAGGTAACAAAGGCTCCGACCAATGGTCAATTTTATAACATACGCACCATGGAGCCGATCACTGAGTTCACTCAAGAAATGGTCAACAATAACCAGGTGGTTTTCTACAGCGACAACAGTCTGAGAAATAGTTTTGTGGAATTTGTTGTGACGGATGGGGAACACGAAACAGAAAGGTTCACTTTGCACATTGGCATCCTGGCTCACACTCTTCATCTCCACCAAGTCCAAGAGATCAAAGTCAAGCAGGGTGACGATGAGACGTTGGTGACTGAGGAGATGTTGAAGGCCTCCACAAAGGGTGCTGTTGAGGAGGAAATCCTTTACAAGATCACAAGTGTTCCAAAATACGCTGCAGTTATGGTCGATCGACAGCCCACATCTGCATTCACCCAGAAACTGATCAGAGAAGGTAGAGTCAGTGTCCGCTTTGTCAAGTCTACTTCCCCTTATGACACAGTTTCCTTTACAGCCCGCAGCCGGGCTGCAAACGTTTCCTCCATCCTCAACATCACTGTGCAACCTCTGGCAAACATTGCCCAGAATCCCCTGTTACCCCAGGGGGCGCTCATCCAACTGGACAGACGACTTCTTGATGCAAGCCCTCTGGCCAACAAGACACAGACAATGCCCACATTCATTATCACCCAGCAGCCAAAAGGGGGTAGATTCCTACAACCTGGGGGTCAGCCTCTGGACTCATTCAGCCAGAGTGACCTTGTTGAGGGTCGTGTGGCTCTGGAAATCGATAGCCCTTCGGAAACAGGAAGTGGTCCTGACCAGGAGGAAGCCCACTTTCTTCTCAAAGCACACGGGGTCCCACCTGCCGAATGTGTGCTTTCCTTCCAGACAGGCCCCTACAACTCCTCTGGGGTTTACCCTGCCACTTTGCTGAGGGTTCCTGGTGGGTTCCCTCATAACACCCCACGAACCCCGCGTCTGAGAGGTGACGTGGACTGGGCCTCCGGGGATGCGCTGACCACAGCATCATCTGGCTACGACTCTCAAGGGAAACCTATAACTCGTCGCAGCAGCATCTGGTCCATCCTCATTCCCATCCTGGTAGTGCTGCTCCTCTTGCTGTTGGCTGCAATATTCGCGTACTACTTGGTTCATAAAAACAAGACAGGCAAACACAACGTCCAGACCGCGGCCTCCAAGCCCAAAAATGGAGAGGTGGCCGGCACAGAGACCTTCCGCAAAACTGATCCAGCCAATAACATCTCTATGTCCAACATGGGCTCTAAAGATGCGGACCCTGAGTTGTTGCAGCACTGTCGGACATCAAACCCGGCCTTGAAAAAGAACCAGTACTGGGTTTGAAACACTTTGCAACCTCTTCAAACCATTCCTATCAGTATTATAGACTTCTGCAAGATGAAAAGAATACTTTGCTCCGCTTTTACTTCTTCTCAGTATAGCTGTGGACAAATTCTGAAGGAAACACTGAACAGCAAAAGAGGCAGTTGGGGATCTTAAAAGGTTCATGCAATATCTATTTATTTGATTTTGTGGTTTATCAAAGAGCACAAACACAGACATGAACATGTCAGATGTTTGCAACAATTTCTAGTGGAGTGCTCTAATATTATAGTCAAATTCATCTACAAACATTAACCAGAATAGGTAGCCTTGATCCGATTAGGTTATTTCTGTTGTTGGTTCAGTAATTCTGATAAACTTGTACATAAGTAATGAGGTGAATCTGTTTCCTATTGACAAGAACAAAATGAGTCTTTTAAATGTTGTTTCTCAGGGCTTAATTCACTCCAATCAACCATTAGCATTCAGTTTTATGCTAGGCCAAGCTAATGCTGTCCTGGCTTTCACAGATCACACACAGAAAAAAAGATGTCATCAATCTTCATAATTTTCATTTTGAGTAAGTAAGCTTAAAGCTAGCTTACTGGTTAATAAAATCATAGCCAAGCTTAACTTCTGCTAACTTACAAAGTGGAGCCCACAGGCAGAAATGTACAAAGTTCTTTTACAAACCTGAAAATAGTGACGTCACCAGTAGAAAACGCCTTACCTCCGGCTCAAGTCAAATGAAGCCCATTTAGTCGCCATTTTTCCGCGACACGGGAGCCGCCATTTGGAGCCAGCGATTGTCGAGTCTGTCCTGTATGTCTTAACAGTCAATGATACAGACTCAGAAGCAATAAATAAAGCTCCACAGGTAACATTAAAGTACTGATGTCTATTCATTATTATATGCATTTCCTTTATGAGCTAAATATGGTGTTTATTTGAAATCCTCTTATTTCTTAAACTCTATTTTCCTTGCTAAAAATAAAAATTTCCAGTGCCATAAATGACAGTCCCATTCTCTAAGTTTCAGATATATATATATATATATATATATATATATATATATATATATATATATATATATATATATATATATATATATATATATATATACATAATTGTTGTTATTTCTGCTAATTAAACTAGGTCATTGAAGTAACCAAGATGTAAAGAAAAGATGTAAAGAGATTGTTTAAGCTTTTTTTATGCTGTACACCTTTTTTTTTTTTACTTTTTATCATTTTTGGAAATTTAAGTATTCAATATTTTATACTAACCCCCTTTCTTTGATCTTTATGTTATATTCTTTGCTTTGTAACAAATGTAGACATTTAATAGAGGGAACAGAGCTCAGCAAATTTCCAGATGTTCTGCAGAGAAGAGGTCAAACTGAGCTTTCTCCTCCAGAAATCCCTTCTGTGCACATTTGATATTTTCAACATTTTTCTTTTTGCTTTGGTGACAATATAAAATAAACGCCGGCACTTTTTGCCATGTTAGTCTCGTCTGTTTGAAGTGCCAAGCACTTATCTCAAATGTAAGATAGGTAGGAAAATCCAGTGGGATTTCAACGTCAAAGGCAGGATGGATCCATCCTCTCATGTTTATGTGACAAATTCTGACTAGAATCTGATATTTTCAACCTCTCGTAAACATCAGGTGGGTTGAAGTGACCTCTTTACAGCTGACAGGAGTCTGATCTGCAGCCGGGGCCAATTTGCTAAAAGGTTTTTAGTCTTATGTGCAAACAGAGACAAACATTTTGTTTTGAAATCTACTCTTAGCAAAGAATATCTTTAGCTCAGTATGAACCTGTAAAGTGCATGGTTGTGAACATGGACGCTCATTCACTTCTCATTTTTCATTATTTATTGCTTCAGTCTCCCTAATCTACATTTCATATCCAGTTTCTAGTCTTTTCTGTCAAATGCTGGTTCCTTTTTGTATTAATTCATGTCAAATGAATAAACAGCTAAAGCTTTAAAGCTGCTGTACATTTGTATGTTTGGTTTAGGCCTTTTGGAAATAAACATTTCCTGCAACACATTCTGCATTTACATTTTTTACTGCATATTTTTTATATTATAACTGCAAGTCAATAATAATGCACTATATTTTTATATTTATATTTTCATTTATAACTAATAAAGGGGGTGGGTGGGTGGGTTGTTTTAACTTACGAGGGGTTCAAAGGTTTGCAAGAAATAATCCACTTTTTTCTCTCAGTCTGCTGTATACAAAATGCTGAGGAGCCCCTAAAGGGCCACTGAAGAAAAAAAAAACTAACTAGTGCGCACCCGATACTAACAGGTACGCACTAGTTAGTTACGAGATCGCACCAGTAAGTATCAGGTTATAAAGGTTATAATATACCAGGTCATTTGCGCACAGAGAAATGTTCCCAAGTTACCTGGAAATGGCATTACGTGAGCTCATTGAGTTTTACTTTGCTTTTTGACTTGCCTACAAAGAGATTGCAGCTTTTCTTGCTTACCGTCACAATTATATCATCTCTAAACGTCATCTTAAAAGAGTTTTAAAGTCATGTGGTTTGTTTCGGCCCAGGGGTTACACCAGTTTAGAACAGGTTCAGGAATGAGGAAGTTTATCGAGTAAACTCTATTAATATCGGTGGATGCATGCAAAATGCATTCAAAATGGCTGCAAATGGACCCCTTTGGGCGTCGAAAGGATCCAAATTATATCTGGCATTTGGATTCTTACGAAAAAATAAAACCATTTGGTATTTTTATTAATGGCTGTCAGTAACTGGTGAAAAAAAACAAAAAAATAATTGAAGTTAAAAAAAAACTAATGGGTGGGTGCACACCTGGTTTATTTATTTTTTTACTTCAATTTATTTTTATTTTTTTAGGGGCTCCGTATAATTCTGTTCCCTTTTAGTTTTTTTGACAAATGATTTGACTTGACTAACTTTTAACTTCTTTGCATTAATTTATGCTGACTTTAAAATTCACTTTTTAAAGTCTTCTTAAAATATTTCAATTTTGCTAGTACATATTGACAAATAACCGAAACTGTGAGATAGAAAAAAACGGTTTTATTTGCGTTACATAAAATAGAAAAAAATGAATGCATCTGCTTTTTGGAGCAGTTCAGCCTTTTGAGCACCAGATGGCGCCAAGTCCCAAACAACTCTTCTGAACCTCTTTGGGTTTGTCAGCATTTCCTGTGCACCATCATTCTTTTCGCTCTTTGGCCTTTGCTGTTACGAGTTTTTCTGCCTCTTTTCCACATCTTCTCTGCTCTGAATGACAGTCTCTGTTTTTTATTCTGCTTCTTCTCAGCAATTTATCCTCATGACTCTTCTTTTCACATATTAATACCTCTAGAAAGTGCAAAAAATAATACATCTTCGTATTCTTATAGAAATCAAATTAAAGGGGGGTTTCTGCAATCTAGTAATTGACTTTATTTCTATGCATCATTTTTATGACCCTCTTTCTATTCTAGAAACTTTAAGTAATTGGTGATAAATCTTGATCCATATATGTCATTTTGAATGCATTTTATTTAGAAGGTTATAATTTTTATTACGACTTTGCATATTAAATGCCATGTACTACTCTGCTGCGTTAGGGTTGTAATCCTGGAGAACCTGATCCTGTGGATCAACAATATGAAGTGGTTCGTATTGTATGGGGTAGTTTGCAGGACCTGGGAGCTCCGGACTCATCTCTTTAGCTGAATCCAAGTAGACAAGTGCAGCCACTATCAACCCTGCCACCTCAGTGACAGGCGAGACGACAATAAAAAGAGACTGTAGACTGGCAGGGATAAAGGTATTAGAAAACGTAAGCGTTGCTCCAAGAAGGCAACACAGGAGCAGCCGTGGAGAATAAAATAAAACAAGGGGCACATTCAGAAACAGCTTAAGGAAAACAAGATAAAATAGCCTTAGTGGAAGTGAAAACTACATTATTCAAATGTAAAAAAGTGAGAACCAAAACTGGAGGGAAAATGTAAAAAAAAATAAAAGCAGAACTTTACAAATCCAAAAGGTCATATAGTTAAAATAAAAGCATTCAGTAAGGCTGTGAACTTTTCTTAAAAGAAATGACAGAAATGTTCAGAGTCTTCACTTCTGAGTCTTCCTCTAATTATTAAATTTACTTGATATCAGATTATGGAATCATTTTCAAACACAAATCAAAGAGTCTAAAAAATAAACTAAAACATATTCCAAAAAATATGATGTTGTTCCCATTTCGGCATGTCCTTTCAGGTGTCGCCACAGTAAATCACCTTTAACTGATTCAGGTGGTTGGGCAGAGAGATTTTAGGCCGGATGCCCTACCAGACACAACCCCGTATCTTATCCGGGCTCAAGGAGACCAAGGCCCACTTGTGGCTAAATAGTTAGTCAGTAGCAAGAAAATGTCAGTTCTTTTGTCTATATAGTTACATTATGTGTTTAAACTAACGAATCCACTTGTGTTGGTGATTACTATGTGCTGTATTTTTGTCTTTTTGTTTATTGTTTTCAAATGCTGAAGAAGTGTACCTTTATAGCTACTTAAAAGAGGATGAAATCCTACATTTTCTTCTTAAGGCCCGTACACACCGGGACGAATATTCGCCAGGCGTTATTCACCAGCGTTTTTCGACACGTTTTTTGTGTTCACACCCAGGCGATTTTCGCTGACGATGAGCCGAGCGAACATGCAATTTCATTCCCTGACATTAGATGGCGCTTAATGTAAACAGAAATACTCCCGTACACAAGGTGGCGCTGCGCAACTTTACGCTTCTTAAACTCGCTTCCCCTCAGAAGAAGAGATCGCAAGTATTTACGCACTTGTCAGAATCATACAAAGAAAACATGAATATTTCAAGCATCAGTAGCTCCAACTGATGCTTGGTTCGGGAATATTTTAGAATGTCCGTCATTATTTCTTCGCGGCTGTGTAGACGCTACTTGGCGTCTATCTTCTTCGCTGGTATGTGTGCTCAGCAAGGCAGTTTTGTGTTTGAGCGCCCCCAACTTGTGTTTTACTGTAACTTCAGAAGCTCCAGACACGTGTGCAAAAGCGCCATTCTCCTTGGTCGAATAGATTTCGACGCGACGCGTCAAAAAAACGGACCCGAGGCGGTTTTTTTTGACGCCTTGACGCGTGGCGTTTTTTCGCGTCGGTGTGCACACTCTCATTGGTGCCCTTTGTTTAGTTACGAGGCGTTAAACATCGGCGAAAATCGCGCGCACGTGTGTACGGGCCTTTACTGTTGCCTATTGTAACAAAAAGCAAGTTTTCTTTTTTTTTAAGCAAGTTATTTTTTTTTTTTTGTAATTGTTTTGTGATAAAATAAAAAATAAAATAAAAATTGACTAGATGAAAAGTGTCACCAGATGAGGTAAAACTTTAGAGTCTTAACTCCTCCTACCCAGTGTGAGGCATGGTGGAAGAAGGGTTACAATTAGGGGTTTTCCTGCAGCTGCAGTGTGTGGGCAGTCACTGACTCACCTGTGAGCTCCTGGATGTAGAAACATCTCCCAGTACTTCAAGTAAATATATCCTTTACAGTAAATAAAGTCATTTTGTGTTAACAATTGATGAAGAACATTTGTTTTTTGTTTTTTTAGTTTATTTTTTCAGAGTTTCTCTGCAAAAGGAAGCACATTCAGATCGATCCAGGGATAAAAGTGTACACAGCTCTTCTGAGCAGGATCCGAGTTAATGATCCATCGTGGGTTTGGAACCGACGCACTCCTCTCCCCTCCCAAAAGACTTTAAGGAATGAAAACAGCAAAGGGCGGGAGGAGACAGCAGTTTTTGTGATTCTGTGACCTTAACGTTCTGAGGGTTTGCTTCTGATTTTAAGCTCAGAGGAACTCATGAAATCCCCAACCTTTTCAGAAAGAATCAAAAGGTTCAGACAAAAGCAGGGAAGTTACTAGCAAACCAAAGCATTAAGCCATTCCGTCAGTGTCAGTTTCAGGTTCTCAGCCTTGCTTATTAACCATCTGCGTGGCTCCATGCTGGGTTGTGTTGACTCTGGCTTCACTCTATTGCAGGCTGGCTCTGAGTCAGACACAGCAGAAGCCAGTCGTCTGTTTGCTCTGCTGCATTATCTGCTCATCGCCGCGACACACAACCAGACAAACCCATGCTAACCTGCCTGTCCATGACTCCTACAGGCAATCTGAAGAAAATACAAAAGTCATTTTATAACGTATTAGTGGAAACAAATACATCCTGTTTTATAGTGCAAGAATGAAAGGTTTAAAATACAAATCAGAATTCTGAAATTAAAAACAACTGTTAAATAAATGTAAAATGATGGTTCAATGGTTTTGCTTGAAGACCTTTTAATCATCGTACATTTACTATAAAAGTCCATCTTCTTAACCCGCTGAATTCCTTTTAAGGTCACAGGATTGCTGGAGCCCATCCCAGCTACTGTTAGGTGAAGGCAGGGATCACCCTGAACAGGCTCCCAGTCTACAACACAACCACATGCGCACACACTCACATACACATCTATAGACAATTTGGAATTTTCCATCATGTAAAATGAAAATCCGACCCTCACAATTCAAATTTGGAGCCATTCGTGTACAACAACATGAACACAAATTCTTGAGTACTTAAAGCTTTTGTTGGTTTAAATACTTTTTTTTTTACTTCGTTTCAGCTGGCAAGTGTAGTGTTTGCTGCGTAAATTAGCTTTGAGTGGCAGACTTTACAGGACATATAGAGCCTCCAGCTGCTTCCTGCATCCAGAACAAGTTCTGTGCACGTTGAACCCACCTCTACCTACAGAAAAGGTTCTGTTTCAGTGCAACTGATGCTTATGCATAAAGACCCACTTCAATGAAAATGGTGTTTTTGGTGTTTTTACCATTTTTCTGATGATGAAAGAGACATACAAAGAAAATTACACTTAAAGTTGCATTTCTGAGTCAATTTTTTTTCAAATCGTTGTGAAACAGGAGCGAGCGAAAAAATAATGTTTAAAAAAGAGTGTATTTGTGACGTGAATTTCTGATTAGTTACAACCACTCTGCAGAATTTATGTCAGAGAAAACAACACAGTTTTTAAAATTTTGGTTAAAAACAGCATTATCATAATTAAACAGACTCTTTATCAACAGATCAAAAGATGATCAGAGTGGAACTTTGAATCTGAGTGAGGGTTTGTTTACTTCAGACCCTTTGCAGCAGAAATCTTCAGTGAGTCTGCCTGATCTTCTACTCCTTCATCACGATGAACACTTGTGGAAAATGTGTCAACATGACAAGATCCCGTTCACACATGGTGGTCATGAAGGGTTCTGGTTGGTCCCCGTGGCTGCACGTCGGGGTGAAAAGGGCAGCACGGCATGCTGGGAGTGCAGAAGCAGTTGGTCTTGAGGGAAAGAGGCCTTTCAGTGAAGAAGAAAAACACACCAACAGCTGGAGGCTCTTTTTTTTTTACACCCACTTACAGTACTCCTTGACCCCTTAAGTTACATTACACCACCCTCACCAACACTCATTCAAGTGATCACTTCCAATTATAAGTCTATATAAACAGCATAAACGCCTGTTTTGTGTTCACATGTTGCTACAAAAGTTTTTAAGTCCATTTTTGGGACTATGTCCAAAAATCACAGGCATAAAATGTGTGTTGAAAGTTAAATCAGATCAAACTTTGACCAGTCATGGACTCAGATATGACCTATGGATGGCGTCCCCTTTAATTCATGGAAAAGCCAGCGGTTTGATCATGGAGGAAAAATGAATTATTGGGGTTTGTTCCTGACTGGAATTCTATGACACCAAACCTTTTATGTAACAGAAGAGAGCTGTGAATGAAAAAGCCTGGAACAAGATTTGCACCACTTTGACTTTTTGGCACCGAGCCTTTTCCAACTGTAGGGTGGTGGTAGTAAACAAACAACAGACAAAGAAACAAAATGGAGAAGCCCCTCCCTGCTCGTCCAGTGTGAACTCTGTGGGCAGAATGTGCGTTCTAGAACCCGTCTTCACATGCCCGCTCTGAACGTAGCTTGACACTAACGGGACTGCATGAGATGAGGATGTGGATGAGTTTCTCTGGGTCTGCTTTAGTCAGGTGGTTCATCCTTGTAAATCTTTCAAGATGGTGAACAAATGGTGTCCTGTGAGTGATTCAACTTCAACCAGATCATTTAGCTTCACTTTAGCTTCGGATTCCAGTTGGCTCGTCTCTGCTCTGTACCTGACCTCGTCTCTGGCTCGCCTCTACTACTGCTACTCCTACACCTGGCTGTGGATTCTGTCTCCGGCTCGTCTCGCGCCCCCGTTCATCCCCCCAACTCCATCTGGATGAAGCTCGTCTGCTGGACTTTAAACATGTAGTTGTAGAGTTAGATAAGTTAATTCTTCTCTATGAGTTCTGGTAAATCGCCTGTCCATCCTGGGGGAGGATCCCTCCTTCATGTGGACACCCCTGAGGTTTCTTCGTTTTTTTCCGGAATCCATTTTTTTTTTTAGGAAATTTTCCTTACCGAGAAGGGGGGTCTAAGGGCAGGGATGCCAGTTTAGTTTAGTCAGTTTGTTAGTTCAATTTAGTATTTTCCTATTGAATTGTATGTATTCATTCATGATCCTTTTGATTCAATGTTTTAATTTTTCAATTACCTATACGAAGCCCATCGAGACGACTGTTGTTGTGAATTTGGGCTATACAAATAAAATTGATTTGAATTGAATTGAATCAAGCAACAACAACAAAACAAAGGTAACACAAAAGAAAAAACAAGACAAAGGGTTAAACATTTCTGTGTGCTTGTAGCAGTAGCACCACATTCCCCTCACAGCGGGTTGACGGTAACGTGTTCTTAGATGTAGTTTAAGTGGGGGGGGGGGGGGGGGGGCTTTAGAACAGCCTGGCTGTCGGGGGAGCATGTTCTGCAGATGGTTTTCCAGGAAAGGGCACTTTCAGAAGTCCTGGTTTTGATTTTTGATTATGTGATTTAAAAGTTTCCCAACAGAATTTTATTGTTCAAGGAAGTAAGCTAAAAGTCCCTTCTCTGCTGTAGACACTGATCTGCGGGATTTCAGGTGAAACGCTGAGTCATTGGAACCTAAATGATTTCATCATTTTATTCCACAGCCCCTCCCCACACCCCACCCCAGTGTCAGCTGCCCCAGCATGCATCTGGAGTCAGCTCTTTTTGTGAGCCTGAGTCTGGGGGGGTCTGAATTCCTTAGAAGAAGAAAAAAAGGATTTCCAACCCCCCCCCCCCCCCCCTCCTCCTCCTCCTCCTCCTCCCTCCTCTGTGAGGAATGAGTCCAGGTTCAGTACCCCCCCATTGTTATGGAAATCTGTGTTTCTGTGCATGTGAGCGTGTGCACAAGCGTCTGCAACACGCCTAAGAGAGCCAAGCACAACGGACCACTGCTCTTAACCGCCTCATCTCCCCTCTCCACCCTTCCTCCCTCCTCATCCTCCACGCCTCCTTCCTCAAAGCCAACAGTCTGGATCAGGCAGGAAGTAATCAGGGTGGACTCCATCCACTCCTCCTCCAACAGTTGGAGGTGCTTGTTCCTTCAGATCTGGGTTGTGTGACTCCAACCAGCTGATAGGGTGGAGTTCAGGAGCCTCAATGAGGAACTTGGTACAGAGCAAACATGTTAATTCGGGCGAAACTCTGTAACACGACTGAAGGAAGTGTTGTCCTGAAGGTGAGGTTGTGGCTTGAGTCCAGCACACACAGCGATGGTATGCACCACCCATCTGGGAAAGGATTTGAGGGAAGAGCTCCTCTGGAAATCCACTCAGTGCTTGTGCTGCTTCTCATTACTGCCAGTGTTGCTGCACATGGCTGCCCCGCAACACCACAACAACATGGTGGTGCAAAGGTCCTTTCCACACCCCCACAATGCATCACTGAACAAGATGAGAAACTATAAAGTACAGTTGAAAGTGGAATCAAGGCTTCAAAGTCACACTCTGGTCATCTTTTGATGTATTGTAAAAGTGTTCCCAGGGGTCTTTTAGTCATGATTTCGCCCTTTTTAGGCAAAATCAAAAAACTTGTGTCATTTTCTGAGACATAGTTTCTGCATAGCGGCAGGAGTTCATTTAGAAATTCGCCTCTGAGTTGTGGGCGGGACCGTTGGCATGGAGTTATCCCCGCTCTTCTTCCCTTCATCCAGAATTGAGAGTTCTCTCTTTACATAATCTCCTGAGCGGAGGAGCGAGCTTGTGGCCCGCCACAAATAAGCTTCTTCTTTTTTTAAAGTATTTTTCAAGTGCTCCTGATCCACAACAATTCGAATAAAGAAATACTCAGACATTCCATTTTAATCCTAATTTTCTTTATAAATGTGCTCCATCATGAGATAAATTCCACAACGACATGTTAAAAACACCAAAAACGTCATTTTCATTGACGTGGGTCTTTAATTAAAAACACAAAGCATCAAGATTTGAATTTTTTATATTCCACTGAAGTAAGACAGGATAAAGAAAACCAAAGAAAAGTTTGGATAACTTTAATTTTGATCAGTTTTAAGTAATTGTGCATGCGAAAAGCAGTCATTTTCATTCGAGGCCTGCTGAGGATTTGTCTTCCTCTGCATACTTAACAAACAATTAACAAAACAGTCTTGCCCAATTTAGTCTTCTTCTAAGGGGCTAACAGGAAAAATCTTTATTTAAAAATATTTATTTTTATGCACAAGATACAAAAATAGAGCCTGTTAGAAGGGATTTACTCCAGAAGAATAGTGTTGATATGAATTGCGAAGCACAGAAGGAGGTGCAGAAAAAAAACATAGCAGGAGTTTATTTACTGAAGTTTTCTGAAACAGGAGGAAACATCAGACTGAGAGTTGTAACGATTGAAGTCAATACAAAGGCTTCAGGTCATTTCAGATCCAACTCATTCCTCGTCATCCGCATCATTCCAATGAAGAGAAAAAAATGTTTGTCCAGTCTATCCAACAAAAACTACGATTCCCAGAGCCCCACCCCTTCAGATTTGGTATAATTAAAAAGGCCCAAGTGTGCCCTGTAGAAACCCAAAGGAGTTCATACAGTTATAGGCAGTGGCAAGGAGATATTCAGGTTTAGAAATATCCTCTACAGAGCATTTACATTGCTGGTAGTCAGGAGGTTAATAGCATCATTAAAATGGTTTATATTAGTAATCAACAGATTAGGTCAAAGGGTTACAGAGAAATCCCTAATCTGAGGATGCAATGGTGACATTAAGGAGGAAAACTGGCTCTGAATGGAAGAATAAGGAGAAACTTCGAGGAGAACTGGATCACTCTGAGAGTGGAACAAACACTCGGTTTCAACGGTATTTCATAATAAAATATTGATTATAGCGATCGTTGAAGCTGTAGTTCCTGAAATACTTTCAGCTTTAGTGGTTGGACATTTCTCTTGAGTATTTCTCTGATAGAGTGTATTTTGTTAGCAAAAAAGTTAATAAATCAATTTTTTGAAGCCCAGACAGTTTGCTTACAGGGAGACTGAAGTGCACACACCCCTAACGGTGGACATATGAGAACTGGACTGGACTGAGTGACTCCTCCCCCTTCGCGTTCCAAACAGGAAGTACCTGCTGGTTCAGAGAAGCCAAAATCCCATTGACATCTATAGGGAAATAAACAACTATTACTCAGTCAGAATAATATTGGTCAGAATAAACATTTTTTCTCTAATACTTTTTTTTTTTACATCTTCTTGATAATCCTATTTTTCTTTTCTCATGAATTATTTTTCTTTAGTTTTTCAAGTTACAAACTGACCAATCGGATGCCTCAATAAAAGTGTGTGGTCTCACGTCTAACCTTTAAAAACCTTTGATTGACAGATTTGCCCGCTTTGAAGTGGTAGGGGTTTGGACTGCCAACACGCTAGCTCCTGATTGGTGGAGAGTGGTTGCCATAGAGATGTTGACTCCCAATGACTTGGACCAATAACTGCTTACGGACATTGTCTGGCTCCAACATGGCAAAAAAATTACTTCTTAGTTGAAGTAGACCATGGGTACAAGCCAGTCACTGGACACTAAAAACATCATATTTTACTGTTCGACTGCCTCAAAACCAATTCTTTCCTCGTATTTCTGAAGATTTTCTCCTTCCCTTCATTTTAATTTTGTAGCATCTGTTGGTGTAAAACAGCCACAGTCTCTTCTAACATGACCAAGTGTTAGTTTTTGGTCACTTTTATTGAACCTTCTATAAAAAAAAAACACCAAAACATTTACACAGAAAATTCCCTCTCAACAAGGCAAATGTCTCCTGTTGACAAAGTGGGTGGATGCTTTAGTGTGGAAGATCAGCAGAGCTCTGTTCGTGTCTGCTCATGGTTTGGTCTCCAGCCGAGCAGGAATGCTGGAGTCCATCGTCGGAGCAGGGAGTGTGGTGTCATGAAGAAACCGCAAACTGCAAATTTAAGGGGAAATATTCCACCACTGAGCAGCTGAGAGCAGCTTCTCTTATCTTTGCTCCCTCTTTTCTTAAACTTGTGGGTTTGGTGTTTGCTCAGGGCGTGATGTGGGCTGATAACCAGAGCTAACGCGCACTCGAAATGCAATTCACATGATGTAAAACTAGTACTGCTTCAACTTCTGAATCTGATAAAACTACTTTTTTTGACCAGTTTGAACAAAAATGAGCCTGAAAAGGTCCAAAGACATCCCTTTTGAAGGCTCTGAATGTGTTAGATTTAACGTATTCTCTTCACCTCCATGCAATCAAGATACTTTCCTGCATTTCAAGTCTCACGAAGTCTGCAAAACAATCATCTGAGCAGAACTCATGAGCTTTGGAAACAAGTCATGTGAACTCTTGAACTCAAATAAATTATTTCGTAATCATCAACAGCATTAATTCATCACTATCCAAACTTGTAATAACAGGAACTTTCAGAGGCAAAAAGCTCCTCCCTCCAGGAGCAGTACATCAAGTAACCACTAGGTGGCTTTGCCAACAAGCACTTACAAGAAATGAATGAAAAGTTGGATTTCAAATGCGTTCTTCATCTCTATCTTCATGATAGATAGATAGATAGATAGATAGATAGATAGATAGATAGATAGATAGATAGATAGATAGATAGATAGATAGATAGATAGATAGATAGATAGATAGATAGATAGATAGATAGATAGATAGATAGATAGATAGATAGATAGATAGATAGATAGATAGATAGATAGATAGATAGATAGACAGACAGAGATGAGTCCTTTATTAATCCAGAGGGTACTCACAAGTCTATCCATCCAATAACACACAATAAATGAAGTGACTGAATGGGCCAAATAGTTTTTTTTTTAAACCTCATTGTTCACGGGGGAAGGGGGCGTGTTCTTTTGAAATCAATTTTCAGATCTTTCTGGTGGAATCTTGTGGTGTTCCAACTGCTGTCAGGCTTTTATCTCCTTTTGGATTTTTCTATTTTCTTTGGGCCAAAATCAACTAACTAACAACCATAGTGTCATGTGACCTCATTGGACGTCCATGTCTTGAACAATCAACACTTCGACTCGAGTCCAGCAATTAGCCATCTGTCTTTATTCTTCTTTGTTTTTGGTGCATAGAGTTGCAGTGAACTCTATGCACCAAAGTGTCATGGTGCCTCTGTCAGCCCCACCCCTCTCTGCTCTGCTCTGGAGGATTCCCAGCTGTTGCCACTCACCTCGTCAGCCACTGTGCTCTGCTCTGGAGGATTCCCAGCTGCTGCCACTCACCTCATTAGCCCTGCTGCCTTGTTAAGGAGATCCACAGCCAGTATTTGTCGCCAGTTCGTTGCTCCTCCATGGTGCTTGCCTAGTCTCTCATGTTTATGCCAAGAAATTTATTCCTGTTTAGTAATTTGTCTACGCCTCGCTTCCAGGACTCAATCATCACTAGTGCTACCTGGAATTTCCTCCGGAACCACCTGTTCTATCCACGCTCTCCTCACCTGCCGTTCATGCGATCTCAGCCTCCGCAGAAGCCATCCAGCCACGCCTCTCCTTCCTGCCTCCTACCTGCAGTCTCGAGCCGAAGGCATCACCTCTGGGAGATCACCTACAAGAACAAAATAAATCAAATTACTTACCTTATAACTCTCCTGTGTTCCTTCCGGGTTCCAGCATCTGGGTCTGTCTCAAAGCCTCGAATATCATGACACAGATAATTTAAAAAGAACGATAATCCAAAACATTTAGGTGTTGTAAAGAAGCATTAATTTAAATTAAAATAAATAACTTAAAGTTTATTTTAAATTTAACACCTGGAATAGGTTAGCAAATAACATTGCCAGCAACACCTAAAATTCATGCTCCTTAACCCTTGTGCTATCTTAGAAGACCCCACCCTTACATTGACGTGTTCTTCCTACCATGACAAAGGTGGATAAAGGTGAAGAGCATTTCATGTAATCCATGGACACCAGTGAAGATCACAAATCATTGAAGAAAAAAGGTTTAGTGCACTGTCTAGTGGGTCTAGATGACCCAACTCCCAATGTTAAAGTGCCTAGGATAGCACAAGGGTTAAGCAACCCTTTAAGTTTTGATACAATGCATTGATGCACTTTGCGTTATGCAATGTAAAGTATTGCACATCAGCACAAGGCTGCTTTTCTCCGCTTCAGAATCCACAGGAATGATGCTAATTGCGTAAACAATTGAAGCATTACGATAGTCGAATGTCAACTCTGGAGCTTAAAGCTCTGGTGTCAAACGGTCAAACAAAAAATGTGAATATGATATGTGAGGAGTTCTCATTAATGCAAGGCAGGATGTTACTTGGAAGTGATGGTTATCAGTTTCTGAAAGGAATTCAACTTTCTGGAAAAGAGATTCAATCAAATCTGGCCGATTTTTGGTTTTTACGGGGAAATTCAACTGTAAACGATAGATTTCCCGATAATGATCATTCTCTTCTCGTAATTAGCAGTTTCACTCAAACAGTTTGAAACATGTTTGTTAATGAATGTAACCTCCTCCATTATTCCCCAGAGTCAAGCTTTTGCCCCAACAGCAACACTTACTGTAGAACAGCTGTGATTCACCACTGAGCTAAAGAAAAAAAAATCCACAAAATGATTAGTTTTTAGTGTTGACCTTTGCTATCAGGAGATATTTTAATGGATCAGTACGAGATTGTCTGGCACTGAAATAATATTGTTCACATGTAAAAAAAAAAGACTTGTTTGTTGGCGTTTTAATCCAGGCTACAACATGTTGACCACATGTGTGGATTCTGCTTGTACACCAACAAAACATGTGTTGTGAAGTCAAATAATGAGTTTTTTTCTCTCCATTCAGACCCATCCACTCACATCTGTCCTGCAAGAAGGAATCTGTCTGTTGGCTGATGAACGCATGCAATAACAAAAGAGGTAGCTTTTTTTTCTTTCTTAGAAATCAGCTGAGAAAATTTTAAAATAAAGTATTTCATGTGAACCATTCCTGTCAGTATGCATCACAGCTGATTTTCAGAGAAAAAAACAGACTCGTCACTCTTTGACTGATTTAATCACATGCAGGAGTTAAACATGCAGCAGCTAAGAAGAGGACAAACAAAACAATCACTTGTTTTTTTTCTCAGTGACAGATGAGTGGAGGTCATTTTCTTCTACAAATTTTGAGTTATGACAAAAAAAGGTTAAAAAAAAAGTGTTTTTTGGAAAAACTTTTTACAAATAGTCTTCATCATTTCTTTTTTTCTAATTTACCTATTCAGAGCTGAAAAATGAACATCCTTAAACAGAACTAAACCATGAATGACAGTATGCAAAGTTCAAAAATAGCCTTGAATGACTTTTTTTAAATTTGTTTAGCTAATTGGAACAGTTTCTTACAAAAAAAAAAAAAAACTAACCAAGATGCTAAGGCGACTTTATTTATGCAGCCTCAGGCAACCAAGGGGATTACAAGTCATAACAAAATAAATATTTTAGACATAGTAGTGCAACACAAATGAGAATTATAAAAATCAATCATATATTTCTCAACTCAACCAGCAAACCAATAAAAATAAAAAACAAATAGAGCCTTATCGTAAATGTAATGATTACCACTTATTTAATACTTTACTACCTTGTTAAATTTTTTCAAAAGCGCTTTGCAGTCATTGTCCCATTCACCCATGCACACACTTCACATACTGATAGTGGCTCCATTGCCAAACACTGGTGCCAACCCATTACCACCAGGAGCAATGTAGGGTTTAGTGTCTTGACTAAGGACACTTCAGCACATTGGCAGACAGAGCAGGAACCAAACCTGGGATATACCAATCAGAGGTCGACCGCTCTACCTCTGCACCACAGCCAGCCAAATGCAAAAGAGAAACAAGTGTATTTTGTTTAGACAGATGATGTGAAATACAGAGAGACCCCACTGTACACAGGAACAGGAATTCCTTTAGAATGTAAAAACATGCATTTGTTGGGTTAACCCTTGTGCTATCCTAGGCACTTTAACATTGGGAGTTGGGTCATCTAGACCCACTAGACAGTGCTCTGAACCTTTTTTCTTCAATGATTTGTGATCTTCACTGGTGTCCATGGATTACATGAAATCTTTCCACGTTTATCCACCTTTGTCATGGTAGGGAGAACACATCAATGTAAGGGTGGGGTCATCTAAGATAGCACAAGGGTTAAAATCATTCACTGGCCTAGTTTTGATCTTTACCAGCACCCTTGCCAAAAAAGTTTTTTTAAACCCAAAATCTCCCCAGGCAGACAAAAAATGTGCCTATCAACATTAATACCCAGGTTTGTGATAGCAGGTTCAACATGTCGGCTCTGCCCCTCCTGTCATCTGCAAAGAAACTAATCGATGCAAGATGGAGAAAATGACAGAAACAAAGCAGAAACCGAATGACCATGAAAGAGGAACAGATGATGGTTAGAGCCAGACCAGTCACACAGACAAAAAAATCTACCTGCAAATCTGCAGATAAAAAAAATTTGTTGGAAAAATTTGTTACGTAGAAAATATGATGGGCGGAACTACTGGCTTCCTGCTGTGCACCATTCAGATGCATCCACTTGTAGACGACTAGATCCATATAGGTCTGTAGGTTTGTTTTTGACTGAAAATGGCATAATCATAATTACAAGACCATGGGAACACTTTTAGAATAGATCAAACGATGATCGGAGTGGGACTTTAACCCTTGTGCTATCCTAGGCACTTTAACATTGGGAGTTGGGTCATCTAGACCCACTAGACAGTGCGCTGAACCTTTTTTCTTCAATGATTTGTGATCTTCACTGGTGTCCATGGATTACATGAAATCTTTCCACCTTTATCCACCTTTGTCATGGTAGGAAGAACACGTCAGTGTAAGGGTGGCGTCATCTAAGATAGCACAAGGGTTAAATCTGTCTCACAGAGGGGAAAAAAAGTACATTTAAGGAACCATCAATTCTAAAAATACAAAGAAGAACTTGTCAGTGCTTTAAACGTCCATCTGGGAAATCACAAAGTAACCTGCGGAAGAAAGAAGGGCGGGACTACAGGCCTTCTACTTTTGTAATATGTCATATTTGAAATAAAGCCAGACACTGCTTTGAAGCCCACTCATGAGTTGGTTACAGGATTGGGGTTTTACTTCAGTCATGAATGACACCATGAAGAAATCCATTTTCATGCCCCGCTTGTCTAAAAATTGAAACTTGAAATAAATGCAAAGATTAAAGCCTGAGTCACGCTTTCAAGTGGAGGACAGGGAAACAAAACTCCAGAGGAGCTTGAAGCGAAAAGTTCCACTTTCATGGCTTTTGTTTCCCAAAGCAGGAATGTTGTTTACAAGGTTTGGACAGGAATGCAGCCTGTGTGCCGAGGAAATGCTTGCTGTCTCCAGAGGAAACGTTCACGGCCACGCTGCACAACCAGAGGGGAGAAAGCGCAGGAAACATGACATTAAGACATCGCCACCTCAAACTACAAGAGGAGGCTCCAAGGATGGTTTACGTCACCGTTTAAACAGTAACTATTATGATAATTCTTATACCTGCAACACCATGACTGGCATAACCCTTAAAATCAGTGAGTAGCCACTTTTTAAAAGGGAGGCGATTAAAAAAAAAGTTAGCAGCAATCAAATCAAATTTTGTTTCAAAACAAAGATTTTAAGAATATAAGCAGAATCTGTGTTACAGAAAAATGTGGATGAAATAATCATCTTTGTAGGTTTGGCTCCGGGTCGATGATGTCTTGCGTTCTTCGGATGAACTCGGACCACAGATGAATAAACCCCGGACAAGATTGAGTGAGAAGATGGTAGTTAGAGTCCAGACCATTGCAAAGCATCGCTCCAAGTGGAGAACCATCTAGATTGCAAAGAGACGAACATTGATGAATTTAAAGATGAAAATATGATTGTGTTTGGCAGAGAAGAAAGGGGAGCTCTTTAGCCATTGCTTCAAAGTGAAGGCCTACTTGATAACGGTTTGTAGAGTAATGTAACAACCCAGCATAGCTGCAAATGAGGTAGATCTTCCCTACTGAAATTGCACCAAAGCTTCACTTATATAGAACTTTTCATGGAATCCAAAAGTGTATACGTTTAATTTCTCTCTGGTTTTGTGTTTTTAGTAGCCTCGAGATCATCTCATTAGATCTTTTGCATTGTAGCTCAGTTAGTCATTCTGCAGGAAAAATTATGGACTTGCTTGGAGTAGATAAAAGTGACAGCGGCCGGTCACGAACACATTTAAACCAGGACCTTAGAGATCTATCAGACATCACAGATTTTTATGGGAATTTTTTACCACTTTGACTGCTGGCTAAGAGTTGGAACACAGCTCAGCCCAGAATACAGCGTTCTAGTCCAAGGTCAGCCGCTAACGTCACTATCAACACAAAAAAAGACCTTTACAAACTTCAGATTGTGCAGAATAGGACTCCGAGACTGGTTCATGGTTGTTCTTCTAGGACCAATGCCAACTGGATAGTCTGTCACATCCAAGACATATCCATATCCATAGTGTGTCACATCCAAGACATATCCATATCCATAGTCTGTCACATCACAGACATATCCATATGCATTGTCTGTCACATCCAAGACATATCCATATACATAGTCTGTCACATCCAAGACATATCCATATCCATAGTCTGTCACATCCAAGACATATCCATATGCATAGTTTGTCACATCCAAGACATATCCATATCCATAGTGTCTCACATCCAAGACATATTCATATCCATAGTGTGTCACATCCAAGACATATCCATATCCATAGTGTGTCACATCCAAGACATATCCATATCCATAGTCTGTCACATCACAGACATATCCATATCCATAGTCTGTCACATCACAGACATATCCATATCCATAGTCTGTCACATCCAAGACATATCCATATCCATAGTGTGTCACATCCAAGACATATCCATATCCATAGTGTGTCACATCCAAGACATATCCATATGCATAGTCTGTCACATCCAAGAGATATCCATATCCATAGTCTGGCACATCCAAAGGATCCATTTCCATAGTCTGTCATATCCATGACATATACATATCCATAATCTGTCATAGATAAAAGTCAAAAAGAAACTTGCATGTAGCCTGGTACTGTCTTCACCATTGACTGTATAGGAGAACTGGACCGAGTGACTCCTCCCCCCTCGCGTTCCCAACAGGAAGTACCCACTGGTTTCAAGAAGCCAAATCCTATAGACTTCTTTAGAGAAATAAGCAGCATTTACTCAGCCATTCTATTGGTCAGAATAACCATTCCTGATGAGCTCCTTTTTTTTAACACGCTCTTGCACATACGATTTGCTTTTCATTATATTTTTATGTTTTCTGCAGTGCAAGTTATTCAAGTTATAAACTAACCATTCAGATGCCTCAATAAAGGTTTGTTGTCTCATGTTGAACGTTCCAAGCATTTGATTGACAGATTCCATGTAGCTTGCTTTCAAGTGGTGAGTGTGTGGATTTCCAACTCCTCCTTCCAATAAGCTCCCTACTGATTGGTAGGAGGAGTTGCCATAGAAACATTCACTCAGACCAATCACTACTTACTGATATCTCCTGGCTCCAACATGGCAGTAATCACATTGCAAACAAATGGCGACTAAATTGACTAAATTAGGGCGTCTGATTTCAAAACTCTTGTGTTAACGCATTGCTACACAAGTCAGTTTTCGGGTTCTACTTACAAAACATGCAGCCCTTAAACACACTTAGAAAAACTCAATATTTTTGAAAGCTTTGTTTTAAGAGCCTCTAATGTTATAGTTTACTCTTCGTTTGCCACAAACTAATGCACTCAAAATAACAGTCATATTAAAAAAAAAAATTTAAATCTGTAAAAACATCCAAATTTGCAGCAAACTCATTTTTGTGAGAATCAGGATCCAAAACAAAATACCTGCAAAAAAGGATTCGGCAGTGAACCAGGGAAATGGTAAGCTTTTATTTCTACAGGATCCAGAAGGCGAAGGACTGTCAGTAAGTAACTGAAGCCAAAAACTTGAACAAAGGGACACTAAAGACATAAAATTAAGAAAATAAAATATCAAGAAATTAGTTAAAAATGAACGTTAAAAGTGAGAGTTTTCAGCCAAATCTGAGTATAAGAGACTCACCTGTTGAAAACATCAAAAACACCATTTTCATTGGAGTGGGTCTTTGATTCTTTTTGTCAAATACTTTTTGTCATTCAGGGTTAATGTAGTTAAAAAAAAACTATTAAAACTTTTGTTTAAAGAATCAAGACGTCCTGAGTAAATTAAATATCTGATAACTTGGTTAATAATTCCACAATTTTCTCCATTAAATGGTGAGTTCAGCTTTTCCATAGAAGACTGAAAGAAAGTCCCAACACTTTAAGGAGGGCATTGGGAAAAAAACAGCTAACATCAACGATTTATAAGGAAACCTGACTCAGATTAGGACAATAACCTCCACAGAAATGACTCAGCAGTCCTGAGACCTATCATTTGTTGGAATTAAAGAGCTTTGTCTGGAAATCAAAGCGCCCCTTTGTATTCATGAAAGCTGCACATCTGTCTGGTTAAAACACTCAAGTTTCCTCCCTTTTTTATTCCTCCTGTTGCTTCTGTGCTTCACATGCAGCAAACTCACATGTTGGCAAAAACATTTCTTCCTTTATCTGCCTTCAAACGCGTGGCTGAGAAATCCGCCCCGCATTACCTGTTCAGGCCTGTTGCAAGAAGAGAGTTTAATCAGTTCAAGGTGTCAAACAACCTTTAAAACTTCAAAATAAAATTATTTATTCAAGTGTTTTTATATTTTCTCTTACAGACTGGATGTTTTCTGATAGGGGTTGTGACCCCCCAGAGGGCGACCCCTCCTAAGAAAGATCAGAAACAAAAAAAAAGGCAGACAGCAGCAAAACATTTTAATGGGACCTTTTTTAAAAGGAATGTGGAAGCCCAGCCCAGAGAAATCTGCTTCCTTAAGACCATGCTAAATGGATTAGAGCCTTTGGATCGCGCACACAGTGATAAACCACAGATCAATACTTAAATCTGAATTACTCTGAACAAACAGTAGAGGAACTGACGTGACGTGACCTTTAATCTCAGCAGTCTTGTTCATTACTGAACGCAAACTGCAGGTTTGGGCATACAGATGAAGATGGCCCACGTCTTTTGTAGAGCACGTGTCATCATTTCAGTTTTAACCTTAGAAGCTTCACCATCTGAAAAACATTTTCCTTATGGGCCTGATGCATCTGGAACAAGTCAGACCCTGCTCTGGATTAACCCCCACGTCTTATCGGAGTGAAATGAGGGGGTCAAAGAGTCAAAGGAGCAAAGAGGAGGGACAGAAAAAGGAGATCATTTCAAAAGAAGTGTGAAGCCCAGCTACACACAGCTATTTTGACGAGGTGATTCTAAAATAAACATCCATATCTCTTTACAGTAAATTTGCATACAAGTAAAGGCATTGACTCTCCGTCCTCATTGACACCTCTGTCCTCTTCTTCTTGTGCCTGCCTCTGTTTTATTTTGAAATTTCTGATTTCTCTTGTACAGAACTTTGTGCTTCCTGTTTGTGTAAAAAAAAAGTGTGCTTTGAAAAAGTTTGCCAGTTACCACATTATTATTTTTTATGAGTAAAACCTCTTTGTTTATTTATGATTTTATTTCAAATCCTCCACAATGACAGACCTGATTAAAATAATTCAAAGTTTAACAAATTTGAATTTTATCTAAATGTATAAAATATGGAGATTTTTTTTTATCTTCAAAAGGCTTTTTACCGTACTGTGCAAAAGTTTTATAGGAAGATGGGAGAAATGTTTAAAACAAATGAAAGTTATAGAAATATTCACATTTCTACAGAAGAGGATTAGGGCCACAGAAAAAGGGTTGGAAAAAGGGCATAGAAAATTCTGACTTTAATCTCAGAATTTTGAGAAAAAAGTCGGAATTCTAGGACTAAAATCAGAATTCTGAGATTAAAGTCAGAATTTTCAATGCTCTTTTTTTTCTTTTTCCATGGCCCTAATCCTCTTCTGGACATATCTTTAATCAATTTACAAAATGAGAATAAAATAAAATCTTAATCCAGTCAAGATTTACTGTTACATCCTTTTGTCTTCAAACCAGCATCAGTTTTTTTCAGTACATTTGCTGCATCAAATTCACTCACTACTCCCTGGTTAGTGCACTATGTAGGGTGTTCATTTTTTTGTGGGGGTGTAAGAATCAACAGCTTCTGTTGCTACACGATTCTTTACCCCGCAGGCGTGAAAACTGTCTACTTCCACATGAAGTATGTCTTGAGATGTTAACAACAATATGTTCCCCTTAAAATATTAAAAATAATGGAAAAGTTTATTACAGTGTTTAAAAAAGTAACGAATCAGGACTGCACGATCCGTACCGGGGATGTGGAAAGTTTTTTTTTTCCTGATTCCTTTGATGACAGTTTACTCCATTTGTTTACTATTTTTGAGGGTACACCACCACTTACCAACACTTTATCAACTCAGTTAACACGGAAACCTTATTTACATTTCCTTTAGCTGCAAAAGCAGCTGCAGTAGCCCGGGGGCGTCTCCTCAGATAAAATGCCCCAATTTCCTCTCTTTTCCTTTTGCAAACGTATAAAAAATGAAAAACAATCAAACAGAATGACTCCAAGCCGTGGCTGTCATGATATCACGCGTCATTGAGGTTTTCATTGTCCGTTATGTGTGAATGTGAGTGTGCATGGGTGTCTGATTGGGGCCCTGCGACATATTGGCGACCTGTCCAGGATGTCCCCTAAATTTTCCCACGAGTAGCTGGGAGAGTTGCCAGAGGGTTCTAATGGCTTTTAATGTAATTTAGCCAATCCCAATCAAGAAATTGTAGTTTTTAGAAAGTGCTGGGTGCTGCATAGTGTTGATTTCACAACATGGTGCTGGTAAAATCTCAACAAGGGCTGGATTTGGCCTACAGGCTGGACTTTGGTCATGCCTGATTTACACCCATATCTATCTATCCATTCATCTCTTTCAGACTCACGGGGTTGCTGGAGCCTGTCCTGGCTGCTTTTGGGCAAAGGCGGGGGTACACCCATGATAGGTTGTGATTCGCAGCGCGCACACTCACTACACACACTCACACATACGCACCCTGGCCCATTTAACCAGTTAACCTATGCAGCATGTTTTTGGACTGTGGGAGGATGTACCCCAAGAGAACCCACACATGCAAGGGGAGAACATACAAACTCCACACAGAAAGGTCCCAGTTGGGATTTGAACCAGGGCCTTCTGGCTGTGAGGCCCATCATATTTACACCATAAGAAGAGATTTCTCTCATGCAGATGCATTTTACTGACTTTTAAAATGATTGAGATTATTTTTAGTATGAGATATTTTCACTCTGTTCTGGCTTTTATGGATGCAGTAAACAGCCCTTGTTAATCTTCCAAATTCCTTTATAAGTTTTCTGGTTTTGTCTCTCCAGAAATGCTGTTTGCATAGCAGAGTTTTCTTGACCAATGGATGCACTGAATACCTCAGTGATGGCTTTTGGTCTCAGCAGGAAGCAGGAGAGGTGGGAGGACAGATCACCAGAGCTACAGCCTGTGCTGCTGCTGCGGCCATCTGCTGCCTTCATTTCCTATCACATACTTGAGGTAAAACAAAGCAGGTCAGGTTCACGTCCTTGCTAAAAGCTCGGCCGCTGCACAAGCACATCGACGGGTCAAAGGAAAGAACTTGAGGACGCCTGCAGAGAAATAAATCAGAATAAAGTGAGGTTAAACTGTGGATTCAGACAGTCGTGGAGATTCTGGGGCACAACAAAAAAAAAAGTGTTGCTGTGGAGCTCAGACGGATTTCTCATTAAGGCAAAACTCTGGACATAGCGTCTCCTATAAGGCAGTGTTTTTCAACCTTTTTTGAGCCACGGCACACTTTAACCTTGACAAAAATCGCGCAGCACACCAGCATCCAAAAATAAGAAAAAAAAAGGAGAAACTCATAGTCTGTATTGATGTACAGCCCCCCCACAATCTCACATGCATTTTTGTGATAATGATTGTGGCAGAAAAGGCTGGAAGTTGCAGCTATTTTTTCTAAAAGATGTAATAAAAGTTAAGTTAGGAGATTTAAAAACTGTTTGATGTGTATTCGTTGTGGTTTCAAGACGTTCAACAACGAAAATTCATTGTGCGCTGAGATGCTGTCAATTTAACCCAATGCATCATGGGAGATGTAGTGTAAACAGCCGCCGAACGCAGACAGACTAGCGTCTCTGAGCTTCATTGTTTTGTTCACTTTTTCCACGGTCTGATACCGGATCCCGTGGAAAGCTACACCACTAAAGACGAGCTTTAGCTGGTATTTTTGTTGGAACTGAGAGACTTTATGAGCAGAATCTGAACAAGGAAGTGAAGACTTTAACCACTTCTGATTGGTCAGACTGATGACGTGTGATTAAGCCTCCAAGAATGATTGGTGGAGACGGTTAAAGGGGCGGGACTTTTCAGAAAACAGTTATAGCTGCAGCTAAATCGCGGTACTGTCATTCTTATCAAAGTGTCTTAACTAGAATCAAATAAACACAAAAGTATTTTACGATCTTTCATATTCCTAACTTCTCAGTGTTTTATCAGGGCCTGTTTGGATGAACAAAGAGCTAATATCCTGGAGATGGTAAATATTTTTAGATCAGTTAATGAGGGCAATTTCCCAAGGCACACCTGTGCCGCGGCACACTGGTTGAAAAACACTGCTCTAAGGTATTCTGGTCTCCTCATGCGGAGACTTGAAAGACCAAAGGCCTGCTTTTCTCTTTCTGTTACCGTTGACATTTTCTGCCCCAGAACACCTTCACCTGCAGCCCAAAGCTTGAGCGTTCTCCACAGAAGACGCCGTCCCTCACCTGTGGACGCAGCTGGAGACACGTGCAGTACAACTGATTCTAGACAGCTTGAGGTTTCTGTTTTTAAAGTTTTATTGTTGGACCCCTTTCAGAAAGCGTTTCCCTTTTCCAGAAAAGAGATGGTTAGCTCATCCATTCCACAGCTGCATCTGATAAAAGAATCTAGTTGATGCACAGAAATAGTACCGCTTTGCTTTAGCCTTTAAGGTTTTAGAAGAATCCCCAAGCCTCAATGGGTGTAAATACTTTCTAAGTGTGCTTTACAATTCCTACATCAGTTGAATAAACCATCTTGGATTTGCCATTCAGTTTAGTGACAGCTCACTCGTTTGATGATGTCATAAAAGTGGCATCATCACCTACAGGCTTCTGGTTCAAACATCTGGATTTCCTTTGCTCGTCTTGGTCCAAACTCAGAGCAGAGATCCATCAGCATCTCTCCAACAGCTTTCCTTCTTAGCAGGACCAGACAGAGGAGGAAGCTCAGCACTGGGACGATTAGTGAGATCACCTCGTTAAACAACTGTTTTGTTCATTTCATACAACTTTTGCCTCCAAAACATCTGGGGGATGTTGTAAAGAGAGTGCACTGAACATTATGTGCTAGCTCTCGGCAACGATTTGACTTGAACAAACGTTCTTCTACAGTAAATGACAGAAATGCTCTTTGCCAAAGGAAACCTGATGAAGTCAAACCCTCAGGGGTCACTACAATTGGACGTCTGTCAACTCGCAACAGTTTGTGTACATTTGTAAATACTTTTTCATACAACTGTAAACAGTTTTTATTCATTTATTTAATGTATATTTATTATTTTTTTCCACTATGCACTGCTTAGTGCATGTTTTCCAGAAGTGTCTGCAAAAAACCAGTGTGCATCTATGCTCACTAGATTGGCAAATATAGACCTCAATGCACTGCGTTTGAACAAGTTTGTACAACAATATGTATTTAAATGTATTTTTTAATAAACCATCAACATTTTCATTTTCAGAACTCAATGGATTCATAAATGGTTCTCGTAAGAAGCTCATATCAATTAGATTTTCAATTTGTGAAATCTATGACGTCATCTTTGCTGTTTAAAAAAGAAAAGGAATGAGCACGGTGTCCGAATTGCTTTTAAAATTCAGGGCACTAGATAGTCCCGCACTATTTAGTGTTGTAATTGTTAGGGATTAGGGTGGGCATTCGGTCACAGCCTAAATCTTTTTTAATCTTTAAAACCAGTGAATGCACTATTTATTTATGAGTCAATAACTAGTCAAATGCACTTTCCACAAATGTTAATTAGTGAAAAGCGGACTGCTCAAAAACCACAATCCAACATTCACCTTTAGGGGGCAGTAGCTAGGACAATGTAGAGCATCCATTAAAGAACTAGGGCCATAAGAAGCAATGTGAAAAAAATTGACTATATGTCTGAGTTCCCTCCATGTTCCCTAACCCCAATAAGACAAAACAGTGCGGGACTGTCCAGTTTCCTGGATTTTAACGTAATTCGGACAACAAGCACACTAGTGTTTTTTAAACGGCAAATATGACATAATCAGTTTGCTAGAGGGAGGGCCTACTAAATATGAACATTTTACGAAGACTATTTAGGATATTTTTATTATTATTATTATGAAAGGTGTTTTAAACTTTAATGACTTAGTGGCTGCAGTCTGTCTGACTGATTTTGATACATTTAAGACTTTGGTGGCTTTTGAAAAAAATGTTATTAGATAAAAAAAATTGCTGGTATTAGAAAAGATGATTATTTTATTTGGTGATTTTGGAAAAAAATGTCATCCTCAGAAAAAAATGTCCCTCATTTTTAAGGTCATACTTTTAACTTTTAAAAACTGCTGCAAGAAATTAATTTTATCTTTGTTTTTTGTTCTTTTTTTCTTCTCTTTATTTTGTGAATTTGATGAAATATTAACAATTTAATGTTATAAGAACAAAAGGTTATGTACTTCACAGGGTGGACTAAATCTGCATCACCACAAGAACAACTGATTTCATGAGCCACCTTAACTTTTTGCATTAAAACCATCTGGCTACCCCTATAAAAATGTTCTTGGCTGGCACCACCGGTTGATTTTTAACACAAACGCAGAACCAAACCTTAACTTCCACTAACGTTTAATTAAAAGTGCAAAACCCTTTCTAAATTCATCCTTAGAGGACTTTAAAAAATTGTGTTATTTTATTCCTTTTTTCCCTTTTATGCAATTGTTTGTTTTTAAAGATTCGAAGCGACATAACTTTAGAACATCCTGAACTCACTGTTCGGCATAACAAATGTGCAGTGTTAGTTTTTCTGCCTGGATTGTGACAGAAATAGACATAACAAACTTCCTTCCAGCTGATGAGACAAATACTGTTCTTCTCAGACCTTCTGGCAGGAAGTTCACATATTTCTTGGAGTCTCATTTGTTTTGTTACAACATCTCTGTCAGTGTGTTTAAACACACACTTAGACAGCCCCTAATCTGGCCTGAATTCAGGGCCAAGCGGCCGTCATCGCGTCTTATCACAAATACACTGACAGAAAGAAACAATAAAACGCAGTGCTATTTATATTTGGAAAACAAACCATTTTGGATAAACTATGATGCACTCTTTCTATTCTCCCCAAAAATCCTGATTTGGCCTAAACAAACCGATTGAATTACCCTAAAATAACATGGTTTCAAATATTTTTTCATCCTCAGAGATGAAAAACCAGACAGCAATTACCATTGTGACTTTTTCTTACAGTTTGAAGTCTTTTTTTCCTTAAATAGAGAGACAAATCACTTTGTGGAAACCAGCTGAAGTCATGAGTTATACATCCAGGTCAACTTTGGACATATAGCAAATCAGACTAAATAAATTAAAAAAAAAGGCTGAGGGAACATAAACTTTACAACAACAGCAGTAAGTGCGGTGAAAATTATTACATTACTTTGGTCACAGGCAAACACAATGAAGCAGTTATGGTAATATAAAGCAAAATACGAGGAAGATTCAAGAAAAAAATTCAGTTTTTGAAAACTAATGTATGGATTTAAAAAGGCTGCACATAAGCAACAACATCAATGGAAACACAAAATGGCTTGGAGCATCTCAGAAAATGGTTTGTAAGATTTTCTAACAAAGTGTTAAATCATAATATTGTTTCTGTATATCCCAGCTATTAGTCAGGTCCTCAAGAGTAATAAAGAACTATCAACTGACAGCTTAGGCTGGGATTTTCCATTCTGGTGAAACTTGTTGAGGTCATGCTTGTAACAGCAAATTCAAAGGCAAAACTCTAAAAGCAACAATATTCCAACCACAAGTTTCTATAAGACTTTTCTTTAGTCTAGGAGTATGAGTAATGCTGTTTTTACCAACTTAGACTGGGGGAGGTAGAAGTCAAACCTCAAATGTTTAAAACAAAAAAAGTACAAATGAAGCTTAATTCCTATATAGGCTACAGCCCAACAAAGGAAATTCTCTGTAAAAAAAAAAAAGATAGATAACATCTTAAGTTGCTGTTAATACTGTTTGTCTTAGTGTTGCAAAAACAACTATTTGGATCCAATTTTGTGTCACTCACTATTTCTTTACCCAGCAATTAAAAATGGAACAATAAGTCTATTTTGTTTCTTTAATTTATGTTTATTTCCTGCCTACCCGAAGCAAAAAGTCGCAGAGCTTTGGAGCAGTGTTAATGAGGAAGATCTTCCTCATCTTCAGGTATTCTGGGTTTGCTGGTTCATCTCTCACACGTCACTTAAATGGTCTTCACTCGGACCCCATAGCGAAAGTGCTCACTTTCCTCACAGCCAATCACAATCAATTTCCTGCCTTTAAATTCACTTAAGTTTTTCTATTCACATTCCAGACATTTCGCCAGCCCTCCTCCGCCCCCCTTCCCCTCCTGATTCTTTTATCACACTCAAGATCTCTCCTTATTGAAGTCTATTTAACTGTACTTAAGTAATACAAGTATACTTAGTCTATAGAGTCTGGTAGTATACTTGAAGTTTACTTTTAATATTCATATTATAAACTTAAAATGTTCCAATTTACTTGGAAGAAGTACCGTTATCAGTCTGTAAACTTTGTACACTACACGTACATGGTCAAAAGAATACTATCTATTTGTACACTAGTACTCAAGTATACTTAATAAAATACACTAAAGGTAAAGCTAAGCTATGCTGACAACTTTTATTCTTAAAGGCTTATTTTTTTCTTATAAAACCGATATTTCTAATAACAGTTTTTTAAATTTAGACTTTTAACCCTTGTGCTATCTTAGATGACCCCACCCTTACATTGACGTGTTCTCCCTACCATGACAAAGGTGGATAAAGGTGGAAAGATTTCATGTAATCCATGGACACCAGTGAAGATCACAAATCATTGAAGAAAAAAGGTTCAGCGCACTGTCTAGTGGGTCTAGATGACCCAACTCCCAATGTTAAAGTGCCTAGGATAGCACAAGGGTTATGGATCTTTTCAAGGACATAAATGACTTTCAAGCCTTTTTTATGGGTTTTTAGTTCATTTGACCCAGTTTTGTATGGAGCGATTTTTGTGCCATTATTCCAGGCACGAAACTCACTCCTCTGAGCATTAAACTTTTAGACACACTAAAAAAATGTGTGTTAAGAAAATATTTTGAACTTAAAACCAAAAGATTGCACTTGTAACTAAGAAAATGCTACCTTAAAAATATGCAATCAAAACAAGTTTCTCTCATGCTCTCGAGACAGAGCAAGATAGAATTTCTCTCGTGTGAATTTTTTTTGGCTTGCACGTATTTTTAAGTTTCAAGAGTTAAATTGTTTTGTTTGCACGTCTTTTTGAGATTCAAGTGCATTTTTCTGTTTCGAGTGCAAAATATTTTTTTGAGCACACTGAATTTTTACACTAAAAACAGTGAGTGTTGCACTTGGAATAATGGCACAAAAATCCCTCCATAGTTTCGTTGCTCCTAACTCTCATTTTATCTTTTAGTTTAAAGGCTACATCAAAGCTACAGTCTTATTTTAAAACTCTGTTGTCGTTATTCAGCTGTATATCAAGCAGAGATGCGTTACACTGCAGCATTAACACTCTAACCAAAATTGTACATTTCAGGGGCCCAGATGACCCCACCCTTACATTGACGTGTTCTCCCTACCATAACAAAGGTGAATAAAGGTGAAAAGGACTTCATGTAATCCATGGACACCAGTGAAGATCACAAATCATTGAAGAAAAAAAGTTCAGAGCACTGTCTTGTGGGTCTAGATGACCCAACTTCCAATATTAAAGTGCCTAGGATAGCACAAGGGTTACTGAGTTTAGGTCTATTTCCCATGTGGAAACTGTTTTTTTTTTTGCCTTTACTTGAACTGTAGGTGAAGCTATAAGCATCAACGCTATTCAGGGAGTTCTTTCTATTTGCGCAACATGTTTTATTAAGAGCTACTAACTAAATAGTGTTGTGTGCTGACATGACAGCAGCCGTAATCATTTCACCCAATGCATAAAAACACAGTGACCCTTGGTTGTTTTATGGTTTAAAGACTTTTCATTGTGTTTATTTATTTATTTAGTCCAGCTGTTGCATATAAAGATACACACTTCTGCTTATCCACAGTGGAAAAGGCCATCGATCCGCACAGCTCTCTGCTCATTAACAGCCTTTGGCTACACAACATAAACACACCCACTGACTATGACCAATAGAAAAACATGTGCAAACTTGTCCCAAATGTCAGCTCATTCTAACCACTTGCCCCGCTACATCCAAAACACACATTCCACTTTAAAAACGTTTGAACGTTGCGTGTCCTCATAAAGCATATTGTTTATCCAAATAACCTCAAGAAAATGACCTGTACAGTAAAGGCTTTTGTCCCGGTGCTAACTTTAAGACAGATGTTTATCAGAACAAAAACTGTTTGCTTTGGTCTGCTCAACAACATCTAGAATATTTCATGAGCCACTCACAAAATAAAAGAATGTTTAAATGATTTTGGACTTTCATTTTGGAATTATTTTTAGTGATATGATGCGTTTCTGCTCAAGAAGCCAGAAAGCACAAAGCTGGAGAGAAGGGGACAAAACAGAACCCGTTTTCTGGCTTTAATGTTGGGATATAACAATAAAACTATAGATCCACTATAAATCTGAAACCTATACAATCACTTTACTGTTATAAACATCTTAAATTATGAAAATAAGCAACAGGCCGGGACATTGCCTTTGTAAAGTGTATTGCAGATATAAAATATACAGTAGATCTTCAAGGAAAACAAAAAAAAAGGTAACTTTGAATCCATCAAAGCAAAGAACCGACTGGCTTTTATACAGAATTCCAGTAACTCCTGCGTCTTTAATTGTCCCTCTTTTTGTTTGGATGGTTTGGAGGGGTCACATCGACCCAAAAGGCAGTTTGACGTCTTTACAAAGAGTCATACATGCGCAGGGTGCGCTCCAGTTGCTGGACAACACGCTGGTAGAAGGCTATCTGTTCCTTGAGGTAGGCCTGCATCATGTCTTTGAAGTCCACCTCTCTCCGCTCATGGAAGTGGCTCATTTCTGCCTGAAGGGCGAAGCCCACAGTCCGGCAGCGCTTCCGGATGCCGTCTGCTTCCCCCTGATCCATCTTTCCTTCGTCACTCATCCGCTGGCTCTCCTTCACCTTCGCAAAAGCTCCTAAATGGAGAGAAAAAGAGTAAAAATCCAGTTAAAAGTGGGATAATACACAAAGAAATTAGGACTTTTTGCCACTAACTAATGCTTTTTCTTCCTCACATAGTACTATGACATCAAAAAATACTCCCGCTACACTATGAAAAGAAGTTACATGCTCCTGTACATGAGTTGACCCATTTTGCCATGAAAATGGAACATGCCATTGTTGTGAGTGTGGTAACTGTATTGGGAAGTATTTGTATGGATAATATAAGTTGCAAACACTTATGACGCATAGGTGATGCCATCGTACGGTCACCTTACGCCACACTTTAGTGGATGAAGCCTTAGTCACATGCATCCATATGGGAGGTTGACCCGTATGGGTGCTGTGGGTTTCCTTCACCAACAAGTTTCAGCATGGTTTGTCTCTCCAGGTTTTTTCTGCACCAATCCCACCTCCACCCAATCTTCTCAGCAGTCAGCATGGATCCAGCAGGGTTCGGAGCTGTTCCCTGCTGTTTTTGCTTTTCATATGCTTTGTCTGATCCCCTTGTGTTTTCACTATGTCTGATGCTTTGGTTCTGCATGGCTGCAGTTACTGGACCTGGTTCCGGAGCATTCTGTTCCTACATATTTTGGATGTGAGCTGAAAAGAACTCACTCAGAAAGACTTTCTTTGGGCAAATGACTGAGACATTTCCCTTTTTGTTATTATGGGACGTCCTTTTGTGCACAGTTCTCTCCAGGGAGCCGGCTGTTCAGCTTGTTCAGCCTCTTTGAGTGCCTGCTGCTGCCCCAGCAGATAACCTGAAGGAAAACTGCACTTTCTACAGTGAGTCCAGTCCCAGTGATGATGGATAAAACCACAGTAATGTCCCACTGACATGTCAACTGCTACCAAGGCAGAAACAATCCTGCAGTTAACGCTGGAGACGGACACCTAAAGCCTGGAAACGTGTGGTGGTGTTCATGTAATTATGGGGTACTGTTCAGGAAGAACACAAGCCCACCAATGCAGAGGAACATATGTGGCTAATATTCACAGTGGATTATGGGAAAAATACTGATGTAGCATTTCCATAAGCGAGTGCCTGCAGAAAAGGAATCTCCCAGTGGCCATGAGTGGTATTGCACGCCGAAGTTCTTCCACGTTTGTTTTCTACTGAATGAGTGTGAATCGTAAGCAAACAGTTGCCAGAGCAACCACAACCAAAATTCCTGAGCAGCATTGCTTTGGGCAGTGAGATAAGATGTTTCACTTTTTTTTTTTTGCATTGAGCACATGGCAAATTTGGGGCTAAAGCTAGCTTAGCACACATTTGCCAATCAAGTCTCGTTTTGGACTCCATTAAATCCCAATTCAGTTTCCAACGTTTAAAAAAAAAAAAGAGTCTGATTTGTTTAAAACGTTCAGTGTATTTTTTGTTGTTTTTAAATATTTGACAAGCTGGCGTTTAATTCCATTTACAAATAGTCCCAAACAGTGAAATTCGTGGTTCATGGAGGAAGTGTTACATTCCTATCCTGAACCCAAAAACTGCCACTTTGATTAATTTATTAGATGCAGAAAAGTTAGTAAGAGTTTTCCAAACATTTTTTGGTCAAAATCCCTCAAAAGATATTTATTAGCTGTGTTACGCAAAAACAGAAATCTATGCTAACCAGTAAACTAAACAGAAAAGAATATATTTTAAAGTAATTAGTCATGTTAAAATAGCACAATGTAACACAATAGAGCTCTTGGAAACAGACAGGGTAAGAGTTAAGAGAGTTTCTAAACACTTTAGAAATATTCTCAGAATAACTGCGCTAAAACATTACTCTTTAGGGCACTTTAATAGGACTTTTTTTACGTTTTTTCTCTTACTGTTTGGTTCTTTTTAACTTACCGTAGTTTTAATTAAAAAACAAAAACATTTTGCAAACTGCATTGAATTTTTCTTATTGGAGATCTGGACCTTTAATAGGAACTCTTTAAGCTTTTGTTTATTTCTAGCAGGAAGTAAAAGACCATTTAATAAAGAAAAAGTAAAATAAGGTATAAAATAAACACCAAAAAGGTTAAATTTAGAATTTTTACAGCGTTTTGCATGTGTATGCATAACAGCTCTGTAATGCAGAAGTTAAGGAGTAATTTCAGGTGAATATCTTCAGCTTTGGCTAAAACGACTAAGAACACATATTGTGAATTTCCAACAGAAGGAACAACTGGAAGCTTTGGCCTTTCGTTGGGGAAATGACGCAGTCACTTCTTGTTTTACTGCATACCAAACCTTTAGCTTCAGCCCATCGAGGACACGTTAGAACCGCATCCACACAGACTGCCATGAGCTCATTTTCCAAGCGGAAAACACGGAAGCCCACAGGCCCTCATGGCTTTCTAGCATCGGACTCATGAGTTGATCGCGTACAACCAACCCTGCACACTCTGAGTGCAAAACGTTGCCTTTTCTTTCTCTGTGTGTCGAGCAGGAGGGACTTTCAAATCCCTGAAGTGTCAGTCATGCTACGCTGCGTTTCTTCTGGAATTCCTGGCATAAGTGTGGGAAAGCATGAACAGCACTCGCACTGCGTTCCAGCAGAGGAGGAGGCGAACTGCAGACGGCAGAGCTGACCTACATTCATGGAGTCTGCTCCACACGTGAGAGGAGAATGTGCATCAATGGATAGGATGTGTGTGGGATATAAAGGAAAAAGCCCTTCTAAACAAGATGCTCTGTGTTTTATTACTATTATGAAATATTTAGTTTGAAAGCATAGATTTTTAATCTAAATAAAATTGATAAATGCTTGTTACATTACTTGTTTCAATAATAAAACTTAAAAAAAAAAGAAGAATTCTCCATGGAATGCAAAAAGACCCATTTTCCTTGATTAATGGGTGGTGGTGTGAAAAGTCAGGATTTGTTTATCTTGCTCGACCAGACAAGCTACCACAATGTTCCACGGGTGACAAATTTATGAGTCTTAGCCTGGAAAGATACCGAGAGCCTCAGATGGAGATGACAGTGAAAAAAGGGAGGAGAAAAGGAGATTGTGTGGCTGAGGAGACAGCAGGACCAAAGCTTTTGAGCAGGGCTTTTTTTGTAACCAGGATATGATCTACAAGCTTTTAAACCGACTACTAGGTCTGCAGGATATTAATGTTCAATATTGCGATATAACTTGCGATATATGAACAAATAGCAACCCAAAAACATCATTTCCATTTCACTGCAACAGTTTTATTTAAATAAAAGTAAACATAACTTAAATTATACTCCAAATGACCCTCGTCTGCATAAAAGGGCTCCATCCGATTGGTCAACAACATGAAGGGGTCTATCAGATAAATAGATTTATTAGATTCGTTAAATACTTCAAGCTGCCATAAGATTGCTTTAGCCTATTTAAGGTAACGATTTATAGCAATTTTTGCCGTCAATGACGATAAATTTGCGATTTATCGTGCAGGCCTACTTTCTGGAGGAGGATTGAACAGCTAATTAGCAAAACGGCTGGACGTCCACTTCAACTTATACCCAAGTTGCTAACTTTGTGATTTGAAATCCCTGTAGAACTTTGGAGACCTTTGCACACTTAAAACCTAAAGGAATTGAGATAAGCTTGGAAGAATACTGTATATACCTGCTTTTATGCTTGGCTATCGGCAGGAAGTCAAGAAAATGTTTGCACCTTCATTTGGTTCGCCTTCACACTAAACCAAACTGCTTCAAAAATGTCAATTGGTTAAGCTGTAGTCACATGGACCTGTACTGGGGGTTGTTCCGCACGAGTGCTGTGGGCTTTATTTGGTTTTACATATCCCATAATGCAGCGCTTCAGCTGCCAGACGAAATATAATGCTGGCATGATTTTTACTACACATCCCATAATGCATTGCCTCAGCAGGCCTCACGTTGCCGAAGAGAAAAAGATGATTCTGAAACCGTAGCCTTTTAAAACCGATTAGAGGCAGAATAAATGTTTACTGACATCACTGCTAAACCCGCTTGTCTCATATGAGGAGCGAATGTGGCTGAAATGAAAGAATATAGTTCAAGATGGCGCTACGAGACATCAAATACATATTTGCTGAGAGTTTGCAAGGCGCTTTGGTAACTTGGAAGAACCAAAAAAGCCATTTTGAGTTGTAACCTGAATCTGTGCAGATGCAGATGCAGTTGCATTGTTTTGGCTCGCTGAAGGTAAAGTTTGACACTGCAGGGCCGGGCGGTTTATTCACTCCATTCCTGCAGAAATGTCCCAGCTCCGTCCACATGCGGCTCCAACCTTGGGCATGTTTGGTCGCGCATTTCTGTGTTAGAAGCTCTTCTCAGTGATGAGGACTAACAAACCAGCAGACAGGTGTCTTCTCACTGATGGGCCCCTGCCGCCCATGCTGAGAATCTCCACAACACAGGACCTCACACCAAACACAAACCAACTTGGAGCAGTAAGGTTCATAGTGTCTGCAGTTGTTAACTGACGGTTATGTTTGACACATAACTGACATGTTTTGACATGTGTCAAACATTACCCGTGTCTGATAACAAAAGAACCAAGAAGTCAGTTACAAACCAACTTATTGACAAAAAAAAGATGCCAGGCGTCCAGCTCTGATAAAATGACACAAGAGTCAAGAAAACAGAATTTGATTTATTGCTGAAAAGCACAGATTTTATCCATAATTCCAGGTTTTTTGTTTGTTTTGTTATGCAGCATTCCTGTTTTGAATTTTTGTACTTTTGACAGTATATTTTATAGAGAGCAACATTTTTTAAATTTAAGTTTATTTTTTATACAAAATGACATAAGAGTGAATAAATTTCAAGCTTTTTTTCTTTTATCATTTACTTTATTTCTAACTTGTATCATTTTGACAGGATATATTTTTATGGAGAAAAAATAAAAGTTATTTAAGGTTTAAGTCCATTTATCCCAGAATGATAATTTCTGTCTATTTAAAAAGGTCTAGTTCCATTAACGTTTATCCTGTTCAGCCCGCGACCTTAAGCGTGTTTTGGATTCTGCACGCATTTCTATGTGAGAAGCTCTTCTCAGTGATGAAGACTAAGTTAGTAATCGAGTTTGACACCCCTAGTTTAAGAGATCACCGAACTGTCCCGCGCAGGTTTGATCATTCTTCACCTGCAGACAGCCCGTTTCCATCCGCAGGGGCAGTTGTGAGTAAGACTTTACAGAAGCTGCGTCTTTTAGGATGCTACTGACTGAAATGAGTGTGACCCAAGAAGAAGGAAAGACAAAGAAGCAAACTCTCTTCCTGCTCATCCACCAACTACTCATAAAAACCTTCATTTCATAATTTACTGCTTTTATTTTCAACACTCTTTGTTTTTTTCTCTTTGCTGGACTGCCCCCTTTAACTAGAAACACCTGATCCTTCACTTTCCCTTTGTTGCTCCACTTTAACACTACAACAGGGTTTGGTAACAAACGAGTTAAAGTCAGAGTTTCCCATTTTGTTTTCTACTGAACGTCTGAGAAAACCAAGTCTCCTGAGAACCATCAGACCCACGAGGAAACTCAACAACTCACAGTTTGTTCAAAGCTGCTTTTCTCCATGATGTCATTCCATGGGCCTAAGCTTCTCATCTTACCCCATGAATCCACGTGAATGGACAGAAACCAAACATGGACTGCCTTGGTTTCACTCACATGCCTTTTGCGTGAAACCAAAGCTTTAAACTGTGACTTTTTGTCTCAAATTTGTCTAAGTCTGTCAGTAGAAAAGCGTGTGGCGTCATTGGATCTCGTAGAAGAAATGTGTGTCGCCCATCTGGTGGCCCTGATCCACACCCCACCGCCTCCCCACCACCACCTCCCCATTGAAAATAGAACTAAAGAGTGACTTTATGAGGGAAATATTGTGTAAGGAAAGACGAAACCTAATTTACTTTGGAGAATTACTTATAAAAATAAACATTCATGTCATGGTGCAGCGGTAAGGCGGTCGACCCATGATCGTAATATTGCAGGTTCGATTCCCGCCTTGCACGCCCATGAGTTGTAGTGTCCTTGGGCAAGACACTGAACCCTACCTTGCCTCTGGTGGGAGGTTGGCACCAGTGTTTGGCAGCGGAGCCGTTTAATGTCACATTTTGTTCGAAGATGTGTTGCCTAGGTTACCAGGACAAAAACATAAAAGATATTGTAATGAGAGTCTCTAAAGGTTCCCATAGCCTTCCCCCAGACCCAGGGTCACCAACAGGAAATGGACTGTAAATCTCCTTCCATCTTTTATCTCTTCAATCTGATGACAGCTTCTCTTCCTGAATGTCCTCTGACATATTTAGGTCCTGGTGTTGACAGAACCTCTCCAACTCCTTGTGGCACAGCTTTAATGAGCTAAGTCAGCATGATTTTTGCGGAGATCCGCTTTTCTTCCTCTTCATAAGCAACTTAGGTTTACAGTCCCAGCTGTTTAAAGTCTTCATCCTTCCTGTTTGAACCTTAAAAAGTGGCGTCGTAAAAGCTGAGTGGAGTCTAAGTCAACTTTGTGATGTTTGAGCAGCTGATCAACCAAACATTGGCTGAAAAAAGTATTTTGATCAAATGTGGCCTCAAAGTTTTATGCATTTGACCAATCGGATGGACTCCTTTAATGTTAGATGCTCGCCCTCTTTGTAGACGAGGGTCATTTGGCATCTAATTTAGGTTAAACTGTTGCAGTGAAATGGAAATGGTGTTTCTGGTTGTTTTGCTATTTGTTCATCTATTGCAAGTTATATCGTTATCGCAACATTGATCACTAATATCGCAAATCGCGAGCCTTCCATATATCGTGTGGCCCTACACAGAACTATCCACTGTCAGTGTAAACAGAGCTTGGTCTCTGCCATTGAACATTTGGTTAGAGGCAGTGGTGCAGTTAAAGATTTGCTTTTATTGTCATTGTCCATTGTACAATGAAATTGAAGATCAGAATTCTGGGAAAATGAACGTAGGGGCATTTCACCCCACCCAGTTTTTGTATTTTCATATATTTACTTTTGTTTGTTTGTCGATTTGGCTATGTATCATAAACCATTTCTCTTTTTTTCCCATAGTCAACTATTATTAGGAATATATGTATATTTTTTATGTGTGTGTAACACACTTTGGTTTGCCTTGTTTTAATCAATTGCTGTCGTAGAGAACCCATGGGGGGGCTGCCACCATGTGAGGGTGGGGGCGGGTTTTTGGATTGTTTAAGTTACAAAAATTTTTCACAAAAAAAAATGTTTACGCATAATCTCATGGCCGCTTGAAGTGTTTAACGGATCAAATAAAGCTCTTTACGCAAACGACCAATCGGATGGACCCCTTTACGTCATTGACCAATCGAATTTAGTCCTTTTAAGTTTGACACCCGCCTTCTATATGGGTCATTTTGCATATAACTGAAGTTCTGTTGACTTTTATTTGAATTAAACAGTTGCTGTGAAATAAAAAATGATGTATTAATTGTTGTTTTATTTGTTTTTGCTATTTCACTCATATTACTAATATCACAAATCATCTGTTTTTCTCATATTGGGCAGCCCTAATCTTTGAGTTTCGAGGCTCACGAAAAACGCTACAATGAAATAGCGTGGATGAGAAGAAAGCTCCTGATCCTATCACTGATGCAACGTTCACATCGGGCTTGGAAACACGTGTTCAAGCAACCACTACCAACAAAAAGTCGCGCATTTCGAGCTTCCAAGTTAAAAACTCTCACACAAGTTTTTAAGTCCATCTTTGGGCTCTACAAACAAAACGTGCGTCCATTGAACGCGCGTTAAAAGTAACACTAATTGACCTTCAACCAATCAGTGGTAGGGACGTATGTGAGTCCATGCACTAGTACCGGGTAGTGACAGTCCAGGGTTAACACCATATGCTAAAGGTGTGCTTAAGAACCCGTGTTCAGTGCATTCTTGAATATACGTCAAATTCCCGATATGAACATAGCAAAAAAAAAATGTGTTAGTTACAAACCGCAAAAACAAGCAGCAAAGTTATTTTTCTATGAAGTTTCATCTCTGCGCTGCATGGCACCCCCACAAAAAAACAGGGGGATCACTTTCAACAGATGACAACATCATACAGCCCAGTAAAAAGATGAAAGAAGGTGGTGAAACACACGACATAACCAAAAGAAAATGGCAAAAACATTTCATTTATAACAAGAGCATAGACTAAACAAAAACATTGGAAGGTCTTAAACTTAATTATGTAAAAAGAAAAAATAAGGCCTCACCAGTCTGCGTGCATGCTAACATAAGCATCAGTGGTTTTAGGCTTCAAACACTGGAAGGACAAACCCGACTAAGATAAGTGAATGTAAACATTATAAAAGAAGGGGGCAAAAAAAGAGCACTGCTCTGAGTGTGTGTCAGCCAGGCTGACGTCTGCGACAAGCACTGCAATGAACAGATGAGATATTGTTCTTTGCTGCACCAGCAAAGACTAAAAAAGAAGAAAACCTGCATGATGGGAAAGTCGCTGATCATGTGATTAGATATCAGGCAAATCTTGTCTCATGAGGTAAAGGATGAGCTGTCCAAGTGATATGTGAATGTGATTCAACTTGTTTGTGAGTTACGACTGACACAAATAACAGGTTTGTAAACTTCCTGAAAAACCAACACGATGCCCAAAACTCCATCATGGAGCAACTCGAGTGAAGAATCTGAACGGACCAGAACTAAAAGAGGCTTTGAAAAAAGTTAAAAGTTAGCAAAAAGTCCAAAAAAGTCACTCACAAAACCTCATCTGATGACCAGCCTCTGATTGTGGTACATTACACACTAAGCACAGCACAGGATGCTTTTTTTTGTACATTTTTAACAGACACAACTCAACTGGCGCTTAACAACAAACTTCTTTTATGCATTTGCTCTCTGAAATCTAACTGCAAAGGTAGCCGTTGAGGGGACACAGGTCAATAAAAGCAAGTGGACATTAATTCTCTGTTTGGATTTGAACCATTGACTCTAAATGAGAACTGGACTGAGTGTGTGTGACGACACCCATAGAAAATGGTTCCGGCTCCAACTACATTAAGTCAATTCAGTCACCATGTGGAGTCAGAAGACGTCAATTAGAAGTGATTGGTTGGAGTCAGTCTGAGTCAGCGTTTCCATAGCAACCACTCTTGCCAATAAAGTGTGAGCTTGTTGGAAGTCCACACCCCTAACACTGGAAACCAGGCTCGGCAGAGTCTGTCAATCAAACGTTCAGCATGAAACCCGACACTTTGATTGAGAAATCCAATTGGTCAGATTATAACTTTCACTAGAGAAAAAAATCAAGACCAAAAAGAATTTAGAATTAGTATCAAAGTATCAGAGCAAGAATAGTTATTCTGACAGAAGAATGTTCGGTAATGACTGTTAATTTCTCTAAAGAAGTCAATGGGATTTTGTACTTCTTGGAAGCAGCAGGTACTTCCTGTTTGGAATGCCAAGGGGGAGGGGTCACTCAGTCCAGTTCTCATATACAGTCAGGGACCTCCATGAAGCAAGCAAAGTGAGAAAAATCTTAAATCCAATTTTTGATTTTGCAATATTGTATCTAAACAGTTGTTGAACATCCACTGCTGCCGGGTTCTTTGATACATTTTTCTTGTCCTGCTGATTAGCAATTTTCCGATGCATTCCCAACTGAGTTCTGGGAAACTCCCAGGTCTGTCTGCAGATTGTGTGACTTCTAAACCTTATTTAAATCCATTCATGAAAACTGCCAATCCACTGATTCCCAGTGGGAATCCCAGGGTTGCTGGAGCCTATCCCTGCAACTGTTGGGTGAGGACGAGATAAACCCCAAGCAGGTAGTCAGTACAACACAGCACAAAAAATGAACAAGAAAAAATAATAAAAAGTCTAGCTGTTCTGAGCTCAGTGGCCTTGTGGTAGAGTGTCCAGCCTGAGACTGGAAGGTTGTGAGTTATAATCCAGTCCAAGTCATTTTCACTTGGGTATAGAAAGACTTCCTATTATACAAGTTGAAAGTCGTTTTCCAGGACATAGCTTCTGCAGAGCAGCAGTAGTTGGACGGTCTATTTCTGCTATTAGAAATGTGCTTCTGAGTAGTAGGTGGAACTGTTAGACCAGAGCAATCTCCCCTTCCCCTCCCCGTGAGCTGAGAGCTTGCAGCAGGGTCCTTGTGGCCCGCCCAGTGCATTTTCTACATCAAAAATAAGCTCTCTTTCTAACAGTATTATTCGTCTGCTCCTGATTCACAATGATTTGAATTAAGAAATACTCAGGAATCCAATTTTAATCTTCATTTTCCTTATATATGTCCTCCATCATGAACAAAATGGCTTAAGAACATGTTAAAAAATACAACTTATATTTGAATGGGTCTCTAATAAGTTCCAAATTTCATCAGGGCAACAGTATCGGCATGAAAACTATTGACAGCCATTTCTTCTCTAATCAACATGGATTAACCGATAATTTAGTTTCCTACAGACTAAATGAGAATCTCCAATTATTTTCTATTATCATTTGTCAAACTTCCACGTTAAGACTAAGAAAAGTACATTTTTGCTAAAGGTAGAAAGCCCCGTTGTGCTCGGTTACCAGACTTGATGGACAGCTGCTGAACAGGACTAGTTTGGTGGGTTATTTCACCACAACAGACAAACTACCATTGCTTTATTTTTCCTCTGCAAGGAGATAAGAAGCCAGCAAACCAGTAGGAAAGGACAAGGACATTGTGTGCAGGGGGACTGGAATTTGAGAGGACGTGGAGGAGAACTTCAGGGCTGCCCCGTGGGGTCACCGGGACTCTACAGCTTGTTCTGATGTTTGAGACTGAACTCCAAAGCTCAGTAAAAGAGGAGAAAAACAGCAAAAATACTGCTGAGAGATTCAGTCACAGTGTTTCCCTCAAATCTCAAATGTATCTTCAAAAAAAACTAAACCTTTAAATAAAAAATAAAAAAAGCCTAAAAAACTCAAATTTCTGCACCACACACCCACATTCCCAGATTTTATTTTTCTAATTTTGGCAATTATGTAGTGATGGAAAACAGAACCACGTCTGAATGTGCATGGGGAATTACATTCATCAGAAATATTTAGTCAGCGGCTGCCCAGATTTCCCAGCACGCACCACGTTATCTCGTGCTCTGGAGCGCAAATTGTTGGAGCTTTAGCAAAAACTGACAAAGAACCCCATTTGTTTCACTGGAGGAAAATGCAAAAAAAGACAAAGTCCAACAGATGTTTTTTTTTAGATACAAACGATTATGTACCAGTCCTTCACATCTGCACAAACTGCATCATAAATCATCCCACAAGTCCAATTTTCATGCTATTGTGATGTTTATTTCCCTATTTTCTATTATATGGAACTGTAATTTGTATTACTGCTTGTAACTGCTGTGGTGTTTCCACATTGTTGCAGTGAACCGTGATTCATTTTAGCCCCTTTTCAGCTCGGTTGTCCCTCAATGAGAGAAAAAAACTCTTAAAATTTGGAGAGCAAAACTTTTACGAGTTTGATAAAATGTCAGATGTCAAAATCTGTTTCGTCAACACCCAACTAGCAAAACAGAGAGTATTATTTACTAAATCACGATGTCTTTATGTGTCATCTTTATTTGATTTGAAGGAGAGACTTTTATGATATCTTTAAATCTCACAAAATCTCACAATAGTTATTTTTGTCTTTGTGAGATTACATCAGCTTTTCTGTTATGTAAGGGTTTGATAATAGGTTAAGAAATCTTTTCTATATGGCAATACTATTGGGTTTTTTGTTTTTTTTGTTTTATTAAGTTCAGGCTTTTGTGTGGGCAGACCCTAACCAGGCTTTAAATATCTGGGAAAAACACCCCATTTTAAGCTTCAGTCATATGAACTCATATGTAGATTTTGGGTTTTCCGGGTCTGTTGAGAGTTGGAGAGTGGACCGGCTGCATCTTAAGGTGAGCGCAGGTGTGTCTTGCTGTTCCCTCGAGGCTCGTGTGGTCACCTTAAAGAGACGTCATGTAAATGGACCATACCATTGTCATGGAGTGGTACGTATTTTGTGAAGTATTTGGAAGAATAATCTACATGTTGTCATGATGTACGCGTGATGCTGTTGTACATTATCCTTAAGCCACACTTTAGGGCAGTTGTGACTAAGACTTTAACAACACTTGCAAAGACAGTTTTAGTTGTCTGGTGGAGGTTTTTACTCTATTGATGTCTAACATTTTTTTATTTTTGGGTTGCAGCAATTGACTGTAAATGAGAACTGGACTGAGTGAGTTTGAAGTCACCCATAGAAAATGCCTTACTTCCGGCTTGAGCGAAATGAAGCCAATTTTTCTGCGATACGGATGTCGCCATATTGAAGCCAGACAACGACAGTAAGCAGGGATTGGTCTGTGTCGATCTGAGTCAATGTTTCTATGGCAACTACTGTCGCCAATCGGAAATGAGCTTGTTGGAAGGCCACACCCCTACCACCGAAAGCCAGCTCATGAAAATCTGTCAAACGTTCAAGGCAGGGCCCAGCGGGCACCAGATGCTACTACCGAGGCGTCTGATTGGCCAGTTTAGAACTTGAACAACTCGCGTTAAAGAAAAAATATAAAGGAAATAAAATACTTTGGATTAGCGAGAAGATGTTAAGAGAAGGTATCAGAGCAAGACTTTATCCTGACAAATAGAATGACTGACTTATAGCTCTCAATAGAAGTCAGTCAGTCAGTCCAATTCTGTCATACAGTCAATCGTTTCAGAGTGAAATACATGTAGCAGAACAGATTCCCATCATTTAATGTAAACTATGAGCTTCTGTGAGGGATATTTAGCTTTAACCACTGATTTAATTGACCAGCAGCTTTGTAACTCCTTAAAAAGTATCAAATTATTAATTTCGATCAATCTGTGTTTAACCCTTTAAGACTGGAGCTTTAGCTTCAGTGTCTACATTCTTTCGACTACCGTAAGTATTCAACCTTCAATGCGATTAATGGAATTCCAGTGGATTGTGAAGCAGAGAAAAGCAGCTTTGCGCGGATACAAAAGTCACTTTTGTCCGCATCAAAATCAGCAAATTCACGTCGATCGCGGAAACGGTAGGTCGAAGGGCGTGAGTTATTTAAATGCCACCGTGTTCAAGGGTTAAGAGAAAAAATGTGGACGTCTTAGCTAACTGCAAGAATCACCAGTTTGCCACTTTTTGTTTAGAATGCATTCACTATAGTCGTTTGATCCAGATCAGGTCGTTTCCAACAATTGGAAACACTTTCACTTCCTGTGTGAAGATTCGTTAAAAGGCGAAGCATCTTAGTCAGGTCAGTTCTCCAGGTAACCACTAGGTGGCCATCAATTAGCATTACTGCAGTGTGGTTCCAAAACAGTTTTTCCCCTTTGTTGCTGAAGTTAGCATTAGTAGTAATTGTAATGGTGTTAAATGTTTGTGAACCTCATCATTACATTCAAATGGAGTTGGGCTTTTTTGATCGATAGGTGGCTGGTTAATAGTCAGCTCTAGACTGGACGGGTTCTAATAACGGACTTCAGTCGGGTCTTCAGTCCTTTTTATCCAGAAAGGTCAGGGATTGGAGACGGTCAAAATGGCTACAAACATTAAATAAAAAGTAAAAACATTACTTGCAACAAATTGGCCCAACCCCACCCCCTCGGTGTAGACAGTTAGTGATCTGAACCCCAGTGTGGACCAAGACGCGGAACCCGCTCCACAACAGCTTGTTGTCCTCACGTCACAGCAAGAACAGCTCAGATGTGTAAAAAAAAAAAAAAAACAGGAGTTTCTTTGATAAGTTCAGGGTTCAAGGGGTCAAATACGTGTGAGGACATTCTGTCTGGCATCATCCCAATCTGCTCTGTGACAGATGAGTTGCATGTCCAGTGACTGTACATAGTTCATGTCCACCAAGATGCAAACCTCAAGCCATGAGGACATTTTGACCCAGGTGGGTTTGGTGAAGCTGCAACAACAACTAGTTTCTAGTCCAGTGACTCAGCAACTACAACCAGAACGATTCCCTGCTGCTCCCGGAGATGATCCTCCTTTCATGTCTGTCGTCAGAACAGTTTGAGCATCAGTGATGACGACAGCTGCATTTCCTGTAGGGGATATCTGGGAGAGGTGCTAAAATACTGATGACGTTTCTGTCTTTATTCAATATTGTTTAATTGCTGGATAATAAAGAGCAACTGAAGTAACAAATAAAGAGAAAAATAAATGAACTGTCAACGTTGATCTTTGCTTTATTCTTTCAAAATCTTTGATAAGAGTTGGTAAAAGACCAATCGTCATCAAAAAGGCCGAATCAGTTTTGTAAGAGCTGTACGTTTACACTGTGATATTGACCGGAAAGCAAAATCGTTTCATCTTGGTTCAGACACGCCCGCTGGGATTACTTTCCCAGACGGGAGATAACTCCTTTCTATGAATCAATGATGGCGGTGCCAAAAAAGACCAGGTTCCCAGGCACATCTGTGAAACCGCGCTGCACCGGGCCGACACATACAAGAAGGAACAAGCATGAGGACACAAGCAGCTTAGAACCCCCCCGGCAGTTATTGAGAGATATGAGTCAGCAGTGGGGGGGTTGAAAAAACATTTGCTGGACGCCGTCATTGCAGTCCACCCACCGAATGCCGCGCAGCATGTTTGAACAGTGCAACGGTGGGGCCAACCGCCCATTCTGCTTGTAGACGGTCATACTGGGTGCCAGTTAACCTTCGTGACCCTTGTGAGTAAAGGAGCGGCTGCAGCACATGCAGGAAACTTAAACCCCACTTCTCAAATCGCAGCACGTGCTGACAAAGACGCATTGTGTTGTATGAGGGGAATGCAAACCCCTATCATGTCGTAAGGAGGCAGACGGTGCTCCTCAGTCCAGTTTTTCCGTCAATATACTTTAGAAAGCAGCCAAAACTGAAACGACCACTAGATCAGATTATTAGGTAGGTTGGTTTGCAAAAGTCTTCAAAGTTTCAGAAAAATTACATCTTCTAAAGGCCCAGAAGTGGTGCAGGTGGATGGAGAACGGTGGAACCCTCACTCAATTTCAGCATAAAGAAATGCTGCAGTTCATTTGGACGTCTTCATCTTTGCTTGGTTTCGATTTCATACTAAACTCTCCAGAAAGGAAAACCGTCGCTTGGACACACCACAACAAGCTACAACAGCTGCTCATTTAAGGAGTAAGACTGAGTAATACAAAGCTGAAGAAGGGGAAAAAACTTTTTGCCGAGACTCAGCTCATTTTCCAAAGTCAATTTCATTTGCTCTTCTTTTTTCTTTCTTTTTGATTATCTTTTTGACTTTAAATGCTTTTGTCGCAGACTTCCTCAGCTTTACCTCCACCCTTTAATTTGCTGTGCTGCAAAGAACCACACAGGAGATCTGAATCCAAACCCAACTGTTTGCTCGACACCAGGATCCAGATAAACTTTAGCAATTTTTTAAACCAAGCACACTTGTATACTTTAGTGTTTTATGTTTATTATGTTAAATGTTATAAACGCAACACCAAGATCTCGCCTTTCTTCACAAATCCAAGAGAGTGACCAAAGACTTAGGCTTACTCGTTTTAGGTCCAGAATAGATCAACTCCAAACCTAAGGTGCTTTTGTATAAGATGTAAAACCTAAACAACAAGACGTCTGCGTTAATAACAAGAATAGCAGATGCAGTCGATGCAGATGTGTCTCTTGCATGTGGTTTTTTTGGATCTTATCAACCCTTTAGCATCAAAGTTTTAGCTCCAGTGTGGACGTTTAAATTTCAAAACCTCTTTAAGCCTTTTACGCAATTATGGTAATTCCAGCAGATTCTGAATCAGAGAAAAGCAGCCTTGTGCCGATATGTTACACTGTACAATAGTAAAACATTTACGTAATCAACGTAAACCAACGCACTTTAACGTGGAGAAAAACTGCTGTGCACTGATATGCTACACTTTTGTACATTAAAACATTTATGTAATCAATGTAAACCAATGGATTCTAACGTGTTCAAAAATGGCTATGCGCCGTTATGCTACATTTTAAAATTGTAAACCATTTATGTAATCAACGTAAACCAATGGATTCTAACCCGGAGAAAAACTGCTATGTGCCGTTATGCTACACTTAACAATAGTAAAAAGTTTATCCAACCAACATAAACCAGCAGATTCTAACATGGGGAAAAGCAACTTTGCGCCAATATGCTACTCTTTACAGTAGTACAGTGTATACCCAGTCAATGTAAACCAGTGGATTTTGACACCTCAGAAACCTATCCAACACAGATTCCACGTCAGAATCCAATGGATTTACGTCAATTGCACAAATAGAGTTACATGAGTTCAGAGAGCATGTTATTTGGCTGTTGCTGGCAACAGCTCTGGTGTTGAAGCCTGGCACGGCGCAGAACCAACAATTCAAAATGTGTTCAAACTAGCAGTCTCATCGAGAGAGCAAAGCAAGAAACTGTGGCAAGCCGTGTCTGCAGCCCGCAGTTTTCACATCTGCCTCTGGCACAAAAGCTTTAAAGGGCCTTTATTCTCTAACAATGCTGGGTTATTAAGCCTCCAGATCAGGACCTTCAATTGTATAGAAATGTAAACGGATGTGGGATTCGCGTTGGCAGAGAAACGCTGTCAGGAGACTCCACCGCCGGCTGAATTTATGTTCCTCGAGCACCGAAACCAGAGAAAGTGTCGAGTCAAGACAGCTGTGAGACTGATGTCTGCAGCACCAATGAGATTTTTTTTTTAAGCCAGACAGTTTTCTTAAAAAAGAAGAAAATCTGTAAGTCATCCTTCTAGAGCAGACACTAACCAAGATTTTGCTCCAAGCATGCAATGAGGACAAAGAGAGGAGGAGGAGTAAACTGGAAAGGGCTGACCTAGATGTTCTGTCTTTTAAGTGTTGCCACAGCTGTATCTGGTTCAGCACAACACTGGTCACATCCAGGGGAGGCATGTGGACCGGACTCTACCCGGACACTGCTGCAGAGCTTCTCCACAGATAAACAAAAGATGTACTCACAGGCAAACACACACAAACAGACCCTCCAACATGTCATATGTAACTAAATCCATCACGTCCTGTATTTTATTTGAATTGATATGAGAAAGTGAATACCCTTATGGAAGAAATGAGACAAAATCACAAGAAAAAAAAACATAAAACAGCAACATATGAAGTTCCGATCAGAAATCTCAACCAAGGAACCCAGATGTTTATGATGGGGGGTTGGGTCTCTTTCACCTGATCTCCCTCTGATTCTCTAATAATTTGGGGATCAGATGTGCCAAACTAATAACTGAGACCACGAGGTTCAAGATGAGACAAACAGAGGAACAAATGGAACAATGTAGATAAATCCACAAAAGAGGAACCAAAGAAGAACAAAGGTGTTTTCTTTATGGTTATAGGTCGGTAAAGTCAATCATTGAACCAATTTTAAATACAGATGGTGTTTTTGTTCTTCAAACTTTACATAAAAGGGTGGTAGGACTCTCTGTGGAGCAATTCCACTTCTGTATTTCATTTTTTTCACCATATACCTATGACTCCAACTTTTATCGAGTGGGTCTGTGAGCTAACAGGATATCAGACTAAAGCAGTCTAGGTGTCCTGGGACACGGAGAGCAGCTCTGGACTGGGATTGCTTCACCCTTTAGATCTCAACAGAACCCTATCTGGAGAGCCAAGAAGACACATGAACATCAAAAGAGTGTTTGTTGAGTTTGCAGAGCCCTTCCTCAGAAGTCATGTGGGACTCACTGGTGTCCCGCTGTGGGGCTGGGCGAGGCAGGGGTTAACATTTCTAAATTAAAAAAAAGCTTCTCACACAAAAGCAAGACATATCGCCAAAAGGGGGAAGAGTGTGATATTCTGTCTAATAAAATTATTTTTTTAATTCACTCTACTGATGAAATACGATCTGATTACCAAAGAGAAAAACGACAGCATGCTCACTCCTTCTGCACAAAACCTGTTCATACAGGTTGTTGAAAGTATTTGTCACACAGAATGATGGGCGTGTAAGCCAAGGGTCCTCCCTGACGCCATGATTCACTGTTTTAGCACATGTGTGATATTACCAATTTAAATAAAAAAGGAATCGGCAAAAACTTCCAGTAGCCTTTAATGCATTAATATAACCTGACGGAGCATGAAGCTACCTTTGCTTATGTGTGCAGACAAACCACTGAGATGCCTGGGATACACTGATTATTGGTGCAATAATCCTCCATCTTTGTACCAGTTGCATGCATACACACTGTAAAATGATCACACACTAGGTAAACATGCTCAAAGGTGTGATAATTACCTTTCTGCAGGTGAATAATGTCCGGGAAGTTGGCGAGTAGGCCTTGATAAAGGGACAGCTTATCCAACATCTGGAAGAGGTCATACTTAGGTTGCTCTGCAAACAGTTCCCCGATGTTCTCATAGGTGCGGCCGGTGTGGGAAATGGCATTGTTGAGGCCGTCCGAGCGATGGGGGGGGTCCAGCATAAACGCCTGGCTGATGGACTGAAAGGCGTTCCCCAGTCGCTGGAACTCCTTCCGGAATCCACCCAGATGTTTTCTCACCAGCTCGGAGGCCACATTTGTGAGCTGCATCACGCTGTCATCCATTTTTTTGGCGAAGGTCTTAAAGTTGTCAACCCGCTCCTCCACATCCTGAAGGTCCTGGTGCTCATTGGGGATCTGAAGAGTCAGCATGAAATGGGCGCCCACCATTTCATCCTTCTCAGCCCGCCTCTTGCCCAGTTTCCACTGTTTATCGTCGGCACACATGAGGAAGTGCTCAAAGCCTTCGTACTGGGAGAGAACGGGGTGACTGGTCATGTGGTTCATCCACAGTATCAGGCGCCTCTTGCGCTTCTCGATGAAGTCCTCTTCAAAGCGCCCCGTTGCTTGCTTCTCAGGCAAATGAGGGACTGAGATCACAGTGAACTTGTTTAGCAGTCGGTTGTACAACCAGTCGAAGTGCTTGTAGCGCCGGTAGACGGGACGCCCGGTGTGACTTGGTGTGACCCTGTATGATATGTAGGTCTTGATGCCCTTGAACTTTGTCTGTTTGGTGGGATCTTCAATTGAGCAGATGAAAGGGTTGGGGTTTTCCTTCCACTTGGGTCCCAAAGGACCCATTTCAATAGTGTAGGATTCTGCAATCTTAGCCATCATGGGTACATCACCAAGCACAAACGCCTCAACCCCAGAGCGCACAAAGCTGGAAAATCTATTCAAGTTCCTGCCAACCATGCTGCCCTTCCTGGAGCCGGACATGCTGTCGGGTCCAGACACCGACTTGGCTCTGTAGTGTACGTTGGGGTTGTTTGACGTCGGGGTCTGGTGGGCATAGCCGTTAGCTCCGGGGGTCCTGATGTGATCACCGTCGTCCACCACGGTGGATCCGTCGTCCCAGTCGTCCCAATCATCGTAGTAGTCCTCATCGTTGATCTGGCCCGAGGTGTTTGGGGTGGACGAGAAGTAGGGGGAGTCGTTCCCCAGGGAGCCCTCAGGGCTGATAGAGCAGTCTGTCACATTGGAGTTGGAGCGTGTGCGAACGACCTCCACATAGGTTTTGGGGAAGAGACCCCTCTCCCCACGACTGTTCTCCCCAAGATACCAGCCGTCCAGTGAGTTTTCATCGAAGATAGTCAACTCTTCATTCTCCTGGATGCTGATCTCCTCTTTGTTTTCACTCAAAAAAGTGTAGAGGGCTACGGCTTTCACAGACATGCTGACACTCCAGAGGGTCCAAGAACCTCTACATGTACATAGTGCCTAAATTATTATAACGAGGGCACCGTGTTAGTGACTCGCTGTAATATTTAAACTCATCTCAGGTTACTGCACAGTTGCTGTGTTGGATGGAACACCACCAGAGGACTTGTGAGAGCTCAGAAGACAGTCAAAACAGGGACATTTTTCCCAACACCAGAAGCCCTTTTAAACCATCAGTTTTTAGTTTAAAGTAGTGACAGCATGATTCCATTCACATTACATACCACTATTGGTTTCACCGAAAAATATATATATAAAACCTTGATGGTGAGTGTAATCCTCCTCAAATAAAGGGATCATCCACTGCCCAGAGACTCGCTTCTCATCGCGCGGCCCGAAAACAACCCGCGATGAGCGTATGTCCGGCGTGAGGAAGAACAGAGGGATGGGTGATGGTATCCCGGCGCATTTTGCTCCTCACGCACAAACTTGATGCGTTTGGCTCGTAAACAGGTTCCCTGCGCGTCTCCACTCCACGGAGAAAGAGCGACCAAAACAAGCTGTCCGCCTCAGTAGACCGTCGACACGAGCCACTATTATTGTTGTTGTTTTCTTCCTCCTTGATTCTCAGCGCGCTACAACAAAGTAACTCTTTCCGTGACGTGAGACAATTGAAGGCAAGTTCTCCCTTTTCATCAGTTCTTTATGTTCTATGAGACCAGCCAAACTGCAACAACACTGCCCCCTGTAGGAGACGAAAAGCAACACACTGTTGAATATTTACATAATATGGAGGATTTTTTTGGATTAAAGATGTTTTCCTTTAAAATATTTTTCCTATTTTATCAAAGAAAAGTATTGCACAACGATGTCTCTAATTTTTACACTGTTTTTTGTTGTTGTTTTTTTAATTTACGGGACTTTTTTATTATTACATTGGAAAACCTTAGTTTTCATATCCAAAACAGCATAGAATAACGAAACAACAATATATAATATAGGAGTGTAATAATTTCAATTGGATAAAATGAGAAATGGACTGTGTTTTTTGTGGCCTGCTTTTTTATTTATCAAATTGCTTTCTGTTAAACTCCGGAATCGTTCTGCGTTTTTTGTTGGCCAACCAGAAGTAACCGTGCGGACCGAAATGACAGCGTGACGCCTGAAAAAAAAGGTAACGAAATGCTTAGATTTCTGTTCTATATAATAGGATATACAGCTAATCTATGTTGACTTAAGTACACCGCTACCTTTCGTTTGCCAATGATTAAATAGCGCTGCAGAGACAGGGTTTAGTGTATTTTGTGGGTTGTGCTATGCTAGCACTTGTGTAGCACTAGCATAACATATTTTGAATGTGAAAGCTTTAATTTTTACTCGCAGTTTAAAGTTAACCTTGCCTAGTCAAATATAATTTATCTATGGTGTTGCAGTTGTTGTTGTGCTTTAGCATGTCGTTTTGAAATTTTACATTAACGCTAAAAGCTGTTTAGTTTGCGTCAAAGACTCGATTTAGTTTGGCCCTTCTAGGTACCCATAGCAAATTTATTTTGCGGCAAAACTCAAGTTCTTTTGATTGTTTGATATCTTTCAGGCCATTAAGGATAAAAAAAATGCGTTTGTTAAATTACAGGTGAAAATATGAATTTAAACCAAAACAAATGATGACAAAACAGAGAAATATGGCACTTTAAGCCCATAGATGCGCCCAAATTTAGAGTTTCATGTTGATAAGCTCCTCAATGCTGTCTGGAAAACCAATTACACTTAATAACATAATCTTTAACCGATTAACTTTTCACTTAAATGCATTTTTGGTATCATTTAAAAACTCCTAACCACATCTTCATTTCACAGTGTCCCCATGGATGACTTGACTCAAGCTCTTTCGACCAGCTTTGCTGTGTCCAAGGAGCCCAATAGCATCTCCGCCCCCCATCCGCGGCTCAGTCAGTACAAGAGCAAGTACAGTGTGCTGGAGCAGAGTGAGCGTCGCCGGCGCTTTCTAGACTTTCAAAAAAGGTGAAAATCTCCTCCACTCTTACACCAGCTATCCTCACCTCCTCCACAAACATCGTACCAGACTCTTTTCTCCTCCCTTTCTTCTCATCTTCTCCCTGTAATCGTATGGAACTGCGTGTATCTACATGTTGCTTTAAATAAACACAAGCATCATAGTTTTTTTTTCTTTTTTTACAAAATGATTAAAAATGAATGTTTGTAAGTGACTGAATATGCATGCCTCGTCTCAGTAAAAGGTTGAATTATGTCAACCACGCGCGGCGCTTGGCCAGCGGGGACTGGACCGGTGCGGACAGCGATGGGGAGGAAGACATGGAGAAACAGGAGGAAGGCGAGCAGAACCAGGGGGGCGAGACGGAAGAAGAGGGCATGGAGATCGAGAAGAGGAAGCTGCCAAAGCATTATGCAAATCAGGTCAGTTTGAATGTCAATTTGGAGAGTCCCTCCACTTTACTGGACACAAAACCATAATGTGGAGTCTTATGTAGCCCACTAGAGGGCGCCTTAGCGTTGCCATTGTGTTTTTCCTCTTGGGTTGCGGTCTGTCTGAGGGATTGGGGTACATATTATCTGATAGAGGATTGTCTAAGATAAGAAACCAGGATAATATTTCATTCCTCCCCATCAGCTCATGCTGTCTGAGTGGCTGGTGGACGTACCGTCAGAGTTGGACACAGACTGGCTGTTGGTGGTCTGTCCTGTCGGAAAGAGATCTCTCATCGTTGCTTCCAAGGTAACAAAGTGTTGCAGCTTTTCTTGAATTTGTCCTTTAATTCCTCCTTTTTTTAAACCTTCAATACAACAGCAGCAGTTGTATCTTTCTGAATTCTCTCCATCTATGACCTGAAGTCCAAACTGGAAATGCATCAATATTTTGGGATTTGAAAAAGAAACTGCCAGTGAATTACATTATTCCATAATGACACCAATGAAGATGCTGTGAAATGACACCATAGGAGTGTAGCTTGGATGAATAAAAACAACAACTTTTGAGATTACCGCTAAGAAACGGTAGATTTCACTGATTCATTCAAAGTCCCACTCTGTCTTTTGGTAAAAGTGTTTCCAGTGGTCATTTAATTATGATTTTGCTGTTTTTAGCCAAAATCCAAAAACGTGTTGTTTTCTGGGACATAGTTTCTACAGAGTAGGGTTGTGCTGATGGACGATGGCTGAATTACATCACGATGGAGAGACACCATCATGATGCCACGCCCCCGCCACACTGCGAGTCGACACCAATAGCCGCGGTTACATGGGCAAAATATGTTGATCGGAACAATGGTCGGGTTAGAATTCAACTGTGCACATGGGCCCAGAAAAACTTTTTCCAATTAGAACAAACGTTCACAAGGTCACACTTTTCATTTGGTCATGCGCAGTAGTGTTTAAGATACGAGATGATCTTCTAAATGTGCTTTTTTTATTGTTATGAATATTATGAAGCTTCTGTTCGATCATCATTTTAATTTTAATCCGTGTGGTCAGTGCTTTTTCTGTGGAAGAACAGTGCTGGAAGAAGCCAGGGTTATGAGGCTTACATGCGCTAACAACAACATTTAGCCTTTGATGAACATAAAATCAATGCAGGAGATGTCACAATCTGCATCTTGGCTGCACGTAAATATGTGGGAATAACATCAGCCTTTATTTAGTCGGGACACGACTAGAAACACTGTTGTGACTGGGTGAATGGAACTGCGACTGTAAAGCGCTTTGGGCCTTGTAGGTAGAAAAGCGCTATATAAGTATACACCATTTACCGTTTACAAATCCACATGATTGTTTGAATGGTTTCTAAGGACTGAGCGACATTTCTGCTTTAAGCTCACACACCGACCCCAAAGCCGCTGTGTGAGCTGGCGGTCCGATCTCTGCCCGGACACACACTTTTACCGGGAGACCCGGTTCTCCTGAGTTCGGTAGCTCGTTCACCTAGAGCCGCGGGACGGATCGCAGTCCGAAGTCTCCCACCCATAGCGCACACGTAACAAATCATCCTCCCTTCCCCTCAAACACAAAGTCCGTCTGCTCTGCTCAGAGACACGGTCGCTCGGTCCACTTGACTAATCAAGTTCAGGAGCGGACTACTTCTTTTCTAATTTTTTTTTTTTAAAGTCACTTTCCTCAGTTTATACTGGACATTATTTTTTCATCGCAAATGAGTCATTAGTTTGGAAATAAAATAAATAAAGTAATAAAGTAAAATAATGAATAATAATTATATAATAACAAAAAATTATATATATAATATTCCTTTCCCCGTTGCTGACAACTCAGAGTAAAAAAAAAAGAGCATTTCAATCAACACAGCAGGAGCATCTAAGATCCGTCCCTCATTTTCACAAGTTTACAGTGTGATTGATAGATGTTTCATGCCGAGCTGATCTCATGTGGCCGTCAGTACATCATAGAGGTGACACCTCACTGGGTGCAATAGCCGGAGGGCATCTGTGCGACATTACAGGACGCAGCACGGACTCAAGAGGGCGAAAAAAAACAACAAAAAACAAGCAAGCTGTGCTGCATGCTGACACAGTGAGAGATTTTACAGCCAGGAAATGAGAATTTCACTTTGACTGTCATGTCAACGCCAGATTTTTACAGTTATGTAGATCTCATTTTTATTTGTTTCTATTGCCAAACAAACAATGGATGTTTGAAATTGTTGTTTTTGATAATACCACATAAAAAAAGTGTGGCACTATTTAGCAAATGGATTAAACTAATCCATGATGAAGTGAAGGATGAAAACTGATGGTGGTGGACGTCTGAAGACTTGTGTGACGGGTTGGAGACAAAGGAGTCAAAGGTGGACATGTACAGGTGAAACACACTGAAAGATGTGCAGCAGGTTAGAGATGGAACTGTGTGGACTGGTTCTACCAGTGGAATGGAACGAATGACGGAAAACCTCTGATGAGCGAAGGAACATGGTGGAGAGAACATACATAGTTGAAGATGTGGTGGTGGAGCCGGAAGTAGCAAAGATCAGTAAGAATGAAGTCGGGTAAGAGGAAGAGGAAGAGTGGAAAACCATTGGTCTTGACGTCTTTGGAGGAAATGTTTAGGAGAGATTGAAGTCGAGTTTCTGTCTGGACACCCTTTCTCTCTAGAGCCAGCGCTGAAATCTTAATTCACGCTTTTATTATATCAAGAACAGATTACTGTAATGCTCTCCTTTCTGGTGTAAAGAAGAACACTCAATCGCGTGCAGCTAGTCCAGAACTCTGCTGCTCGCCTTTTAACCCTTGTGTTATCCTAGGCACTTTAACATTGGGAGTTGGGTCATCTAGACCCACTAGACAGTGCTCTGAACCTTTTTTCTTCAATGATTTGTGATCTTCACTGGTGTCCATGGATTACATGACATCTTTCCACCTTTATCCACCTTTGTCATGGTAGGGAGAACACGTCAATGTAAGGGTGGGGTCATCTAAGATAGCACAAGGGTTAACGAGAACCAGGAAGAAGAAGCACATTACACCAATCCTAAACTCTCTGCACTGCCTCACTGTCAGCTTCAGGATTGATTTTAAGATTCTTTTAATAGCTTACAAGAGTGTTCATGGTCTTGGTCCTTCTTTTATATCAGATTTTCTTTTAGCTTATGAACCTCCCAGAGCCCTGAGGTCCTGCTGAAGGTCCCCAGGGTCAGGTCAAAAATCCACGGCGAGGCCTCATTTAGAAACTACGGGCCTCGTCTGTGGAACAGCCTGCCTGAGGATGTGAGGGCCTCATCCACTTCATTTTCATTAAAAAGAAACTAAAGACGCGTCTATTTAATTCAGCTTTTAATGAGCTCTCTTCTGTGGGATCTAGAATTTTTACTCTTGTGTTTTATGATATTTTATCACATATTTATTTGTTTAATGCTTTTTAGTCAAGTTGTCTTAACTTATTCTTTTATTTCAGGTGTTTTAGACTTTTTTTTTTATGCATTCACTTATTTTATTTGTTATATTTTAGCTGTTTTTATATTTGTACTTTTCTATTGATCACTTTTACATTTTAGACGGTTTATGAGTGTTTTCTCCCCCTTGGCTGGGGAGTTTGTGTCTATGCTGACACCCCAGGCCAACAGGAGGACACGTCGCCGTCTAGGTTCTCTCTACTTTGGCCTTCTTTTTCTTCAGTCATTTCTCCTTTACTTGTGTTTGTTTTTGTGTATTTTCTTATGGGGGGCTTATTTATATTTAATTTTTTGCGTTGGTGTTTTTGCATTCTTGTTGGTTTTCATGTGCAGCACCTTGAGCTGTTTTCTTCACATGAATGGTGCTATAGAAATAAAATTCATTTGAATTTGAAATTTGGACGGTTAAGCAAGATCCTGAGAGCGAGAAGATAAATGAAAAAGTGTTGTGATGTTTATTGTTGAGACAAAATCGCAAATGTATCGTTATCGCGATATCAAGCTGTGCAATATGCGTATCGCAAAAGACGGTGAAAATCGCAATAATAGTAACCTTAAATGTGCTAAAACAATCTTATGGCAGCATAACAAATTAAATAAATCCATTAATGCATTCGACCAATCGAATGGACCACTTTACGTTATTGACCAATCAGATGGAGCTCTTTTATGACAGATGTTTGCTTCCTTTGTAGACATTTGTCCATTGGAGTGTAATTTTAACCATGTTGACTGTTATTTAAACTGTTGCAGTGAAATGGAAATAATGTTTTGCTCTCTGTTCACGTATCGGGTCATATCATCATCGCAATATTGTTCACCCAGATCGCACATCTGGAGTTTTCCTCATATCGTGCAGCCCTACTACAGAGGAATAAAGTTGATGAGACCCACATTAACTGTATTGGAGAACTCAATGAAATCTCAAATCATCAGCAAGACTTTGATATGAAGCAGTTGAGTCGACCGCTTCCTACTTCTTGTGACAAAAATGTTTTCACAATCAGATATTTGAGGTTTGACTTCTTTACTAACCTTCTGGCTTCAGCTGTTGAGCAACAGCCTTTACACGCAACCCCCCCATGTATGTCATGGAAGAGCTCCTGTGGTTGAGGTGAAACAAAAAGCCTCCAAAATGCTGCCAACGAAGGTTTTCTAAAGAGCACACGCCGTTTTTCTCCAGTCTGCAGCACATTTGGGTTTCTCGGTGTCCACCTCAACGTTTGGCGATGTCAGTGACTGATCTTTGACACAAAATGCTTCAAAGAGGAGCTGAAGATCCAGCTCATATCCCAGAACCCGGCTGAAATGTTAACACAACCTCTGTTTCTTACTTGTAATCCACTTTTGTACACCGGCAGACAAACAATTAGGGAATATTTTGTTGGAATTATGAGGAAAACTTGCGATGTGGGTAGAACTGTGACGGTGTGGGATTTTTGATCACAGCGGTGATGAACCAGCAGGGGGCGCGGTCAACTGCAGCCCCCCCCACCCCACCCACCCACCGCCAAAGACAAAATCCTCCGCGTCGTAACTGTATTCATTTGCGACGCGGTATTCTTTATTTACAAATAACAGTAACAACTAACTACTACCTATCCTAACTAATTATCCTAACTAACTATATAGGTGTATAGGTGTTGTAGAATGACTGTGTGTGTAGGAGGAAGTAGCGCACACACGTGTGTTGGGGGTGGGAGTTGATTCTTCTGCAGAGGAGCGCTCTCTAGCAGTACAAGAGCTTCACCTCTGCTCTCTGGTACAGAGAATATTATATACTGACCAGTAATAAACGAGACTGCAGACACTTTGTCACCTTTCTGGCAGCCATGAAGCCTGACACCCACGAAGAACACGGGGAAGGAGGCTCCGCCTCTAATTATGCAGACATGTGACTTTGCGCTGTTATAGAATAGTTCCCAAACAAAGCATGTAGTGATATTCATCGCACTCTAACAGTGGGCGTTCATGTTTGGTGTTACAGAGGGAACAGTAATACACAAAATCCTCTGGCGGGCGGCCGTGTCGCGCACTCAAGAACGCATGCAGCTTGTAATGGAAATGAATACAATGGAAATTAATAATTAGAACGCAGTAAATTTTTCGTATATCCTTGCAAGAGGGAAACTTCTGTTGTAGAATCAATGAGGATGTGTTTCTGAAACCGTGTGCGTGTGTGTGTAAGTAGAGGGAGCGCGTGCAGCGTAGAGGGAGTGACAGCCGCCCGCCGGTGAGAGGCGCCGCGCAGGGAGTGAAGGAGAACAGTAATGGAAGGTTTCCCCCAGAAACCCTTGAAGCGTGAACACAGGACTAGCAGAAAAAGTAAATTATCAGCAAAGATAAATGTGTTTATTATAGTTCCAATCACGCACCAAATGCAGAACTCTGATTGTAGCCTACTAGCAGGCATGCAACAATACTGCTTTGCTAGTTGATGCTAACGTCTCTGAAACGTCTTTGCGGATGCATACCAGAGCCTAGACTGTTCTCTGCCGGACTCAGACCTTCAGCTTCCTCCACAGATTTTCTAAAGACTGGAGTTCTTTTTTTTTTTTCTTTTTTTTTGAGCTGCTCTTTGTGCCTTTGATCTGCTTTTAGGATCATTTGTTGTACGTTTCCACGTACCAGTGCCAGGGCAGCGTTCCTTCTTCTCTTTAGGATTTGAGTCGATGCTGAAAAGATGAGAGGGACCTGGTTGCAGAAAAGATGGCGCCTAACATCATCGGCCGGATGCAGAAATGATACAACTTCTCCTCACCCAAAAGTGCTGAGAATTGGAGTAAAATCTTTATACAAGCTCAAAGAACCGTAACCGTAAGGGTCCCCAGTTAAAATAAAGCTTTTTTTTAAGCGATAAGGGGGGACTTTCCTGTTCTGGACATCGCCTGTAGCCAGGTGCTGTTGGAGGAGATTCTAGTTTGGTTCTAAGTGAGTCGACACTTTGTCTCGGTTCTCCCCTCCGAGTCGGTCAAACTTCAGACAGGTCTGCAGGTCTGCGTCCTCCAACACGGGGGCTGCAGGAGTTCAGTCCCTCTAATTTTCCTGTGTTTGTAACCTCCTGTGTCGTTTTAGACTGACGTTCCAGTCTTCTCATGAACATATAAAGTCCAGGTACTGAGGCCTCACATGGAGCCACAGACCAATGGAGACCAATGTGTTATCTTGTGCTTCTTCCATTTGTAGCTTTGTCTCTGACTTCTTTAAGACACTCTTTATGACAACTTGACTCTGATTGGTTGATTGATTCCATCAGCAGTTTAGAACCTTCCCTTTTTTCTCTGGAATAATCAAAGATCAAATACTTTTATTACCCATTTATAATATTTCTAAAATTTTGACTAAGTTTGAACAAGGCTCCAAAAAGAACCCTAATATCTTAATGTTGCCATGCCAACCAGTGATGTCATGAACTTTTCTCCCATAGGGCTCCACTGCAGCGTACACCAAAAGCGGCTACTGTGTGAACCGCTTCCCCTCCCTGCTGCCGGGTGGGAACAGACACAACTCTGCTATGGGAAAAGGTGGGTGGATTTCAGCGCCACGAAACAGAAATACTCCAAAAGATTTCCATAATCTGGGTTTTGATTGTCGTCACGACAACAAAAGAGGGAGAGGCAGGTGTGGTATAAATTAATAGGTCAAAGGAGAATATATAGGAAATAAAATCGACTTTATTTAAACAAAGAGGTCTAATAATTGATCCACATTAAAACAAGGCTCACATGTTTTCCGAGTCAAAAAAGTCTCCAACTTAACTGCTACTTTTTCTGTGCAAATATTTAATAATGACTTGTACTGAATTAATCGATCTATTTTTAGCCCCATATTAAGGTATTTTCAATTCAATTTGTGACATTGTGGCGCAGGACAAGTTCAAATTACAATTTAAAAAGTGGCGTTATGAAGGTTTCCTGGTATAACAGACTTCCAATCTTCCATGTTACATCACCAAGGAGGTTTTTTTCTTTTCTTTTTTAATCTAGAACTTTATGAAGAATAAAAACCCATCAGGTCCAGAGTACTCTAATTTAACACACAGAAAATAGAAACACTTCTTAGCAATCTAAAAATAATTGACCACAAACTTCTGTCAATATATGTTGACGTACCTTATTCCACAGTTTACTGTCCAATGCAAACAGCCCTCTGCGTAGCCCAATAAATCCCCATAACCAGCAGCTCATTAGGCTGTATCCCTTACATAATGGATTAATGTTTTGGTTTATTTCTGTTAGGAACTACAAAGTTGCATGTTGATGATGTCACAGCAGCAACGACCCTGAACTGCGTACAGGGACACACTTGACGTTGAGAGCAATGGACGACGCGTTTTCAGCCTAGTTAAATCAACCTCCCTGCAAGTTAAGAGTTGGACTCTTGTTGTTTTGTGGTTTTTTTTAAAACACGAGAAATCGAATATTAAATGAGATTAATCCAATAAAAATATTGCACTAATTTGTCTGTAATTGATTAATCGCAATCCACGTAATAATTTGACTTTCCCAGTATATGACTGCAAGTGGATGATCAGAAAAGGAGCAGAGAGCTTTGAGCTGTCCAGCGTATTTTCTACATCGGAAATAAGATCTTTTTCCAACAACATTTTTCATCTGCTCCTGTTTGACGATTATCTGGATAAGAAATACTCAGAAATGCAATTTTAAGTTTCATTTTCTTAATATATGTCCTCCATCATCAGAAAAATGCCACAAGAACATGTTCAAAATACCAAAAACGCCATTTTTGCTGGAGTAGGTCCTAAATAAATAAGCATCGTCATTGTAAATAGCTGATATTCTAACTCTTCAAATGTGGACTGACTAAAGAAAAAGCTTTAATGTTGAACCTCTGAAGCCATTCCATCCTGATTACTGTTATTATTGTAGAGACTCAGTATTACATCTATCGCTTGATGAAAGTGTGATTGATATCTGCTCCATGCAGACTACACCATCTTGGACTGCATTTACAGCGAGGTGGACAGAACCTTCTACATCCTGGATGTCATGTGCTGGAGAGGCCATCCGGTCTACGACTGCCCGGTACGACTGCCTTCTCACCTTCATGCAGCCTGGGGCTATGTCAGAATTCTCACCCTAACCAAAAACTATATAGTGCGGCACTATACAGAGCCCTGAGTTTAAAAATCACTTCAGACACCATGCTCACTGCTTTTTTATTTATTTATTTTTTTAACACGGACATGACGTCATAGATTTCACAAAGTTAAAATCTAATTATTATGAGCATTTTGTGACGATTATTTCTAAGTCTTCTTAAGATAAAAAAAAGTTGATAGTTTAATTAAAAAATACATTTAATTACATGTTTTGGGCAAAAATTGTTCCGATGCAATGCATTATGGTCTTTATTGGCAGATCTAGTAAGCATCAATGCACACTGGCTTTTCGCAGAGACATCTGGGAAATTTCTAGGGCACTGGATTTTGGAATGGTAGATCCAGGCAGCACTGCAAAACGTCGAACGCGCTATATAGTGCACTATGTAGGGGTTAGGGTGGGAATTCGGACACAGTCTGGGAATGACGGGCAAACACTGGAATTGGTCCAACTGGGTCCTAGCACCTGCCCACCAACATAATCACGCACAAATTTGAACTCTTATAAAGTCAATACAACTGATCAATTCAATCTTATTTGCATAGCCCAAAATCACAACAACTGTCGTCTCAATGGGTTTTTTACCGGTAATTGTAATTTAAGAAGATTACTCCTAAAATAGAAAACAGGACAATAAACATCACAAATATTTACAACCTCTGGCTGGATGTGAGTAGTTTTTGTTTTTGTTTTTTGTAGTTTAACATTGGAGTTGATGGGAAAACTTGAAACCAGCTTAGAGTGGTCATTTAAGGAACTGCAACATTTGAGTTTTTCCTCCTATTGAAAGCAGAATGTGGTGGACTTAGTCAGCAGAATCTGGGATGAAATGTACGTTTTGTGTTCCCATCAACAGACGGAGTTCCGGTTCTTTTGGCTCCAGTCTAAAGTCCAGGAGACAGAGGGGATGTCAGAGATCGCCAAACGCAATCCTGTGAGTCCCCTTCAGGACCTCCCAACTTTTTTTTATTTTTTTTTAGACACTTAAGCGTCAGAAGTAACGATCTCCTCATCTTACTGGTTGGTGACTTTTGCCAAATCTGAGTGAAAACAGCATTTTTCACTAATACTGTGTTGCTTTGCTGATTTGTTTGGGCCAACAGTTCCGCTTCGTGAGTCTACAAAGTTCTGAATGCACGCCGGCATCCATTCAAAAGGTTTTGGCTGCAGAATACAGCTTCAGTGTAAGGGCTGATCGACAACACACACACCTGTATAGTACACCACATAAAATCCACATCCAACTTCATGCTCGTCTACATTCTGCTGCTGCAGGTGGATGGGCTTCTCTTCTATCATCGACAGACTCACTACACGCCCGGCAGCACCCCTCTGGTTGGCTGGCTCCGCCCTTACATGGTGGCGGACATCCTGGGGATGGCGGTTCCCGAAGGACCCCTCACCACCAAACCAGAATACGCCAGCCATCAGCTGCAACAGATCCTGCAACACAAGAAACCCTCCAGCGAGGTCCGGCCTGCTGACCAAAGCGGAGGCTACGAGTTGGAGTACCTGTCCACTCCACGGCTGGACAGCGAGGACACTCTGGAGCTCACGGCTCAGAAACCGAGACGAGAAGCAACCATGGAGGTCTAAACCAGAAGAGTAACGCCATTCGCTGTTTGTGTGGATCTGTTTAAATGCAAATTCTAACTCCATGTAAATGCGCTGCATGCATTTGTATGTTGGGCTGTGTAGATTATGCAAACAAGCAACACAATTTGGCCTTTGTTGTTGCATATGTCCCCATGCACATAGAGAGATCTGAGGGTCATAAAGGTCATGAAGATCATCAGTGCTGTCAGTTCATTGCATATATAATTTTCAGTTTTTATCAATTTCACTTCCACAAAGGTTTATTTTAGCGGTTCCGGTATCGGATGAAGAGTTGGAGAAAAAGGACAAAGGGAGACGGTTGATCAATCTGTCTGTCAGTGACCACCAACAGAGAAACAGACTTTAACTACCTTAAGTATCGCATTTCAAATTGTTTTTGTTTTTTTTATGTTTTAAAGTTTCCTAATAAAGGTTTTTTTTTCAAATATGTTTCTTATTTTCAGTCTTTTAACCCGGAAAGGCTTTCAGATTTCGCCGACCCCCCCCCCTGGATTTCCCTTCAGTTCATGCAGCTGTGCCGTTGTTCATGCTGTACGGTAAATCATGACTCGGGTGTTCATGCTGTGACTCATCAGCAGAATTTCTCAGCCCCTCCCCTCTGCACGACTATAACGAGCTCGGCAAAAAAAAAAGAAAAAAAGCATCAACAGGAAAAGACGTGAAAGAGTTGAGGTTGCTCATTTGAGCGATCTGTGCCAGCACGCAGAAAACGCCGCCTCAGGTGATCCAATCAGCAAACGTCACCGATCCCCGTCTGTTTCCTCAATAGTGTTGTGACACCAGTCTGTCGCCTCCTACACATCTGAATCCCACATTTACAAGAAGATTTTGTTGTCAGTAAAATATTGATGTTTTGGATAAAAGGCCCACAGGAAACGCTGTAAATAAATGATCACACGTGCAGAAGAGTCCACAGGTTTATGCACCATTGAAACAAAATAGTTTAGTAGCTTATTTACCTCACTACATCTGCATTTTAAAGAATTTGTGACCAAATCTTACATTTTTAGGCTTTTAGAAATATGTATTATAATAGAAAAGGTAGTTTTTTTTATTTCTATTGACTCAGAATGACTATAATAGTTTAAAAGTGTGGCTTTTTGGTTTCTATTATGTATATTTTGACTTGAATTTTTTGGGGATGTCACACATTTGCAGGTTGTTTTCTCCCCTACTTTTTTATTGTATTTATTTATTTCTTTATTTTTTTGCACTAAGCAAATTAACTGAAAAAGAAAAGCTGCATTTGCTGGAGGAAAGCTGCTTTCTTTGCCCCTTGCAGCTTCAGCGGAGCAGTGGGACATGCAGACGTGCATCATCTGCTGCACCTCCTCTACGGAACAGAGGCAGGTGAAAATGGAACGTTCTAGCCTTTGTGTGGAGATCAATCTTGTTTTTTTTTTCTTCTTGTTTTTTTTAAAGCATCCCGTGTAGAAGAGGAAGAAGGATTGCAATCTAGCAAAACTGTGCACCTCACTTCCAGTATGTAAAAGAATCAAAGCGGCTTTAGCTTTTATAGAGCTCATGTATGATGTCATGAAGTCTTTCTTTTTGGAAAAACTGAAAGCACTTTTTTATTTTTCAAAAGAAGAAATCACCTCATCACAGATTAAAATAGTACTGTACATGATTTTTTTTTTTTTTTTTAAAAAGCAGTCTGCGTTTAAAAACAAAAAGGCGTGTGAAAGAGCAAATTCAATCGTGTGGTTAAAGGCGAGAAGTCAACTATGACTCAGCAGCACACTGATGGCTTTCCAGGAACCCAGCACCTGTCATTGAACAGTGACACGTTTGAGGCTGCTTTCCGTCTGTCTCTGCAGCGTGCACTCCAGGCGTCTTCTTACAGTTCTCAATGAAAAAACGTCCAACTCCACATTTTCAGAGATGTTAGCTGTTCTTCTGAATCTTTTTTTAGTAGCTGTCAAAGCGGAGTGAAAGTGTTAAATAGCATTAAAGAAACAAACTCAATCCTCCCCTCGTGTGATTTTAAATAAAGTTTGGTCCATGTTTTGAACATTTTCTTGCAGCATGCATGCTCCTACAACATTAAACCTGCATTGTTTTTCAAAGTAAAGTCCCTTGCTTTTAGAGACACTAACAGGTTGATCAGGAGGCTTAGATTCAAAATTGCCAGTGGCAGGACTTTGGAATTTTTTCCTGCATCTTTCTAGGTGAATTTGGGATGTTTTATCAGCAGGAATAAAAAGGTTTTCCTCGATTCATTCTCCCAAAGGACGTGACGTGGGATGGTTTAACAGGAAGTCTATTGTTGTCCACTCCCTTTTCCCTTTGCTTTCCAGGCCTGACTTTCTCACGGCTCCTTATTTACCGTTTGCCCATTGTTGAATCTTGTTTGTTGAGCGGAAAGAAAAAAAACCAAACGTGTTGGGTGTTCTGGTTATTGTTCACCTTTCTCCCAAAAGTACTAAAATAAATTGTCTGCTGGTCCCTGTCTTCATTTAGAGGTTGGCTAAGCAGCGAGAGAATCTTTGGGACTAAAACTTTTTTGTGGCCGTTTTGCACACAAATAAAAAATAAACGAGATGAGTAAAAAGCTGAATTATCTTGGCTACACTTATACTAGACAGATTAAAGCCAGTATTTCAGCTGCTCAATATTTTGTGAATGGTGGGTTTGCAGCAGTTGTCATTAGTTTGTTGGTGCCACCAACTCTAGAGCCGTAAATTAAGATGGATTATTATAATATGATACTATTAAATTGACAGGGTTGAACCCTCTAACATGTCACTGGAGAAGCCTAAAGAGCACAGGCTCTATGATCTACTGTAATTCTTTATGTGATTAGAGTGAATCCACTGATTCTAACACAGAGAAAAGCAATTTTACCTCAGTAAAGCGTTTGCTAAAGTGTTGCATATTGGAGCAAAGCTGCTTTTCTTTGCAACAGAATAAGCTGATTGATTGCGTGATGCTGCGTTCACACGAGGCTCGCAAACCTGTGCTCAAGGGGCCATTTCCAATGAAAGGTCTACGTAAAGGTGCATCTATGCGCATTTTGGGCTCCGTGACCAGATTTCTATGACATTAAGTCTTTCAGATACCGGATAGAGCTGTGAAAGAAAAAGCCTGAAGCCCGCTGGCCCCCCCAGCCTGAATGTTTGATTGACAGATTCTCCCGAGGCCAAGTTCACTCCTGATTAGCAACGGTAGTTGCCCTGGAAACGTGACTCAAGCTGACTGGCTCCAAATGGCGGCGGACGTATCGTGGAAAATTAGGGACTGAATAAGCTTCATTGTGCTGGAGCCGGATGTAAACCATTGTCTACGGGTGACATCACAACCGCTCTGTCCAGTGAATTCCTTCACTACTCACTACATAGTGGACTATATGGCGTGTTTGGCAAACACCGTTTGCCGTTTTGTAGTGCCGTCCAAATCTACAATTCCTAAATCCAGTGCCCTAGAAATTTCCCAGAAGTCTCTTCAAAAAACCAGTGTGCGTCGATGCTTACTAGATTGGAAAATGTAGACCACAATGCATTGCGTTGGAACAATTTTTGCAAAAAAATTCATTTTAATTTCTTTTTTAAATGAACCATCAACATTTTTATCTTCAGATGACAGTGGACTCATAAATAATCGTCGCTAAACACTCATAAACGCTCACCTTTTTCATTAGGTTTAGCTCTCTGAATGCCTCAGCCCCCCCCCCCCCCCCCTGCCTCCACCACACCTCCCCCCTGCTCCTGCTCCCTCTCTCATATCACCTCTCACCCTCATGAACCCCCCCACACCTCCTCACCTTTCACCCCCCTCTGCTACACCAAACCTATTGGGCCCACAGTTCATCACACCACCCCCCTCCCTCCCTGTTTCTCTGTAACAGCCTGCCAGGTGAAGAAGCAGCTGGAGAAACTTAACCAGCACAAAGCAGCCGGCCCGAATGGCATCAGCTCTCGAACACTGAGGACCTGTGCCCACCATCTGTCTGCGGTTCTCCAGCATCTCTTCAACCTGAGCCTCAGACTGGAGAGGGAGCCGCTCCTCTGGAACACCTCCTGCCTGGTCCCTGTACCCAAGAAGTCATCTCCATCTCACCCCAGTGATGTCCGTCCAGTTGCCCTCACGTCTCATGTGATGAAGGTGCTGGAGAGACTGGTTTTGGCTCAGGTGAGACCGTTGGTGAGCTCTTCTCTGGACCCTCCTGCAGTTTGCCTACCGACCCCGTCTGGGGGTGGATGATGCTGTCATCCATCTGCTGCAGCTCACTCACTCACAACTGGATGGTGGTGGAGGCATGGTGAGAATCACCTTCTTTGATTTCTCCAGTGCCTTTAACACCACCCAGCCTTCTTTACTGGGTGAGAAGCTGCTGCTGATGGGTGCCGGTGCGTCCACCGTCTCCTGGATCACTGACTACCTGACAGACAGGCCACAGTTTGTCCGACTGGGCGGCGTCCACAGGGACTCTCTGAAAGGTTTAGGAAAAGCATGATGGAGGCCCTTTACAGGTTGAGGGTAATCATGTTTAGTTTCTGTCTGTTAACAAACCTAAAATGAATGGTTTTTATACTTATTTCAAATGTGTTCAGATATTTGTTTGTGTTTGTAGCTGCCAGCCACCAACAGTTCTTTTTGTTCCGTCTTTTTCCATTTTTATGAATGGAGGCAGGGTCACTTGTAAAGTTCCGTTCGGAACCGCCAGGGGGTACAGCAACATGCGGAAAGAGAGGAGTAGAAAGCCTCTCGCGCAGCATAAAGGCGACGTTCAGAGGCGAAACCTTGCGATTCGTGGTATGGAGCAGCCAGCGGGTGGCTGCAGCCCTCTGATCTCTGTCAGGCTAGGTGGGTGAGACGTGTTTCATCGGTTCAAAGCCAGTTATTATCCCCCGAGTTGAAGCAAACCCCCAGCTTTCAGCCCTGTGTTCTTTGTTGTTTTTTTCCCTCCTCCTCTTCGGGTGAAATCTGACACATCAGCGGCTCTCATCTCTAGTTTGGATGCTGATTCATGCTAATTGGCCTGCGTGGATAGCAGCAACACATTTTCGGAGGGGGAAGAGGTTCCACTCAGATGTCGTCGGCTGTGAAGGAGCCCTAAGCCTCGACTGTGACACGAGGAGCACGCGCGCACAGACATCTCCCACTTTATGAGAAGGAGGACGAGGCTGTAGAAAAAGGTCATCGGAGAGCTGACGGGAATCATGGCAGCTACTTTATCGGCGGAGGAGGAACAGGTAGGCCTCCGCAATGTTTTCGTGGGAGATTAACCTGGAGGGATGTATTTTTTATTTTTTTTCTCCGTGCCGACTTTGCGTCCGAGCCGCGATATACGTGGTGCGCAATAGTGGTTTTGTTGCTGGGAGGGGAAAAAAAAGTCCCGAGAACGAAGCGGAAATATTGTATCGATTTTTGGTGCATTATCGCTTGAGTTGCATCACTGACGGTTCCTGTCCAGCGTCTGGAACGAGGTGTGGAGCCAGCGCCGCGGATGAGGACAGTTTCATCTGAGTTACAGAGCGTGACATGACCGGAAATCATTATAGAGGAAGGGTTACCGCGGACTCACATCTTCGCGATTGGGTCACTCAAATGTTTACACTTGAAACTTGAAGAAAGCCTGTAGAGTTATGGTGGTTAAAGCGCTGTGACGCATTAAATTCGGTAACTTTTTCACCCAAATCTATTCTATACTATGCTAAAAAGTATTATTTAATGTCATCAAACGGGTTACAGAGCAGTTATTTATGAACTAAAAGACCAGTTCTGTCAACTTTTCTCTGTTTGAGTCGATGAGAAAACCGTCGATTTTTGAAAAAATATTTAAAAATTGCACGTTTTCGTTTTAGTGAACATGAAAACGTTCTCAATAACTTATTAGAATAAGCAAAAGCCGAGAAACAATTAAATTTAACTGGTAATTTGGTCGTTGTTTTCATTCCAAATGAAAGGGAATTATGGGAAATTAATGAGTCGACACGTTTCAAACCAGTTTATGAGCTTTCCAAACCATTTTCTTGCCTGATACTGTTGGCTCTCTCATAGCTAATAATACATTTATTGAAATTGGACAGTGCAACTTCAAAACTATGCCCGATTATGGTTAGAAAAGTCAGAATTGGCCAAAAGCTAGTTTTTGTCTGTAATCCTCAGCGAGTTTATGCTTCCAGATAAATTTGACAGGTTCCTGGTGTAAAGATCCATATTTATTTTTTTAAAATTGTTGCATTATTGCTAGAATAGTTTAATTGATTAAAATGGCTCCTGTGAACGCCTGTCAGCAGCTGTGGGAAGAGTTCATAGAGTTGAAGGCCATTTGTTTTCTTCAGGTGTACTCTGACATGTCTGCAGTGTCTTCTCTGTGCCTACTCTTCCTGCTGACTCTTCATCATCTGGCCAGCAGAAAGTGCCTTATCTGCCTATTCCATTTCCTGTGTGAGCCGAGGGCCCCTGCTTCAGAACCGGACGCCCTTATTACATCCACAGCCTGGGGAGGGAGGGAAGCGGGGGTAGTGGTGGTGCTTGGTTGGATTGTGTGTGTAGCAGCCTGGCTCCCCTGTGACCGTACTGTTGTAGTGGAACTTCATTCTGAATGCAGCTGTTAAAAGTATTTCCACTAGACGTGGGGGAAGGGGAACCGAGTGTGTGTCTATCATGTGCTCAGAAAGTGTGTGTGTTGTGTCTACTCCTAGGAAGTGGTAGAGTTGGAGAAAGTGGGCAATAGGGAGACAGTGAACGCGTTTGACTTCCTGTTTGACTCGTGCCAAATGGGACTGGGTGCAGCCATTTGGCAGCAGCTGTCCCACATTTGTAAATGGATCAGCATGGCATCTGTAATCAAATTGATCCGCAGAGGCGCTGTTGAAGGGAGCTTCAGTGATAAAGAGCAAGAGTAGCTTAGTCTGCAGGATCAAGGTGTAGTCGGCTCTACCTCACCCAGGCCACTGGATGTAATTTGAGACCGACGTGGCGTGGAAGAGCTAGTGATTAAAACGCACACACATATGTTTCAACAGCTTTGAAAAGAACCCACATCATCAGGCGAAATGTATGCTTTTTATATGTTGTAACTAGTTGGGTGTGCATGCATGCTCAACTGCAGCTCGAATAGAAAGGGGTGGGTTGAGCAGAGCATTAAGGGCGTGGGTGGCTAAAGTGTAGGCGGTTTTCAGGGTGATATATTTCTTAGTTTAGGGCAAAAACTAAACATACAGATGACTCACAAACTGGAAAGAATAGATGGGGTTAATTATAAAAAGGTTAAATGCTTTGTGCACATCAATGACTTGTATTCATGCCTTTGTAACATACAAGCAACAGCGCAGAAGAGCTGAGGGTCAACTGTAGATGGAATCAAACGCATCTTGTTTTTATTGTCATATTGGGTAAAAAATAATATTTACATTTGTGGTGTAATAACTAATAATCTCAGCCTCATAGTTTGCATGCCATCTTTGTTATCGGTATTACTCGACCCCCAACTGTCTGTTCCTGGGTTTGAAGGAGATGCAAAAGTATCAAACGTTGCAGTTCCTAAAATGACCACTAGAAGTTGGTTCAAAGGGAGCAATTTCTCATTGACCTCTGAATATATTGCTTTGTTTTCTATGGATGGCAGATTGTTATAATTATTTTTTTAATTAACTGGCTTGAATTTAGAGGAGCTCAAATTTAGTCAAAGTATGTTTTTTGATTGGCAAGTGGAGAGACCGACTTAAAGTCTCACTTTACCTTGTTCCACCCAGCCATCCAGTTTTGGAACCATTGACTGTATTAGAGAACTGGACCGGATGAGTGTGACGTCACCCATAGAAAATGGCTCACTCCCAACTCCAATGAAATGAAGTCCATTCATTCACCTTTTTTTTTTTTTGAGACGCAGACATTGCCATGTTGGTTTACTCTGCAGTGTCTTCTCTGTGCCTACCCTTTCTGCTGACTCTTCATCATCTGGCCAGCAGAAAGTGCCTTATCTGCCTATTCCATTTCCTGTGTGAGCCGGAGGGCCCCTGCTTCAGAACCGGACGCCCCTATTCACCATTTTTTTGAGACATGGACATTGCCATGTTGGAGCCAGACATCGTCGGTAAGCAGCGATTGGTCTGGGTCGTTCTGAGGCATTGCCTGTGTGGTGAAAGTTAATCAATTAGTCATCGGTGGAGACAGTCAGACCGCTAACAGGATTATGTAATGTCCGCTGTGCGTTGGAGAGTCACAACCTCTTCTGTTTGGTGTTCGAAATCACTGGTCATTTTCAGAGTCAACAAGGTGTAAACAGGAAGTGGTGTTTTTTTTTTTTTTAAACAAATATTTATGCATCCTTCAAGATTTGATTGGAGAAGTCTGCTGTGCTTTTCTAAAAACAAACCGCTTCATCTTCAGGGTCCTGGCTGCTGGAAAGAAATGGCCAGACAGGAGTGGCTTCTCCAGGAACTGAAGGTCACTGCTTGGCGTTGGCAGTCTGTCCTTAAAAGGCCAAGAGAGAAAGCAATCTGTTTTTCTCGTTTTTCTCAACATGTCGTTATCAATTCATCATTAGTTTTCCAGTTGGTACGAACAGTGACTTTCCCCACAGGTTGGAACTGAATAACCTTTTTTGTGTAAAATTGAATCTTGGAGTGCAGGAGCTTTTCAACGTAAACTTTGCTCTTTGATACAACCCCGACGAACTGGCCTCAGCCCCATCAGGTGCAGACACCCCTCTTCCCCTCTTGAATGCAGAGGCTTCTTTACCATGTACGATGCGGCGGGCCCTCCAGCCTCTGAAAGCACTGGCTTTCCTGCAGAGACACAGTGGCATCCTGTCTTCAGGCCCCGAGCTCGTCAGGGATCTTTTTGTGCTGCCGGAGGGCCGTGGATTCCCAGAACCTGACTTCCTGTCTCTCGTGCATGCCTCATCACTGCTCTGTGTTTGTGTGTGTGTGGGTGTGAGAGAGCAGAGAGGAGAGGCCTGTGTTTAAAGTGCGAGCTTTCATTGCCGACTGAGGATTCACTCAGTGCTCACTGGCTGGTCAGGTGGGGGGAATTGTACTTGCAGAAAGCCTTAATAGAGTAATTGGCTAAATGCACACGTATGGAGTCCAAGCCCCGTAAGTGGAAGGAAGGCAGAAGGCTGTAGATACAACCACATGGTGTGAAAAGTGCTGAAATAGCTGACATTTAACAAGACCACGCCTTAAAGACCCACTCTGGTCATCTTTTGATCCAAGTTTAATTATGATAATGCAGTTTTTACCCGAAATTTTAAAATAATCTGTCATTTTTTTAGGACATAGTTTCTGCAGAGTGGCAGGACTTCACCAGAAGTTTGCCTCTCAGTGGTGGGCGGGACTGTTGTTTTAAGCTTAATGTTTTGGCTAAATCTTGATTTTTCGTAATATATATGTCCTCCGTGACAAAAATTCCTCAAGAACATTTTAAAAATGCCATTTTCATTGGAGTGGGTCCGTAAGGCAAGATGAACCTCCGCCTCATCATAGATAGAAATCACTTTTTTTTTCTTCTTTTTTTTTTTTTAACAAATGTCAGTGCCATCTCTCACCAAGCCAACAAATAACCACTGGCTTCTATTTCAGGACTCCACACCTACACAGTTTCACAGCAAAGTGCACTTAGAGCTCTTTAGTGAGCACAGCCTGCTATTATAGCAGCTCATCCTTCCTCAAATGACACCACATGTTTTTATCTTCTGCTGTGTGCCACGAACAAGCAACACTTCTATTCACCTCTTTGCCATTGACTATAGAAGATCTAGACTGAGTGACTCCTCCCCCCTCACATTCAAAACAGGAAGTACCCAAAAACCAAAATCCTATAGACCTCTATTTAAAAATAAACTGCTATTACTCAATCTACTTGTTAAAACAACATACTGGATATAATCGTTTTTTTTTTTCTTGATAATTTATTTTATTTTTTCTGTGATATTTTTTCTTTATTAACCGACTAGTCAGATGCCTCCATTTTTTTAAGTTGTCGAGGTGTGGACTTTCAACAACTTCACTCGTGATTGGTGAGATTGGTTGCCATAGAAACGCTGACTCAGACTAACTTGGACCAATCGCTGCTTACAGACTGACGACGTCTGGCTCGTGAAATAATGGCATGTGAAGTGAGTTCATTTGGTTGGAGCTGGATGTTTGCACATTTCTATGGGTGACATCACCCATCATCTCAATCTGTCAATTTCTCATACATCGTCAATGGTTTTTACCAGAACGTTCTGTGGTTGTTTTTCTCTCAGAAGATGCATCAGGTTTAAAGTCTTGTAACATCTGTGGGGTTTTTATTTTATCTTTATTTATTTTTTTCAGGCCACCAGGCAGTTTCTGGAGGAAATCAACAAGTGGACCATTCAGCATGGCGTGTCTCCACTGTCCAAGGAACTGGCTATCAAATTCCTCATGGCGCGCAAGTTTGACGTTCTCCGGGCCATCGAACTTTTCCACAGTTACAGGGTGAGCGGAGCCACGGCAGCAGAACATTCTCATCAAGTTTTACCATAAAACGTCCAGAGATGAATGCAAGCCGAGGCGAAAAGCAGAGAGGTCAAGCAGGTCACCGAAATATTGGGGCGGGGCTTAAATAAATCAATTTATCATATCAGTACTTCTAGAAAATGATCAAAAACATGAATTGATTATTAAAGCAGTTTCTTCTACTTTTTAAGTGGTTAAAGCACTTCTGTTAGATTTGAAAGATTTCTGTGTTTTCTTTTAAAAGGGATCATTTAAAAAGGAAAATTCAAATGAAATCCATAGCTTTGAAGACTTTCTATAACCAAATAGACAAACTGATTCGTCTGGGTGAGACTGAAGCTCTGAAAGTACCATCTTAAAGAGCCCAAAGGCAGATTATCACTGAGCTCAGTGTGGGATTTTTCTTCTGGTCAAAATCCTAATCTGAAATACAGCAAAACATCTCGTCTATGAAACAAAATCCTACTCCAAGTCATCCAAATTATTCAGTGATCAATAAAACCAAGCGTTTCGTTTACTGGGGTGTACAAAATGAATAGACCACACCCACCTCACCTGTGCACAGGGAGCCTCTGGCATCTGTGTTAGATGGGGCAGCTTTGGCGCCAATGTAGAGCAGTTGACCTCTGATCGGAGGATTGTAGGTTCGGTTCCCGCCTTACCAACTCATGTTTTGGAGTGTCCTTGGGCAACACACTGAACCCTACATTATACCTAGTAGTTACAGGCTGGCAGCAGTGTTCAGCAGTGGAGCAGCCATCACTTTTGGAAGAGGCTTAGTGCAAAATGTGGTAACGGTGCAAATCGCGTGAATCTTGCAGCTCTGTTCCATTATATGACTTGGTGTCACATAATTCTGGTTAGGAACAAACCACAAATATTCATTTCTCCTCCATGATCCATTTTCCAATGCTTGGCTTTTCTGCGTATTGAAAGGGACGTTACGAAATGTCACTACTACACCCCTGATTGGTCAAAGTTCAACCGCTTTAACTTTTGACGCTCGTTCAATGGTTGCATGTTTTCTTACGCAGAGCCCGGAAAACGGACTTAAAAACCCGCTTGAAGACGAGAGTTTTGAATGCGGAAACCGGAAATACGCATTGGTCTGAATTTAGCATCAAGCGCCTAGTAGAGAAGCGTTTGCCATTTACCATTTAAAAAAAAAAAGATTCTGTTTGATACGAGTCTTTAAAGTTATGTTTCCAGGGTTTCCTTCATTTTATCAGATCGATGTTTTTCTGAAGCTTAAACGAGCAAAATGACTATTATTACACACACACAAAAAAAACACACACATAGACTTTAATAGCTGAAAAGACTGAACAGAGCTACACCACTTGCCTTTACAGTGAAGTCACGTCAGTCTTGGAGCTTGAATGGCTCTCCTTCCTAAAAGCGCCTCATTCATGAACGCCTTGAATTTGACTTTCGAGAGGATTGACCCCCCCCCCCCCCCCCCCCACCACCACCACCACCACCACCACCACAGTTTGTGCTGCGTTCGCAACTCGTGTGTCGGAACAAACTGAAGGGAAAATTTTGAGTGCTACACTAGCAGATTTCAGTGGACCAGAGTGAGCGTGTGTGTGTGTGGGGGGGGGGGACACTACAAAAATAGGCCCGTCAATTAAATGGGGGGGGGGGCAGTTTTGCACTGTGACTGCTTTGTGACTGATTAAGGCTGAGCTGCACTTTAGAAAATGGACTTTTGTACTTTGAATAATTCTGAAGTTAACTATTAAACTTAATGTGGTGCTGTGTTGACAATTATTCATCAGAGTGACAAAAGAAAGACTGACAGCTTCAGATAACGGAAAATCACAATCACTGGAGTTTTTTTCTATTCCAACATTTCTGACGGTTGTAACAAATCAAAGTCTGTTGTGGATTTCTTCATAGAAGCATAGCAGTCAAACAGGAAGTCAGAATGCACCTGATGCAACAAGAGGATCACAGATCTGATGAAAAAATGATTTATTGTTGAGATTTTTGTTTTATTTCTGGGACAGAACACAGAAATTCAGATATTTTCTTTTCTTGGTGCAGGATCATCGGTGATGGAGGTGGTTTGATTTGATCGCAACTCAGCAATACAAAAAAAAAGCTAATTCAACCGTCTTACTGACCTCTAAAATGAGCTGCAGTCAAATTGATGGTCCTCCATGGTTATCCTGCTGCTTGACCCCTTTTTTTTTGGTGTTTTTTTTCCTTTAATCCATCTTCAGGAAACGCGTCTTAAAGAAGGAATCGTCAGACTCCAGCCTCAGGAGGAGCCGCTGCGCTCGGAGCTGCTCAGCGGAAAATTCACAGTGTTGGTAGGGACCTCAGTAAAAGCCGCTTCGCTCCTGCTGTACGTTCCTTAAAGCTGTTTAAATGTAGGACGAAGGGAATTATTCGATGTCCTTCTAAGCAACCATCGACCTGGCAGGGACTAAATCCAGCCCACAATCTCAAAAGCTTCACGCCATGCAACACTCCGATCAGCAGCTCGACACCATGAGTCCATGTGTTTGAGTTACACACAGGGTTTTGTCGGGCTTGTTTGAAGCCTCCAATTTAATTGTGTTGACATGAAGTCATCAAACTGTCCTGTCCCAAAAAAAGGGAATGTAGGTGGGACAAACAAGCCTGACATTGTCTATTTTTTTCTGTCCTGCAAGTTATTTAACCTGTAAACTGACCAATCAGATGCCTTGATGGAACAAATAAGAACATTTGATTGACACACTTTGTGTAGCCTGCTTTAGAGTGGGAGGGGTGTGGCCTTCCAACAAGCTCACTCCAGATTGGAGAAGGTGGTCGCCCCAGAAACGTTGGCTCAGATCGACTCGGACCAATCACTCCCTATTGATGACGTCTGGCTCCAACATGGCAGCGTCCATATTACGAAAAAAATGGCCACTGAATTGATTTTCTTTGATTGGAGCCGAAGTGAGTCATTTTCTATGGCTGATGTCACACTCACTCGCTCCAGTTTTCACATACAGTCAGTGGTCCATTCCAGAGCTCAGTGGTTTATGATTACCTGTCAATCAAAAGACCACACCCCATCATTAGCAACATTTGTTTTACAAATTCCAGTTGTGTTTTATAAAATCTGCAATTCAGATTTCATAGATGAAAATTTTAACCTGAGAGGTTAAAAAATTGGGATGTTTTTTAACCCTTGTGCTATCTTAGAAGAAAAAAGGTTCAGAGCACTGTCTAGTGGGTCCAGATGACCCAACTCCCAATGTTAAAATGCCTAGGATAGCACAAGGGTTTTAATAAAAAGCAGACAAAATGGCTAAAGAAGTATGCCACCTAGTGGTTACTTAGTGAAATTAGGAATGTGAAGGGTTCATTCTAATAAAAGTTGTGGATTCTGCTTTGAAGGGGTTGTTTAAAAGAAAAGCAAGACAAAAGGTTCTTTAAGGGTTGAAGAGAGTTTCCTGGGCTGGACAAATTTAGCTCTGTACAACCAGAAACAAGCAAACACGCAGGCTGTCCTGCGTTTCCTCCTCCTTCCTCACTGACGTGCCTCGGTGGCATTGATGCTGCACATCCTTCTGTCTGACGTCGGAGGTCTTCATATCCTGTCTGGGGGTATTTTTAGCCCTTGTGCCAGAGAAGCCTTCCAGGCAAGTTTACCTCCCAGTTCTGCTGCGTGTTGAGCCCCCAGGCCCCTCCCCTTTCGCACTCTTTAAACCTGGTCATTGTTGGCGTCTCGAGGCCCGTCAGAAAACCTGACGGTAAAATGGGATGAAAACCCAGTCGTCATGGTGAAACCTTGTTTTAAACATGTGAGCTGAAGTGCCCCCCTGTGGTGAATCTACACCCTTCACACTCCTCTTTGGATTTTTGTTCTTATCAAGAGGGAAAAAAATGATCCCAGAAGCTACAAGTAGATTGCAGAAACAGAACGCTTTATGCTGTAAATGTTTATGGTGCATTGTTTCCTGTCAGAGTGTGAGGGACCCTTCAGGAGCCTCCATCGCCCTGTACACCGCCAAACTTCACCACCCTAACAAGACAGGCAACCACGTGGTTCTGCAGGCTCTCTTCTACCTCCTGGATCGGGCAGTAGAAAGGTGACGACAAGATACTTTGTTTAGTTACTATAATGATCTTAAAGTCCCACTCCGATCATCTTTTGATCTATTTTCAAAGCGTTTCCAGTGGCGTTTTAATTAGGATTTTGACGTTTTTAGCCAAAATTTAAATAAACTGGTGTTGTTTTCTAGGACAAAGTTTCTGCAGAGCAGCTGTAGTTCAATTGAAATTCACAGTTGTGGGTGGGACTGCTGTGGTAGAGCAAGCCTGTCCCCCTTCCCATCACCCATAGCTTAGAGCTCTCTGTAATTTGCTATTCTGCTAGTCCTCCACAAGTGGGTGCATCAGAATGAAGTTGGGAGTCTGTGACCGTCTAGAGCACGTGTGTCAAACTCGAGGCCGCAAGAGCATTAAAGTTTTTAAGTTCTTAAAATAAAAATTGGTGTGTATTTATTCATATCTAGGGGGAATTGGACTTGAAATATGGGATTTGGCAACTAGACATGCAACTGTAATTGTGACTTTAAAAAGTTATAGTAAATAAATAATGATTTTTTTAACATTAAGGAGTAGTTACGTTTATTTTTCATTACATTTAGTTACATGTATAAGTTATATCTGGCCCTTTAAGGACGGCTTTATGCTGATGTGGCCCTCAGTGAAAATGAGTTTGACACCCCTGGTCTAGAGTCTTTTCTATTTTTTCGTCTGCTCCTGATTCTCAACAATTTGACTAATAAACCACTGAAAAATGCAATTTTGGCCTTTAATTTTCTTCATATGTGTCTTCCATCATCAGAAAAATGCCACAAGAACATGTTAAAAACACCATTTTCATCAGAGTGGGTCCTTAAATCTTTGCTAAAACCAAATGAAAAGAACATGTCTAAATATTGCTCAACTGTTTGTCGTAAACGCCTGTTTGTGTTTTCTCTGCAGCTTCGAGACGCAGAGGAACGGCCTGGTGTTCATTTACGACATGGCCGGCTCCAACTACACTAACTTTGAGCTGGACCTGAGCAAGAAGATCCTCAACCTACTGAAGGTTGGAGTCAAAAGTGCACGGCCATTCTTGATGCGTAAACAGGAAATACCAGGCGGAGCTAGTCCGTTTCGTTTATTTATTACCAGATATTGAAAATGGCTCACAGGACCTCAACATGGCTCTGCATCTTTGAATGAAGACAGAGGACTTTTCTTTTTTTATTTTTATTTTGGTTTGCGGCGCCTTCCGTCCATGAAACCAGGGTTTGACTCCGGGCTGCTCCCTGTTCCGTTCTCTACTTCTGTGCCGGTCCCAAGCCCGGTTGCTTTGAGAGGGTTGCGTCAGGAAGGGCATCCGGCGTAAAACATTGCCAAGTTTACCATGCGACTCGTTCGCTGTGGCGACCCCTGATGGGAAAAGCCGAAAGGGAAACAACATTTTTTTGTCTCAGCGGGGGAACTATGTCCCCCTTCCCTTTAACTTTTATCTAAGGTTAGGATCTGGAATGTTCCTGAGTTTTCCCTCTGTGGCATCAGAGCTTCTTCAAAGGCCAACATGTTGGTTTATTTGTTTTTTGCATAATTTCCCTGTAGCACAGCCGAAATTTGGGGTTTTCTTGCCACGTGGGGGTAGGCGTTAAGGTGAATTAGCAGCTGCACCCACATTAGGAGTCTGATGCTGAACGCTCACACCTTTCTGAAGAAAGACGTCTTTCTGCTAGCAGAGTGGGCTGCTCCGTGTAGTTTAACATGCTTATACAGTGGTGTGAGGAAGTTTTTGCCCCTTTTCAAGATTTCCTATTTATTCCATGTTTTCCATACTTAAGTGTTTCATATCATCAAACACATTTAAATATGAGTCAAAGACAACACAACTAAATATAAAAAGCTTTTTTTCAAATGATTTTTTTAAATTATTCTTAAGTGAGAAAAGAAAAAAGCCTTTATTGCTCTGTGTGAAAAACTGAATGCCCCTTCTGCTAAAACAAAACCTAACTGTGGTTTATCAAACCTGAGTTCAAATTCTCTGGCCACACCCAAGCCTAATGCTGCCACACCTGTCTCCATTCAAGAAATCACTACAATAGGACCTGCCCCACAAAGTGAGGTAGACTAAAAGATCCTCAAAACCTAGACATCATGCCAAGGTCTATAGCAGTGTTTTTCAACCTTTTTTGAGCCACAGCACACTTTAACCTTGACAAGAGCACCAGCATCCAAAAACTAAATTAAAAAAAAAGAGAAACTTATAGTCTGTATTTTTCTACAGTCCCTCCACAATCTCACATACATTTGTGTGATAATTGTGGCACGAAAAGCTGGAAGTTGCAGCTGTTTTTTCTAAAAGATGTAATAAAAGTTAAGTTAGAAGATTTAAAAACTGTTTGTGTGTTCGTTGTAGTTTCAAGACGTTTAACAACTAAAACTCATTGTGCGCTGAGACGCTGTCACTTTAACCCAATGCATCATGGGAGATGTAGTGTGGAAACTGCAGCAAAAGGGCAGACAGACAAGCGTCTCTGAGCTTCATTGTTTTGTTCACTTGTTCCAAGGTCTGATACCAGATTCTGTGGAAAGCTACACCACTAAAGACGAGCTTTAGCTGATAGTTTTGGTGGAACTGAGAGACTTTATGAACAGAATCAGAACAAGGAAATGAAGACTTTAACCACTTCTGATTGGTCAGACTGATGACGTATGATTAAGCCCCCCAAGAATGATTGGTGGAGACAGTTAAAGGGGCGGGACTTTTCTGAAAACACCTGAAGCTGCAGCTAAATCGCAGGATCGTCATTCTTAACAAAATTTCTTTAATAGAATCAAACAGAAAAAAGTATTTTACGATCTTTCATATTCCTAACTTCTCAGTGTTTTATCAGGGTCTGTTTGGATGAAAACAGAGCTGATATCCTGGAGATGGTAAATATTTTTAGATCAGTTAATGAGGGCAATTTCCCACGACACACATGACCATCTCCCACACTGGTTGAAAAACACTGCTCTATAGGTAGGGATGGGAATAGAAGCCCCATGAAGCTTCCCTTGGGGTTCATGTAATTTTGCTGGAAAAATGAACCAACCGTTCAGGGCTTCGAAACCACACAGAACAACGGCATCTGGTGGTGGACTGGACGTATATCGACATATGTTTCAATTATGCTCCTTGTAACACTTCAATGTGGAAATGATGATGAAAAAACGTAAAACAAAATGTTGTTAATGATTATTAAAAAAACAACACATGTGACGTTTTCTGTGAGAGGTGCTTGACACAGCAAAATACACATCACATGAAGAAAAGAAACACAAAGCAAAAAAAACCCAAAGTGACATCTGAACCGTGGTTCAACCAAACAATACATTTGGCGCTTCGTACGTCATCAATCACGTGATCTGGGCTAGTATACACACACCCCGAAACATTGTGCCGAACCACTCTGCTTCATGAAGGTGAATGAAGCGCCGGAGCGTCGTGTCAAATGGGCCATCCCTATCTATAGGCATTCAGAAACAAATGAGAAAGAAAGTAATCTATCTATCAGAGTGGAAAAGGTTATAAAGTCATTTCAAAAGCTTTGGGAGTCCAGCGAACCACAGTGAGAGCCATTATACACAAATGGAGGAAACCTTGAACAGCATTGAACCTTCCCAGGAGTGGCTGGCCGAGCAAAATAGGGGGCTGCGGAGACTCATCCAAGAGGTCAAAAAAGATCCCAAAACAACATCCAAAGAACTGCGGACCCCACTTGACTCAATTAGGGTTGGGGATCATGGCTCCACCATCAGAAAGACACTGGGCAAAAATGACCTGCATGGTAGAATTCCAAGACAAAAACCGCTGCAGGGCAAAAAGAACATGAAGGCTCGTTTCAGTTTTGCCAAAAGACATGTTGCTGATCCCCAAGACTTTTGGAATAATATTCTATAGTCTGATGAGACAAAAGTTGAACATTTTGGAAGGTCTGTATCCCATTACATTTCTACCGTAAAAGAACATCATAACAGTAAAAATATGGAGGTGGTAGTGTGATGGTCTGGGGCTGTTTTGCTGCTTCAGGGCCTGGAAGACTTGCCATTAAAAATAGAACCGTGAATTCAGCCGTCTACCAAAAAAAATTCTGAAGGAAAATGTCATCTGTTCGTGACCTCAGCCTGGGCTCTGCAGCAAGACAACAACCCAAAACATATGAGCAAATCCAACTTGGAAAGGCTGAAGAACAGCAAAATAAAGACTTTAGAGTGGCCTAGTCAAAGTCTTATTGAGATGCTGTGGCAGTTCATGCTCCAAAACCCTCCTGTATTGCTGCATTACAACAATGCTGCAAAGATGAGTGGGCCACAAATCCTCCACAGCGCTGTGAGAGACTCATAGCAAGTTATCACAAACGCTTGATTGCAGCCGTTGCTGCTAAAGGTGGCCCATCTTGATATTAGGTTTAGAGGCGCAATTCATTTTTCATTTTTCAAGGCAAAAACGGTTTAATTTCTTGTCTCCCTTTGATAATAAAACATTTCCTTTGAAAACTGCATTTTAATGTTACTTGTGTTGTCTTTGAATCTTATTTAAATTAGTTTTGGATGTTGGGAAAGATTTAAGTGTGGAAAACATAGAAAAAGTAGGCAATCTTGAAGAGGGCCGAAAGCTTCCTCACACCACTGGATATCAGAGGGTGTTTGTTTGTTTGGCTGTTTTGCGGCTCAGTCAAGTAGCAAAGTAAGGATGACGGTATTTTCAAATGTAATTTAATAAGATGTTTGTGTATTTTAAATGGCCTGCAATCTACCCACACTTACAATCACAATGGATGCACTGGGCCCCCCGGATGTGATTTTTGTCACTAAAAAGGAGCAGCTAGAGTCATCTTATCAGTCAAAATGTTCCAGGTAATCTTTTTTTTTTTTTTTTAAGTTGCATTCTCTCTTTCTCCACCAAGGGGGCGTTCCCTGCCAGACTAAAGAAAGTGCTGATTGTCGGGGCTCCTGTTTGGTTCCGTGTTCCCTACAACCTGCTGAGCCTCCTTCTGAAGGAGAAACTCAGGGAGAGGGTGAGAGCCTTAGAAGTGATCGACCTGTGCGTGCTCACTTTCTGGATCCATTCTGCAGTCGGCTAAACAGTCTCCCTTCAGTTTGTGTGGATTTGCGCGCCTGTTCGATGACCTGTCGAGCTTTTTGCTGGATTCCTCCCCAGGTTCAGATGGTGAAGATGGCCGAGCTGTGTCAGCACCTCCCCAGAGACTGCCTCCCCCAGCATCTCGGCGGCCTGCTGCCCCTGGACATGTACAGCTGGAACCAGCAGCTGCTGGCGGGCCAGAACGGCAGAGTGGACCCCGTGGATGAGCTGGTGGGGATCCCCATTGAAGACTCCTCCGTCCACGTCCCCGGCCCCGAGTCCATGCGCCCCCAGGAGCTGCTGGCGCACCTCGGCAGGCTGCAGCGCTCCGGGATCCACCAGGAGTATGAGGCCCTGCGCAGGGAAACGCCGCCTGGAACTTTCCACTGTGCGCAGTGAGTGGACGGCGGCGGAGGCGCCACCTCTGTCTTATAACATCTGTCTTTTCTTTTATGACATCTGTCCAAATTTATCCAGCAATTTATCTGATCATGAAGGACAAATTTAATTTTTTTAGAGTAGAATTTGATTTTAATGAGTCCCAAATATCAGTTTATTTCAGTGCTAAAACAATTTAGGCAACATGAGATTTTCTGCTATGTGACGTCTTAAAATAAACACTGATGACTTCAGCCTAACGGCTCATGCAAACTTGGTCTTAGCTTATTTTATTTTTGAAGAATTTTTTTTCTTTTCGCTTTGAAGATGCAGAAAGTGTTTCATCATAGACCCACTCCAATGAAAATTATGTTTTTGGTGCATTTAAAAATTAACCTTAAAGTTGCATTTCTGAGTATTTATTTACTCAAATCCTAACGAATCGGGAGCAGACGAAAAAAATACCATTAGGGAAAAAAAGAGCGCATTTGTGATCTCTGTATTGAGCTCCCAGCAATGGGAGAGGAAGGAGGGGGGTCGCTCCGCACCCACAGTCCCGCTCACAACTCAGAGTTGACTTTCTAATGAACTACTGCAGAAGCTATGTCCTAGAAAATGACAGGTTATTTTTTTTTATTTGGGCTAAAACCAGGAGAATCACAATTAAGACCACTGTGAACGATTTGAAAATGGATCAAAGATGATTGGAGCAAAAGACTCCGCCTCCACATTTGCATCAGCACATTAGCAATTAGCAAACTGTATTGGGCAACCCATTATATGTACTGGATTCAAAGATTCATGTGCATTCTGTATGTATGAGTGCAAATATTTCCATCTATGATGAAGGGGAATTGTGTCAAGAAGATGGCATCATTTTTTGAATTTACAGTCCATTTATGACTTCATGTCTTAAGTTAAATATATCAGTTTTTATTTTTATTTTTTATTTTTTTTGCTTGCAATAAACATATAAACCAAAATCATCCTGTTTTTTATTTGTGGTGGTTTCTTGGGGTAACTTTTTTTTTTTTTTGTGCTCATTTTGCCCACAGAGCAGCCTACAATCAGGAGAAGAACCGTTACGGAGACGTTTTGTGCCTTGATCAAACAAGAGTTCGCTTAAAACCCAGGAGGACTGAGGTAAATCCGCTCTGCATTCCAGCTGCAGGCCAGCACGGCGGCCTGTCCAGCACCACTGTGACCACACTGATGACTGTACAGTCCAGTCCCTCACGTCTGATCCTTCTCCTTCCTCTGCAGAGATCAGACTACATCAATGCTAGCTTCATGGACGGCTACAAACAGAAGAACGCTTACATCGGTACTCAAGGTACCCCAGTTTAAAGCTTTGAGTTCTATCAATGGCATTACCACTCACTCATTTTAGCCGCTGACTGTTCATTTGTTTAATGGTTTTTGTTTTTTACTAATCCAGGACCTCTGGAAAAAACCTACAATGATTTCTGGAGAATGGTCTGGGAGCAAAGCGTCCTCGTCATTGTCATGACAACCAGGTAATGCTGGCAGATGAAGGGCAAACACTGAATTCTGGGTTTGTTTGTTTTTTAATAAACATTTTTGTCCTGTCTTTGTGCTGTAGGACAGAAGAGGGCAGTCGCAGGAAGTGTGGACAGTACTGGCCTCTGGATGAAGGGGGGCAGGAAGTCTACGGCCATATAGCTGTGGTGAATCAGAGGGTGGACCACCACACGCACTACAACCACACCACCCTTGAGCTGCACAACACAGAGGTATGGTCACCTGTACAACTGCAGTTTCTGCAACTATAAAAGTCCTCAGGGATTTTGCCACCGTTGACAACGATGCAGAGACTTACTCATCAAAAGATGCAGATGAGGCTGTGAGCTGGAAACTGCGGCCCATAGATTAGAAGGTCGGATTAGTCCAGGCATGCTTCAAAAGTAATTATTGTTTAGGTAGGGAAAAAACTTTGGCCTTATTTCTTAAGAACAGAATAAGGAAAAAAACATATAAAAAGAAAAACTCTGCTTGAATATCATAATGTACTTTTTTTTTTAAATCATAAACACCTTCACCAAAATGATCTGAAACGATCGTAGCCCCACTAAAACAGATTGTACCAAACAGTTTAGTTACATTAACAAAACACTAACAACAAAATAGTTCAAACGTATTAAACGAAACCCTAATTCCTGACCACAAAACAAATGAATCGTACGAAAACAAAATTCAAATTTATGAACACAAAATAGTTGAATTGTCTATAACTACATATATAGATGTATAATCTAATTTCCTTTTAAAGTGCTTAAATTCACAGACTTATTATAAAAAGAAGCAGATTTTTAAGTGGACCAGACAATTAATTTGAATTAAATGAATAAATTCAGACTATTCTTTTTTTTCTTTCTTCTTCTTATTCTGAAGAAATGAAATTTCCCCATTGTGGGATTAATAAAGTTATCTATCTATCTATCTATCTATCTATCTATCTATCTATCTATCTATCTATCTATCTATCTATCTATCTATCTATCTATCTATCTATCTATCTATCTATCTATCTATCTATCTATCTATCTATCTATCTATCTATCTATCTATCTATCTATCTATCTATCTATCTATCTATCTATCTATCTATCTATCTATCTATCTATCTATCTATCTATCTATCTATCTATCTATCTATCTATCTATCTATCTATCTATCTATCTATCTATCTATCTATCTATCTATCTATCTATCTATCTATCTATCTATCTATCTATCTATCTATCTATCTATCTATCTATCTATCTATCTATCTATCTATCTATCTATCTATCTATCTATCTATCTATCTATCTATCTATCTATCTATCTATCTATCTATCTATCTATCTATCTATCTATCTATCTATCTATCTATCTATCTATCTATCTATCTATCTATCTATCTATCTATCTATCTATCTATCTATCTATCTATCTATCTATCTATCTATCTATCTATCTATCTATCTATCTATCTATCTATCTATCTATCTATCTATCTATCTATCTATCTATCTATCTATCTATCTATCTATCTATCTATCTATCTATCTATCTATCTATCTATCTATCTATCTATCTATCTATCTATCTATCTATCTATCTATCTATCTATCTATCTATCTATCTCTAAAAGGCAATAACATGATAATCTATCTCTAAAAGGCAATAACATGATAATCTATCTCTAAAAGGCAATAACATGATAATCTATCTCTAAAAGGCAATAACATGATAATCTATCTCTAAAAGGCAATAACATGATAATCTATCTCTAAAAGGCAATAACATGATAATCTATCTCTAAAAGGCAATAACATGATAATCTATCTCTAAAAGGCAATAACATGATAATCTATATCTAAAAGGCAATAACATGATAAAAGTTTCTGTCATTTTGCCGTCAACAGCTTCTTGAATCGGATCCGTGTTTCTCATGGGCGGGGGGGGGCCTGACATCCAAAAATATTGTGGATTCACTCTGGTCTAGGTTCTGTTCGAGTGACTGATTTTGGGCCAGTGGAGAAAGTTAAGGCCCATTAGATCTAAGGTTAGCAGTGTCACTGAACGCTCATGCCTTTCTGAGGATGAGGAGGAAGAAAAACTCCACATCTGGCGCTCAGTTTAATGATTATTTCTTTCTTCTGCTTAATATTTGAAACAAGCAAATACTATTGGCAGGTTCAACCAGGCATCCCCAGAAGCTAGAGCACAGGAAAGTCAGGCGTTTCAATGAGTGGCGAGCATTGACTGTAAATACTCTAGATAGTCTATGGTAGCAGGTCTGGCTGGGCTGTGCGGCGGCAGCAGACCACATGCAGCGCAGGCCCCTAATCTGTGGGCAGGGCTCAAAAGCACATGCTTTAGGACAACACTGCTGCCTGAGTGGGCCGGGATCCCTCGGTCGGGACCCGCGGAGCTGGCTGCAGGTGCTGTGCAGGGACGGCTAGGTCAGACTGTTCTGTCTCGCTTCCAATCGTGGAGGCACATGGCCTGGGCTTGAATAAATGCTCCTGTGGGCTGAAGTATCCCTCCGCTGTGGCAGCCAGAATGTGCAGCTCAGTGCAGCTCAGACGTATGTCTCAGAGGATCTTCGATTGGCTGTTCTGCATGTCAATCAAGTGACTTATTTCACAGTGAAGATGATTATTTGCTGGAGGCATTTTTAAATGAATGTTTATTTACTTGAGATCTACCGTCACATCCTCACATCACAGTGACGCAATGAGCACCCCTGCTTTAGAGTAACCAGTTAACCTGTGAAGCCTGTTTTGGACTGTGGGATGGGAGAAAGCAGGAGGCCTGGAGAAAACCCCCACAGAGGGAGAGCATGCACACTCCACACAAGAAGGTCACTGTCAGGATTTGAACCAGCACCTTTTCGCAGGAAGGAAAGTAGAGAAGCAATGTCTTTCAGGATTGTGGCAAAAAAACCCAACACTTTAGGACCGTTAAAAGCTTAGCAAAATCAAACCACAATAAACAACAGAACCCGTTTGTTTTATGGTGAAAGAATTTCTAGAAAATGTGAAAGGAAATTCCAGGTGGTTCGCTCTGACCAACTGTGTGGCCTTAGAAATGTTTTAACAGGGAGGCTAATTGAGAAAGACATGAAGGTGCAGGTTTTCCCATCATGCCTAATGCTGTTCAAACAAGCCGACCAAATTCTTGTGCTATTCTAAGGTTGTGAGTCTGTCAGTGTGTGAACACAAAACACACACACACCACCTTCTCAGCTGTGTTTTTGATGGCCGTGCACATAGGATGGTGATGCATGTGCACAAGTGAAGCCATGACGACAAACGCATCCAAAAATCTGCAGACATTTTTCAGACAGCGGTTTCTTAATCTCATTTTCCGAAAAAACGTTTCAAAGTGTCAAATGGTTTAAGTGTTAAAATTAATCAATAATAACTTGTGTGGAATAAAGGGTTTTTTTTTTTGGATTGATGTAACGTTGAAGCGTTTTCTTTGTGTTCAGACGTGTGAACAGAGACAGGTGAGTCACTTCCAGTACCTCAGCTGGCCGGACTACGGCGTCCCCACCTCTGCGGTGACTCTCATCGACTTCCTGGGAGCTGTGAAAAGACAACAGAGGAAAATGGTGAGGGCTGTGAGCTCTCAGTGGATGGGACACCCTCTGGGACCCCCCATGGTGGTGCACTGCAGTGCAGGGATTGGGAGAACAGGTAAGATTGTAGTTTTTTCGTTTTATTCCTTTTCAGTACTGTTCAGTTCGGGGTCGCATGTTGGATGGAGGAGGTTTGCTACATTTAAGTGCATAAGGAATCATGGCTGCTAACCCCTGCAGGGACCTTCTGCGCGCTGGACATCTGTCTGTCCCAGCTGCAGGACGTGGGCACCCTGAACGTGTGCCAGACAGTGCGGCGCATGAGAACGCAGAGGGCCTTCAGCATCCAAACCCCGGACCAGTACTACTTCTGCTACAACGCCATCTTGGAGCACGCCCAAAGGCAGGGCCTGCTCCCATCCAATCAGTGAGCCTCGTCCTCCCCAGCTGCTCCCCACAAATCCGGTTCCTGTGGTCGGTCTGTCAACCCCAGAGCCCTGCTGTGTGACCAAGTAGACCCAGAAAGCAGTTCCTGCACTCCAGGGGAGCCTCACAGTCCCAGACTTAACACAAAAAAAAAGAGAAAATTCAGCGCCGACAAACGTGACGTTTTTGTGTGAAAACATTGTGTCTGCCAAGAATGTGACTTTTTGTTTTTGCTGAACATATCTGACAATATGCAGAAAAGGACTGTGCAGTTAATGGTGTGTGGCCAAGGCACATGGAGCCAAGTATGGTGATGTAAACCTCTATTTATTTCTCACAAAACAAAAAGAAAGGCTTGTGTGCAGCGTACGAAAACATCACATGTAAGATGTCTTTGAATCTATGTCGCCTCCTTTTAAGAACTTCCTGTGCTGACGCTGAGCTGGAAGTGTGGCATCCTCTTAGACTGGTGGAAATGCACATTTAAATTCAACTCCAGGAGAAATGTTTGTTTGCAATTTCACGTATTGATGGGGACGTTTTCCGCCTACATTTCACCCGGGATCTGGATCTTTCTGTTTGATCTCAGAAGCCCCAGATTTAAGGTGATGTTGCAGAAAAAGAACCAGTCAATCCTAATTTCTCTCTCACATAATCTGCCAGATGAAAATTATCTTTGACCACTCCTTTAAGTCAAAGCTTGGCCAACATAAATCAAGAAAAATCCAGCAACTCCTGCCTCGCCTGCCTTAAAGTCCCACTTCGATCTATTTTCAAAGTGCTCCCTGTGGTCTTTTCATTAATATTATGCCTTTTTTAGCTGAAATCCAAAAACCTGTCGCTTTGTAAGACAGTTTCTGAAAAGTGGCAGTAGTTTATTATAAATCTGTAAATTGGTGCGGAGTTTATTAGAAATTCAATTGAGTTGTGGGCGGGACTATTGGCACAGAGAAACTCCGCCCCCTTCTCCCTGTTGCTGAGAGCTCAGAGCAGGTAGCCTGTGCCCCGCCCATTGTCTTTTCTTTTTTTTCAAACACCATTTTTTGTCTGCTCCTGATCTACAATTGAAATAAAGAAATATTTAAAACTGCAATTAAGGGCAATTTTCTTAATATATGTCCTTAATCATCAGAAAAATGCCACAACTTGTTAAAAAAAACAATTTTCCTCAGAGCGGGTCCTTAAGCTCCGCCCTCTGCACACAACTCATAACGTCAGCAGTCATGACCTCATGAATCGTGCAATATTTTATCTTTTATTCTAACATGAGTCACATTTTAGCACTTTGTAAAAAAAGTAAAAATGTATTCCCCAATGTATTCTTTGGATGGTGGCGTGCGAGCCGAGTTCTGTGGATCCACACATGTGGCTGGGAGAACTTAACTATTTGTAAAAAAATAAATAAAAATGTAGTGATGCATAACTCGATAACATGTTGATATTCACCGTAAACACCTTCTTCGTGCTTCGCCAGGTCAAATCAGGACTGTCTGAACAGACTGGGAGAGAGGAAAAAGCACAAACTCGTGCCTGCCACACCTGACCCGACCCATACAGAAATGCCTTCTCAGTTTCTGTCAGCGCTTTCACCGGGTTCTGGTTTCTTGCCATCATTTTAGCCCCAAACTGTGTTGCATGTTGATCTCTTTACTACAGAATTCATATTGAATTTGCTGGTAGTGAAACTTTTTTTTGTTTTTTTAAAGTCTGCCAAGCTCACACTCCGACTGAAGTCCTTTCCACAACAGACGCAAAATGTGCTCCAGTTTTATTTTTGTATTCAGCAGCTGTTTTCATACGACGACTGTTCATTTTTCTATTCTGTTATATGTAGCGTGTTATCGTTCCTATAACTGTTGAATCCAGCTATCCTGTATTAAATACAAACTATGTCAACACTTCTGGCTCTGAAGGTCATGTTTCTTCATTTGTCTTAGAGCTGCAGTGTTAGTGTGATGTCAGTCATAGAAAATGGTTTACTTCTGACTCGCTGCCATGTTAGAACCAGAAGTTTTTACTAAGCAGTGATTGGTCTGAGTCGCTCTGAGTCAGCATTTCTATGGCAACCACTCTCACCAATCAGGAAGGAGCTTGTTGGAATAGCACACCCCTTCCAATGCTGGCTCGAGAAAATCTGTCAAACATTTCGACATGACACCACCATATTTTTGAGGCACCGGATTTGTTTATAACTTGAATCACATTCACTATAGACAAAAATATGAAGAAGAAAAAAAGATTATCAGAGCAAGAAAGGTGATTCTGACAGAGAATGACTGAGTAATAGGTGTTTATTTCTCTATAGAAGTCTTTGGTTTCTTGGAACCAGCAGGTTCTTCCTATTTAGAACGCCAGGGGGGGAGGAGTCACTCAGTCCAGTTCTCGTATACAGTCAATGCTACAAACTAATATTTCATAGGAGAGAATGTTGGGAAAAGATCTTTTCAGTGCATGAGCCGGAAGAATCCAGTCAGCAACCTTCTAGTGAATCGTTATTGTTCCAAAAAAAAAAAGGTCTAAATTCACTCGAGGCCAAAAGAAATTGCTAAGAAGTAGATGGAAATAAACAAAAATTGGTCAAATTCTATTATTTACACCCTTATAAATGTGATTTAACGAACACACAAAAAATTGTTTCAATTTTAAAAATTGTTTTACAGAAATGATAGTTAAAAACAAGAAGCCAGGGGATTAAATTCATAATTTGAAACCTGAGATGATTTGAATGTTTCCTTCAGAATAGATCAAACACTAATAGAACAGCAACATTAACGAATTCTACATCAGGAACCAAAAAGCCTAAAGTCTAAATCTAAATGTCAGCACTTAAATACCGTTACTTAAAAGAGTCCTGATGAAAGGAACAAATTTAAGTTCAAGCATAAATTCCAAATTATTATTGCAGAAGACGCATCTTTCTGGAGATGTTAGGATTCTCCTTCAAAGCAGTAATCCGTTTCAAGAAAGAAGGTAGTTCCACCTCATGTTTTTTTTTGGAAATGTTTATTAGTGTCTGGACAAAAAGCAGAGAAGCCCAGTTGTGCACATAAATGTGATCTCAAATTGAACAAAAAATACAGAGTATTTTTAATGTGACTTGAGATCTGAAGTCATGTTATTGGTTTAACTCTTTGACACACAACTGCGGAAAGATTTTAGCTTGTTGGCTAACAGCAAAACTTCAGACTAAACCCGGGTTGCTGCATCCTGGTCGTAAGCATTTGCCACCCTGCCTGTTCTCCAGTGCTCCCTTTACCTCCAAACTGCTGATTACTGATAGAAGTACTTGATAGAAGATGGAACAAAACTATTAGAATAAGAATTCTGCTCCTATTGTACTTAATCTGACGAAAGTTTGGGAAATTAGCAGTTTGATTTTTCCCTTTTTTAACAAAGTTAATCAAAGGTTTCTTGTTTTTATTTGAGTTACTGATGTTAAAGTTAAAGGTTAATTGGAAATTACAAGTGCTTTTTTTGTATTACGCATATTTTCATATATATTTAACTTCCAAATTATTTACTGAAATAATTAAATTTAAAATTGATGAGAAAAATTTGCTTTTTTTGTATGAAAGAAAAGTTGCTGCAGTTCTTAGCCGAGAACAAAAAATGGACAAAATAAAGTCCTAACCGTCGCAGCATCTTTTTCACATACCATAATAACAAACAAATGTTAGTATTCATTCCCTGCATTACAAAAAACCCTAAAGTAATAATAGTTTTGTCCTACAAGACTAAATGTGTCTAAGGTTTTCCTAATGAAATTCCCTTTCTGATTCAGAGCATTAACTAGTCCAAACGCTTCAATATTTAGTGTGTTTAGCCCCAAATAAATTATATTCTTATTTACTTAAATGATAAAACTGTTTGCCTAAAATATATATGTATACATATAAAAAGTAGAAGCCCATTTAACCATATTATTGTTTTTACCTCAACAATATATATATATATATATATATATATATATATATATATATATATATATATATATATATATATATATATATATATATATATATATATTTTGTATCTGCTTATCAATGAATGAACATGAAAACAGTGAAATAGAAACAGTTTGAAACTCACATTACCTCAGTGGAAAATAATATTTGATAAATTAATCCCTTGGCTCCAATATTACCTTAATTTAGCATCTACTGAAAATCAAAAACATAAGTGGAATTTTATCATATCTGGAAATAAATTCAGGCATCAGGGGCTTAAAGAAGTTAAACATTTGGGGATATATTCAATAGTCAGCATCCAGGGGGAGATTATGCAACACAAAGACAAACTGAAAAAAAACAGACAAGCAACGTCTTGCATGCCTCATTGAATTTGTTGAGGGTTAAAGTCCAGGAAAAGCAAGGCAGTTTTCCTTTCAGAAGCACCTTTCTAACACTGGGATGTTTTTTACCTGTTTCACAGCCTAACATTTTAGTATTAAAGGAAACGTAGTTAAAAGCCACCTTGCAGCATAAAAAATATTATAAAATATGTTAAAGAAAAACAAGTAACTCCTACCTCCCCCCAATAATTAAAACACAATAGTAGCACTTAAAAATCAAGGTGACAAAATAATAATAAACTTTATTTAAAAGGCACTTTTATGTGCTTTGCAAAATAAAAGCATATTTCAAACTTAAAACTAAAACAAATACAGAAATATTGCACAGTATGTGACCAGATGGGACCAAAGTAAATCTCTGAATAGAACTGTGCCCACTGCTAAACAATAGTGAAGGGACAGGATTTAGGCTTCTTGTACTGTAAACACAAAGAGATCCTGTCAGATTAAAGCTTGCTCAGATGTCTGGACCAAAATGGACTAACTTCCATCTTCAACCAAATGAGTTCAGTCGCCACTTATGCACTTATGCAGAAACCGCCATCTTTGAACCACACGATGTGAGTAAGCAGTGGCTGGTCCAAGTCGGTTTGAGTGACCATTTCTATGGCAACTACTCTAGCCAATCGGGAGTGAGCTTGTTGGATGTGTACAACCCCTACCCTCTATCCTCTTTATGTGAGACCACAAACTTTCATGGAGGCATCTGACTGGTCCGTTTATAACTTGAATAACTTTCAATAAAGACAAAAAAAATCATAAAAAAATATTTGGATTAGCATGAACACGTAAAAAAAAAGGCAGGAGCAAAAATGGTTATTCTGACAAATAGATTTTATTTTGAATCTTCTTAGCGTGTCTTTAAAGCAGTGTTTTTCAACCTATATTGAGCCAAAGCACACTTTATCCTTGACAGAAATCCAGCAGCACACCAGCATCCAAAAATTAAAAAAGGAAAGGCTCATAGTCTGTATTGATTTCCAGTCCCTCTGCAATCTTACGTGCATTTTTGTGATAACTGTGGCAGAAAAAGATGGAAGTTGCAGCTGTTTTTTTCTAAGAGATGTAATGAAGATAAGTTAGTTTTCAGTAATAATTTTTAACTAAATTATTTGACATTTTACCCTGGCAGTTGTTTTATCCTCCAGTTTATTAACATGCAATTTTATGTAGCCTCACAAAAAAATAAATATACTTTCTAAATAGTGATATTTTTATGTTGGTGCAAAGGCAACTGTAATTTTTTATCAATATGATCACAATATATTTGATAAATTTTACACAAAAAACTAACATTAGATGCATGTTTTCTGTAGCTACACAAAAAGTGAACATGTTGAAGTTTTATTAGTTTTCCTATTGTCTTAATCAAAGATGAAGTCTTTGAAAACTTTAACAAAAATGTTGTATTTCTTTTTAGATGATTAAATTGTTTCAATTTAGTTTAACTGTGTCTGTTGGTCACTTCACCTTAATCCTGTTTCTTAAATGTTGTTATTACTTCTTCTTAAAATTAACATATAAAATAATTCAGACATTATTAGAAAAGTGTTTCAGTTAGAAAGATGACTTGGACCAAACTCTGGGATGTTTGGCTGTAAATAAACACAAACCTTGAAGAAGAACTAAACTGTTGACCTCTGATTTCATCAAGAAGATTTAAAAACTATGGAGAGAAATTAGACTCAGTCGGATTTGTGCGTGCATAATTCTTGATTTATGCGTAAATTAGGATTTTTGTATGCATATTGTAACGATCCGGCCGGACCGTCACTTGAGCGGGGTAGCGAAAGCAAGACTGCTATTTAGATGGCTTCATTGGAGAGTTGTCCGTGTCCCATACACCGCACAACCCCGGACAGTTTCAAGCAGAATAAACAGGAGGAGAGACGATGTTCCCTTTTGAGCATTTAGCCCATATATTCCAAGTACACATACAGCCCAAACAGCATGGAGGGTCACTTCAGCTTCCAGCCCTCTGACTCAATGTTTCACCCTAAACTCCCCACTTCCCATTAGCCTTAGGGGCTGAAGGCGGGGCTAACCCCCAGGTCGCTACACTTATTCTTGCTTTGTGCGTGCGTAAATTAGGATTTGTGCATAAATTTGGATTTGTGCGTGATTTGTTACTCAAATAATACGTTTTGTGTAGAAGTTAAAAAAATATAAAATGAAAAAAATACAAAAAGCAATTTAGGTATGGGCAAATTAAGATTACAACAGCTTGAAACTACTTACACACACACATCTTTAAAAAACACGCACAAATTCCTTGTTACGCACACACGAAGCCAAAGTTACGCACGGATCTACCGTGAGACTGTTTTCACGTCTCACAAATTCGTCCGTAAATGCTGCGTTTAAATACCAGTGGAATGCTCGGTCATTAGAATTTTCCTATCAGCCTTCCCTTCTAAACGTATTTCCTTCATTGGGTGTTGCAGGGCTTAAAAAAACTTTAAAGGAAAATAAAAATAGAATATAGAGAATAGAGAATATGACGTTCACTTTTAAACGCTAATAGATATATTAAAACTATACTATTCTCCGAGACACCGAATTGATACAAAATGCGTAATAGGAACGACCAGTAGGGGGCACTGTTTTTTTTCTTCCGGAAAAATCAAAGGCAGTCACACTGAGAGAGTCAGAAGAATGGCAGCCCATCTCGGTGGTCAGTGCCCCGAAGTAAGTAGCCTCTATGTTCAACACTAACATCTACTGTCTTCATGTATTGATTGAGTCATTGTCTGGATACGTTTAGAAGGGAAGGCTGATAGAAGAAGACTTTGAGTGAAGACTTTAACCACTTCTGATTGGTCAGATTGATGACGTATGATTAAGGCTCCGAGGATGATTGGTGAAGACAGTTGAAGGGGCGGGACTTTTCCGAAAACAGAGCTGAAGCTGCGGCTAAATCGCGGTAGCGATAAAGACACTTTGATAAGAATGATGATGAAAAGATAATGTTAGTCCTTTTGTGTAAAATTTATCAAACATATTGTGATCTTATAATTGTTCAAAAATTACAGTTGCCTTTGCACCAACATAAAAAAACACTATTTAGAAAGTATATTTTCTTTTTGTGAGGTTACATAAAATTGCATGTTAATAAACTGGAGGGAAAAACAACTACCAGGGTAAAAGATTGCAGAGAGACTGTAGATCAATACAGACTATAGAGTTTCTCCTTTTTTTAATTTTTGGATGCTGGTGTGCCGCTGGATTTTTGTCAAGGATAAAGTGTGCCTTGGCTCAAAAAAGGTTGAAAAACAGTCCTACAAAAAAAACGGTTTTTTTGGTTTAGACAAAAAAAAGCATGGTCATAATTTAAAGACCACTGAAAAACGCTTTTAAACATGATGAACAGAATAGGTCTTTAACTGGTACATACATGTAATGTATGAACTTTTACGTTGAACTCCCTTAATTTGAATAATAATGCAGCATTTATGAACAGCAGTATTGCCCCTTTCCCAGCTTCCTGCCTGAAAGCGCAGGAGCTTTTCGCGGGTCATATTCAAAACAAAGTGACGTATGTCTTCTGGGACGCGCCAATGCCCACAGAGGGGGGCGTTTCCAACTATTTTGTTACAAACACGAATCCGGAGTAAAGGAGTCTTTTTCTTGGGTATGTAAACAGCTGCCTTTCTTAAACATCATTCCCGCTGTTGCTTCCTACTGTAACGGGCGGCTTATGTTAGGAGAGTGTCGGTTCCGTCCGCCGCTACGTCATTCGGTACCGTGAAATAATTCGTAGGACGGCTTTTAGCGCCTTTAACGGCAGCTGGATATCCAGCGACAGTCAGAAGCGTGGTGGACGGGCTCGCGCGCCTGGTAAACGCTTCCCAGGGGGCTGTGCGGCGATCCATTTGCCTCGCGACTCGTCCGCAGCGCGTCGTAAAACATGTAATGCTTGTCTTCAAACGTTTTCGTATAGGCGGAGGCAGGTTAGACATATTACCCCCTCCCGACTACACAAGTAAACAAAGACTGTTACACGTTGAGGGCGGTCATCCCCTCCGCAGAACACAAATGGAGGTGCTCCGTGGTCGGTCGCGGAGAACGGCCGGAGCGGTCTTTTCGCCTTCTCGTTGACTTTGGCATTGTTTAGAAAGGACGACTGGTTCGGCCACCGCCGTCCAGAAAGGACACCGCCGAGGCCCCCGCTATGTGGCTCCCGTGAAGCTTCTGTAAGCGGAGGAGGCTTTGTTAGGAGGGAGCGACCGTTCTTGACCGCGGAAACAGCTAGTTGTTGGGGGGTGTTTCCACCGCCCGCAGTGCGTTTGAATGCATGCTTTGGCTCGGAACTCGGAAATGGGACCCTCACCCCAACTGAGAAATGAACTCTTTTAATGTACACAACGTCAAATAAACTAGTTGTAGTTACAGGGTATAAAGATTTATAGCAGAGCGGGCGAGCACAGTAATGGAAAACCGCTTGGGACGAGGGCGTCTGAGAGTGTGTGTTCTGCCGCCTAACGTCGTTGCTGATTCCTCCGCCTGCTGAAAGGAGGAATCCCGGGCTGCTGTCGCAGCTCCGCCTGTCGTGGGCGAGGGTTTGTTGGGGAAGTTACACCTTTCAGAGGATTTGTAACGACCGTCTTGTTTCGTGATTCGCTACCGAGTCTCCTTAATACTTTTTGTGGGAGGTACTATTTAGGGAGCCAGTTTAGCTCGTGCTGGTTTGCGGCGCCTTCCGTCCGTGAAACCCGGGTTCGACTCCAGGCTGCTCCCTGTTCCCCTCTCTACCTCTGCCGGTTCCAAGCCCGGTTAGAGAAGGTTGCGTCAGGAAGGGCATCCGGCGTAAAACATTGCCAAATTTACCATGCGACTTGTTCGCTGTGGCGACCCCTGATGGGAGAAGCCGAAAGTGGAAGAAGAAGTGGGAGGTACTATTTGTCTCCCTCCTCGCGGAGTCACGTGTTCGAGGACTCCAGGAAGCGCCCAATTCATTACGTAAATGTATTTCAGCGCATCCATTATCCCTCAATTCACACCAAAGATGCAGCAGTTTAACAGCAGAAGCGAGACAGCTGCTTCTGTTTAATACATGTGATAATTCACATCGACGCAATACTTAATATATGCCACATGCACATCGACCGACGGGCCAGCTACACAACGGATGACGCGCGTCAATTCAACGGCATCGATTCACCCTGAAAGCGTTGGAGTTACATTTGGACCGGGTCTTCTGTGTTTTGCAAACTTTATTTCTCCACCTAAACAAATAACTTGTATTTTATTGCTCTACATTTATCATTTAGAGTTCTTGGCGCGATGCTTAAATTCCTGTCACAGATACAGAAATCCTTTATTTTGAAAGAGTAGCGGAAGTTTATTTTGACACTTTGAGTCAGTTTCCTGGTTGATGAAAACATTTTACTTGCAGGATTTTAACATTTCCTCATAAAGTTTAACTTAGTTTTTCTTTTATCTGATTTGTTTTTACTAAAAATCAATTCCAATGCGACGGGTAAACTGTAAAACCAGCTTATACAATTTTTCAAAAATGATTTAGAGCAGTTACATAATTATAAACAAGCTACATTTTAATGACTTTTGTTATGTAATTTAATATTAAACCGGTACAAAATCAATCAAATTTAAAAACCAATTGATTGTTACCACTTATCCGCTGATCATATTCCTCTCATCCGATGACATCACTCAAACTCAGCCTGAGGCAAAGCAAAACTTTAACCAAATAATGTTTGCAGTCATGTGTGAACTGAATAAACTAAATAGTTTCATTTTACAAAAAACTCCTATTACCACAGACATTAGTGCAGGTACAGTTCAGATCACCGTTTTCACTTCTAACCAGGACATTTGTGTCCCAGTACGGTCCACAAATGATTTGCATTGACACTTTTTGAGCATCTTTTTTCCCTCATAAGAAAAAGTTGATTTGGTTGCTCCCTGTTTTTGAAGCGTGTCCCAGAAAGGTACATTTTATGATAATTTGGCACAGCATTTTATTTGGAAGACCCCTCTCATCTTACCCTGCACTTTGACCTTTGAAGGCCGGGAATGTTCTGTCTTGACTATTTTCCCATACATATTTGCTTTTTCCAGAACATACGGAGAAATGAGGCCACCATAAAAAATAATAAAATAAAGTTATATGTTCATCATTTACAGATTAAAGTCATAAATTTATGAGAAGAAATTCTGTTAACAAATGTGAACAACAGCAAAGGAAACAGTAATGTTATTCAATGCTAGTTTTAAAGCGGATATTCACCGATATGTGTATAAAGTGTTACATACTGGTGCAACGCTGCCGTGTTCCGCAAAAGAATATGTTGTTCGCGTTGAGGCTTGAAAAGTTACAGTTAATGAAAGAATGTAAAGAGTGGAGCTAAAGCTCCGGTGTAACAGCTTTACAAATCTGAACACTATGGTTTATATCCTTTTTGAAATAAATAAATCACAGTTTTTGCCCCGTTTTAAGCTCGTGTTGCCCACTAATACGTTTGTTCACATTAAAAAGCTTTAATAAAAAGTGCTACTCTGAAATCTTGTAGAATTTCCATTTCCGCCTAATGATGTCTAAGAGCTGCAGCAACATGTAGTTTTCAAAACAAAGGTACAGAAGGAAAATATTTGGCTTGTCTGACATTTTGAACAGTTTTTTAAAAGTAACCTGACGTAAACCAAGCTGTTTAACAACAACTTGTCTTTAAATATGATTTATGCATTATTCCCACCTCAAACTATGTCCAATAACTGACATAATTTGCTTGTCTCTTAATTGTTTGTAGGCAAAAAAAAATTCTCATTTTATATGTATATGTTTTTCTAATTTATGACTCTCCAAAAACCGTTTTAATGTGGTGGGGCTTCATGTCCTAAGCTGAAGGCTTGTCAACCAACTATACCATAAGCACTCAGTTCAAAATTCACAACACACGTCGTAGCCCCGCCCATGTGCGGATCCAGTGGATGAAACAGCCGATAGTTGCATTCAGGGGCGGGGTCTTCACTCTCAACTCCGCCCATCTCTCCAGCTAACCGAACGGAGATTGTTTTCCTGTCTTGGAAGGAGATTTTCAGTTTGTAGCCGCTGCTTCTATTGTTTATTTTAAATCAGTCGCCACTGTCAAATAGCTCTTGACGTTTGCACCTCGTTCGCTAATTTTCAAGCCCGAAGTGCGGCGAATAATCCACCTCAAACGGATTAAGAATTCATCTGCTAACTTCTGCTTGCTGTTGGGGAGAGGGGTGAGTTCGGTTAAATTCATTCACAAAGCTAATTTGGCTAACTGGTTAGCTCCCTTTCGCTAGCAGAGGTTTTAGTGGACTGCACGGGGGAGCGGCGTCTTCTTCTCACATGTCATTCAATAACAGACGCGCTGCAAACAGTTTCAAAGAGCAGCTGTTGAGACTTCCTGCATTTATCAAGAGTTTTATCATCAGCAGAACAGAAGGAATTCGTGGCGTTACCTGCATCATGTGCTTTCCCCGAAGCCCCCGACGGTGCTCTGTGTTGTTTACATTAGCTAGCAGCTAACAGACACTCCAGATCCCCTGGCAACAAAACTGCTTCTCGATAAGTTATTTGAAAAAAATTAACTGTAAAATATGCTCGGTAGTTGGTGTTTCATGATGCGGTTAGTAAATCGGCACCTTTTCAGTCTTACCTGATAGAATTTGGGCAGAATTTGGTGAAGTCCTAGTACGGCGCGCTCTTAAATGGCGGGTGTGCGGGGCGCTGTAAACTCGAGGTCGCTGCTTGTGTTGCTAGGCCACGAATGCGATGGCGAGTGAAGTGTTGTCATCTTTCGACATGGAAACGCTGCAGTCTGCAAAGTTGGTGTTTTTCGACACTTTTACGTGCAGCTTGGCTTTTGTGTATAGGGAGATTAGTTGCCGACCGCCAGGATTCGGAGCGTTAATAATAATAGCTGCACATGTTCGTCTTGTTTTTGTCATGGTGTCAACGGGACTCGACGGGCAGGTGCTGGAAAAACGTGGGGGTTTTCGCCACTTTTCTGCAGAACACCGTTCACTCAGGAACAATGTGGGCTGTTGCAGTCTTGGAGGAAGTTATGAATGGCACACGGACTCCCCACGTTCCCACAGCACCTGTTTGTTGCATCGCTGACGTAAGGCGCTCGTGCCTGATTGGCTGCGGATTCTGCAAGGGGCACATTTAGTACATGCTACCATTTTGATCATGACAAATGCATCACCTTTACACACTCGTAGTGAGTCTCCAGATGGTTGATGCTGCTCCCAAATACATCTCCAGTAGTAGTACTTAAACCCAAAATCTATGTTGATGTAGTCGATATTTCGTGGAATAATTAAAATGGTGTTATTTTGATTAAAAGTTTGGATCCAACAGCCTCAAAGACCTACTCCGACCAATGAAAACTGTTTTTCTTTTCTTAACTTTTCTTTTGGCATTTTTTCTGATGATGGAGGACATGTTTGAAGAAAACTAAGCTAAAGAAAAATGCATTTTGGGATCCTTTATTCAAATTAGTCAGGAGCAAAAAAGCCCTTTGAAAAAGCTTGTTTCTGTGACATTGAAGCTGGAAACTGCGGGCCACAAGCTCTCTGCTCCGCTCCATTCTGATGCATCCACTTGTACACAAATAGATCCATGTCTGTTTTCGTTTTCCTCATCCGAGCTGGCATCTGGCTCAAAAATATATGGCTAGATATCAATAATACTGCTCGCCAGTTTTGTTTCTGTGGTAATGTTGGTTGGGGGAGTGAAGGGTTGGAAGCCCGTGAGAGGGTGTAAACAGATGGATAATGGGAAACGGGGCTAGACTTACTCCTCACCAATAGTCCCGCCCACAATTCAGAGGTGAATTTCTAATGAACTCTTGTCGCTCTGCAGAAACTATATCCTAGAAAACGACACTGGCTTTCTGATTGTGGTAACTACCGTATTTTCCGGACTATAAGTCGCACCGGAGTATAAGTCGCACCTGCCCAAAAATGCATTATAAAGTAGAAAAAAACACAGATAAGTCGCACTGGACTATAAGTCGCATTTTAACTTTCACAACCTTAAATGACACAATCATAGCAGACTGTTTATCTAATAATTTCACAGTAATTTTTTCTCAAACGTATTTATTTATTCTTTTCATGAAGCATCATTGGCCAACTAATACTCTGTTTTCATCCTGTATTTGTAGAAACAGTTGTCATTTTTATTGCATTTCTGAATCTATGAAATCATTGGAAAATAGAATATTATGTTGTTAGCCTTCAAGATCTTACTGTAAAAAAAAGTTTGCTGATTCTCTGAGTCACTTAACATACTCTTAACACTTAACATACCTCATACATCAAATTTAGCCAGGAACATCATCTCTGTTCCTCACAAATGAACATAACAGGAGGGTTAACAATGTATTTATTTCAATTTATTTCTAATATAAGTCGCTGCGGAGTATAAGTCGCACCCCTTGCCAAACTATGAAAAAAAGGGCGACTTATAGTCCAGAAAATACGGTACCTGCATTTACGTAAATAAAACATTGGGGACACTTTGAACGTAAATCAATAGTTGATCGTAGTGGGACTTAAACTCTTAGTAGTCTTTAGACTCAGTGAGTTAGAGTTGAGGTTCATCTGTGGGGTTTTTTAAAGATGTTTTTCACTTTTTTATGCCTGTCTTCTTTGCTTTATTTGTGGATTTACACTTTTTAAACATGCTTTGTCTCTCTATATATTTGATCTTTTGTTATAAACATAAAAACAATTTAATTTCAATTATTATGATTTTCTGTTTTGTTTTTTTTTGCTGATAAAAATGACAAAATTGACCTCTTTGAAGTGAGGTTTTTGAACAGTTTTAGGTCCATTGTGGAATTATTGTATAATAAAATTAAAAAAGAAGCTGGGGTTGTACAAAAAGATGGATATCAAGCATTGCAACAAAACAGTTTCAAAGATAAATAATAGAGCCAATTGTAAAGGAAAAAATGCCCCAGACTACTCAGGGTTAATAATAAAGTTAGTTGCTTCTTTTATTTATTTATTTTTTGCAGCTGACAAGCAACTGCAATGAACTGCAATTAAACGTTATAATTTGATTGTACCAAAAATCCCTTTTCCCCCCGTTTCTTTAGTCAATTTGAACTATTTAAACCAGTATCCCCCATGACCCCTGCACAGGACTAAAGGGGGTTTAGCAGATGAAGGAATGAATAAATCAATGCTCTCCTCCAGTGAACTTCTTGGATTCTTGGTGCAGCTGAACCTTTATGTCTCTTTAAATCTATGGTCATTTTTTTTAAAGTCCAAGCCAAGTTTCAAAGGTGGCTTGTTGGCACGATGTGGGTCCATAAATTCATCGTACAAGTGGCTGAATATTTAGCCATGTGTTCCCTAAAAGTGACAGCAAAAACTGGAGGCAGATTTATAACTAGATATAGTTTGATGAAGTCTTTTCATTCCCAGGTGTCACAGCTCTCGCGAGCATGAATTCACAATGAAGCGGCGTTTGGAGGATCAGGAAACGGTTTTCGCGTCCCAGCAGCGGCGCCTGGCTGGCAGCGCAGAGGCCTTCCAGCATCGGGTCCTGGCCCCCGCTCCAGCTCCAGCTGTGTATGAAGCCGTGTCTGAGAGCATGCAGCCGTCCGCTGGAGTCCAGTACTCGGTCCCACAGGGATACCAGGTACTGCACACGGTGTTTGATCCGCCAGCTCTGAAGGTTCTGAGTTTAAGAAGTTCTCTAAAGGGACCGACATTTCCGGCAATTTTTCATACACGTTTTCTTCACATTTTTACTGCCTGTATGAACTTTCATTTAGTGTGGGGGGTACTCTGGTTTACCCCCTGCTTCTTTCTGGGTTTGATGACAGTTAGGGAGGGTTATTTATGGTTTGTTTTTTTATCCCAGGTTCCTAGTGTGACCCCAGGCGGTGGTGGGCATGGACACGCCCCCAGCCCAGCTGTGCACGCGGGATCTCACCACCACAGTCCAGCGGTTCAGTCCCATGGGCCCTCGGTGATGCCGGGCCATGGCCATACAGGAGCTCCACAGGGATCTGCACAGGGACACCAGCAGTTCCAGAGACTCAAGGTTTAGACATGAGCCAACCTGCTCTGCCTGAATACTAAGACGTTGGTTTTGCTCCAGACCAAAGCGGCACAAGAGTTTCTTTATTTACTTGTTTTTTCTTCATATTTAAAATTTTTTTTTTTTTATTTAAGAAAAAGTAAAGTTTAGGCAGTCTATGAGATGTTACCACCAACCCCTAAATAAAAAATGCTCCTTAACATACCATAACTTTTCAACCATTAACACGATCAACATGAAGCAGCTGATTCTGACGCGGAGAAAAGCTTTCTTTTCTCATCGGTTTTGTTTTTTTTCTCCACGACAGAATCAGCTAACATGCTTTGATCGTGTAAACACTTTACTACTACAAAGTATCAACACAATATCAACGCAAAGTCGCTTTTCTCAGCTTCAAAATCTGCTGTGCAAATTTCCTCAACAGTTGAAGAGTTACAGTAGTCGAGACAAGGTCACCACTGGAGTTTAAGCTCCGCCGGAGTTAAAGGGTTTATCAGATTCATAAAGTAAAAGCGTAATTCAAAAAAAATAGATTTAGATCTTCAGTGTGAATGTCAGCCTTGATGTGAGGAAACCTTAAGAGAACTAAACCCTCCACATTTCTCAACAGTTAGTTTTCACTCAGAAAGTATGCAGGTTTTTCTGTTCAAAATGAACAAATACGTTTATTTTTCCACTCTTTTCTGCTTAGTTTGAATCAGTATGATTAATTTATTCAATTGCCCTCTGGAAAGCGGAAAAAGTGTATTTAGATGCAGTCTGGATTTCTTTTTTTCTATTCTGTTGCAGAAGGAAACATGGAGGTTACTTTTGTTACTTTTAATTTAAAGAGACAGACTTATTCATGGCAGAGTTAAAACATGCTGAAATATATGCACTTGATCCTTTATTTTTCACATTTCACAATAGTCTTTTGCAGAATTAAACCGTGTTAGTCCCTGTCATGTGTCAGTGTCATAACAGCTGCATTTTAATCTCATAAATACAAAAGGAAATACATTTTTTTTTGACTATGGTCATTGTTGATAATATAAGCAGCTTCTGTTTGTGCTGCGTTACCACACGATTCTGTTAAAAGAAGGAAAAATGAATGTTTTGTGTAAAAAAAAAAAAAAAAAAAGACCATTTAAAAACATTTAAGAATTTCAAATGTTATTTGATGCGACTTCTCCTCTCTCTGTTGCGTTCACGCTCAAAGGATTTAGGATGTTTTACTTGGAAGTCTGAGGCCAGAGTTGCAGACATTTGCATCCTCATGTGTTTCCTCCTGAGGAAGATTTCTGGAAAATGTTAGGCCTGCCGTATTTGCTTTACTACAGCTGCATTCTGGGAATTGGGGTTATTTTGTTGCGTGTAATCTGGTAGGTGACAGAAATGTTTCTCTCCTAAAGGTGGAAGATGCTTTGTCTTATTTGGATCAAGTAAAGCTTCAGTTTGGGAACCAACCTCAGGTCTACAATGACTTTCTGGATATAATGAAAGAGTTTAAGTCCCAAAGGTGAGGTTCCAAAAAATACACAGAAATGATGACTACAATCCAGCTGGAGTTCTGCTAACGTTCTGCCGTGTTCTTGTTCCGGTCTTGTTTTAGCATTGACACTCCTGGCGTCATCAGCAGAGTGTCGCAGCTCTTTAAAGGCCATCCGGACCTTATTATGGGCTTCAATACTTTTCTTCCTCCGGGCTACAAGATCGAGGTCCAGACCAACGACCTGGTCAACGTGACCACGCCCGGTCAGATCCACCACATCACCCCGCATGGCATTTCAGTCCAGAACATCCCCATAACTGGAGCAGCTACGCAGCAGCAGCCGCCGCTGCCATCTGCCCCGACCACCGCAGCCCCTCCTCCTCTGACGCAGCCCACGCCTCCCAAGCCGAGCAAGGTGAGTGGCGGACCGACCGTTCTTCTTTAGTCCGCGACTCCACGACAGACGGTTTAACGCTTTTTCTTCACGTCGAAGCCTCTTCAGTCCCAGGTGTTGACACCCAGCAGCCAGAGCAGTCCGTCCATCCCAGCGTACACCTCCCCCCGCTCGCCGCCGGTGCAGCTCCACCCGCCCCTCAGCGGGACGCCCACTGGCCCACCCCTGCAAAACAACCAGCCCGTGGAGTTCAACCACGCCATCAACTATGTCAACAAGATCAAAAACCGCTTTCAGGGTCAGCCGGACATCTACAAGGCTTTCCTGGAGATCCTCCATACTTACCAGGTCAGAGACTCGCCAAAATTCCCGTGGTTTTCTAAATGTACAAGTTGAGTGGCACCTGCTCACCTTTCTGTCTGCTGCAGAAGGAGCAGCGCAACGCCAAAGAGGCAGGAGGGAACTACACGCCGGCTCTGACAGAGCAGGAGGTGTACGCTCAGGTTGCCAGGCTCTTCAAGAACCAAGAGGACCTGCTGTCAGAGTTCGGGCAGTTTCTACCCGATGCCAACAGCTCAGTGGTAAGCAGGAGAGCAACGTCTGATTGGATGATTACGTATGACACTCATTTAACCCTTTAACACCGGGGCTGTCACCAGCGATACTTAAATAACACGTTCTTTCTGATCCATGGTCACTCTGTAACGCGATCAATCAGCAGATTCTGATACGCAGAAAAGCAACTGATTATAAACCAAAAGTGTTGCATCAGGGCACAAAGCCGCTTTTCTCCGCCGCAGAACCTGCTGGAAACAGTTAGTGTTTCAGTACTCATCAGCATTTAAACACAGGACCTAACGCTCTGGTGTTAAAGGGTTAAGTCTGTCGCAGGGGGCGGGGCCAAACCCGCAGCGTGATACTGTGGCGCCCCGTTCAATCGTCGTTGTGTCCTCCTTCCAGCTGTTGAATAAAACCACGGCAGAGAAGGCAGAGTCTGTACGAAACGACCACGGTTTCACCACCAAGAAGCTGCAGCTAAACAACAAGCAGCGGCCCAGTCAGAATGGCTGCCAGATGCGCCGCCACACCGGTCCAGGGAGCACGCCCCCCGTCAAGGTTCATAGCGTCACTGTAAGTCAAAAAGCTGCAGAGGAGAGAAGGCAACACTTTCTAACTGCTGTGTTTGAATCTGCAGAAGAAGCCAAAGTTGCTGAATTTAAAGGATCCCTCCGCTGCTGATCCCAGCAAACATGGAGGCGGCACAGAATCTCTGTTCTTTGAGAAGGTCAGTGTGTTGGGGTTTTTTTTCTTCTAAAAGGTAGATCCTCCTAAAATGTCTCTAACTTGGTGGTTGTGTCCCAGGTGCGAAAGGCCTTGCGAAGCGCCGAGGCTTACGACAACTTCCTGCGCTGTCTGGTCATCTTCAATCAGGAGGTAATCTCCAGGGCAGAGCTGGTGCAGTTGGTGTTGCCCTTTTTAGGGTGAGTAATCTTGTCATCCGTGGAAGCCGGGATTTCTCTCATCACCAGCCTCACACCAAAAACCCTCTTTTGTTCTTTTCTTTTTTTACAGAAAATTCCCAGAGCTGTTCAACTGGTTCAAAAACTTCCTGGGCTACCGGGAAATGTCCCACATCGAAACGTACCCCAAGGAGCGGGCAACCGAGGGCATCGCCATGGAGATCGATTACGCATCCTGTAAGAGGTTGGGGTCCAGTTACAGAGCCCTGCCCAAAAGCTACCAGCAGCCCAAATGCACAGGCAGAACGCCGCTGTGCAAAGAGGTGAGCTAACCTCTGACATGCAGATGATCTGTTTCTTCCACCTGGAAACATTGGTACTAAATTCTGCCCGAAAGGGAAGCAGAACCTTAAAGACCCACTCTGATTCAAATTGTGGTTTTTTTTAATGTTTTTAAACATGTTTTTATGACATTTTTCTGAATTTCTAATGAACCCCTGCTGCTCTGCAGAAACCATGTTCTAAAAAAAAACAGAGGTTTTTAGATTTTGGCTGAAAACGGCATAATCCTAACCAAAAGACCACTTGGAACAGTTTTCCAATAGATGATGGGAGGGGGTCTTAAAGCGGGTTGGTGGATCGCTTTAAGTTGATTTTCAGCATCTCTCATTCACTGTTTGTGTCTACATTGACGCTGTTCTCAGGTCTTGAACGATACCTGGGTCTCCTTCCCCTCCTGGTCTGAGGACTCCACATTCGTGAGCTCCAAGAAAACGCAGTATGAAGAGCACATCTACAGGTGTGAGGACGAGCGCTTCGAGGTCAGTACTAAGCTCATCTCAAAAGCTTCTGCATGCGTTTTTTCCTTGTTTGAGCTAAAACTTATATTGAGGGGGGAAAAAGGTAAAGCAGCTGGATTTTTCTACTCCATTCAGCTGGACGTCGTGCTGGAGACCAACCTGGCCACCATCCGAGTCTTGGAAACGGTGCAGTGGAAACTGTCCCGCATGTCTGCGGAGGAGCAGGCCAAGTTTCGCCTGGACAACACACTGGGGGGCTCCTCGGAGGTCATCCACCGGAAGGCCATCCAGAGGATATATGGAGACAAGGCAGCCGACATCATCGACGGTCTGAAGAAAAACCCGGCGGTTTCCGTGCCCATCGTGTTAAAAAGGTACGCACAGGACTACAGCCCTGAATTCTGTAGCAAGTTTCCTAGCCTCAAACGTTTTTTATTCTGTCTCTTTTTTTTATATTGACAAAATGGGAATCAGTCTCTGAAGTCCCACTCTGATTATCTTTTGATCTATTGTAAAAGCTTTCCCAGTGGTCCTTTCATTTTGGTTAACCATGGTCCGGGGGAATTTTCGATTCTGATTGGCTGCTGGGTGTGCATTAAAAAGTGATAATCCACGGTGATAATGCACGCCTAAAAAAGAAGTTCCGGTCTTAAATGTTCTATATCACTGCGCTGGCTTCTTTAAAACCAAATTAAGCTTCATCATCTGGACAAAAACGAGCGTTGAGAGGTGAACTTTCTCTCTGAATTGATGCTTTTTTTATCCCTTCATGACGATCAAAATATATCGCTTTCCTTTGCCGCTGCAGTCCAGGTCTGTGCTGGCTAAGCTGCGCATTATTAAGTTACCGTGACAATTAGTCCGCTTTTTTTGTTGTTGAAAAAAGTGATTTAAGCTGAAAAAATAACCAGAATAAAGTACTAAAAACTGATTGAATTTTAGTAAGTGACCATTATATGGAAGGGTTAATGGCCTTCAAAGTGAGCATTATCAGCATTAATACACTTCACGGAAGCAACCATCCTCTGCTTCGGGGCGTTCATTTCTGCACGTCGGCCCTTATCCCTTTTTCTTATGTTTTTTGATTTTTTTTTGGGCAAAATCCAAAGACCTGTGTTGTTTTCTAGGACATAGTTTCTGCAGAGAGGCAGTAGTTTATTAGAATTTTCATCTGAGTTGTAGGCTGGACTGTTGGCACAGAGCAATCCCCCCTCCCCTTCCCGTCCCTGTTAATAGAAACTCTCTGTTTACACACTCTCCCATTGGATTACAGCCCCTCACACCCCCAAGCTAACATTAGCGGTGCAACAATAATGTTGGAGTCATCCAGATGTACAGTTGTGATCCAGATTCCAGCTCAGACGAAAAATGAAGACATACATGGATCTATTTGTCTGCAAGTGGTTGCATCAGAATGGAGCAGAGCAGGAGGCTTTGTAGCCCACGCAGCATATTTAAATGAATATGATCTTTTTCAAACTCATCGTCTCATGATTCACAGCTTCTTGAATAAAGAAATCCTCAGAAATGCAATTTTAAGCTTAGTTCTTGCCTCAAGAACATGTTAATACACTGAAAAAACACAATTTTTTATCTTTAACAGGATCTAAAAGTAAAACTTTCTGCGGCCTCTTAAAATGTTTTATGGAATTTGAAGATAAATGGCTGAAAAATGTTTTCTTTAATCAGGTTAAAAACAAAGGAGGAAGAGTGGCGGGAAGCCCAGCGCGGTTTCAACAAGATCTGGAGGGAGCAGAACGAGAAGTACTACCTCAAATCTCTGGACCATCAAGGCATCAACTTCAAGCAAAACGACACCAAAGTGCTTCGATCCAAGTCGCTGCTGAATGAAATTGAAAGCATCTACGACGAGGTTTGCCTCCGCTCCGCTTCTCTGTGAACGCCGTTCAGGTATGCGAGGAATGTTCTGAGCGCTCGTCTGTTTGCTCCACAGCGCCAGGAGCAGGCGACCGAGGAGAACGCCACCGCCCCCACCGGCCCGCATTTAACTCTGACCTACGAGGACAGCCAGATTCTGGAGGACGCGGCGGCGCTCATCATCCATCACGTGAAGCGGCAGACCAGCATTCAGAAGGAGGACAAGTACAAGATCAAGCAGATCATCTACCACTTCCTCCCCGACATGCTGTTCTCGCAGCGCGGAGAGCTCTCAGACTTGGAGGAGGAGGAGGAGGAGGAAGAGGAGATGGACCTGGAAGAGGGCGCCGGCAAGAAGCACAATGGCGTTGCCGCCGGCGGCAGCCCCTCCAAGTCCAAGCTGCTGTTCAGCAACACGGCGGCGCAGAAGCTGCGCGGCTGCGACGACGCCTACAACCTTTTCTTCGTCAACAACAACTGGTACATTTTCATGCGGCTGCACCAGACGCTGTGCTCGCGGCTGCTGCGGCTGTACGGGCAGGCGGAGCGGCAGATCGAGGAGGAGGTGCGGGAGCGGGACTGGGAGAGGGAGGTGCTGGGACTGAAGAAAGAGAAGAACGACAACCCCGCCATCCAGCTGCGCCTGAAGGAGCCCAGTAAGGATCTGCAGACAGCTTCAACTTGAACCAAGCCAGAAATCCAGGGACTCATGCTTTGAATCTCTTGTCCACAGTGGATATTGAAGTGGAAGACTACTACTCGGCATTCTTGGAGATGGTGAAGAACCTTCTGGACGGAAACATGGAGGCCTCTCAGTATGAGGACTCGCTGAGAGAGATGTTCACCATCCATGCCTACATCGCCTTCACCATGGACAAGCTCATCCAGAGCATCGTCCGGCAGGTAAACACCCGCCCTTCCACCGGGCCGTTGTCCGAGTCGGTGCCTTTCTAAGCTAACCTCCATTCCCCCCCCCCACAGCTCCAGCACATAGTCAGCGACGAGATCTGCGTCCAGGTGACAGACCTCTACCTGGCAGAGAGTGCAAACGGCGCAGCAGGGGGCGCCCTGTCCACGCTGTCTGCCAGGAGCACTGCAGAGGGGGTCTACCAGAGGAAAGCCGAGCAGCTCATGTCTGATGAAAACTGCTTTAAGGTCAGGAGAAACACGCTCTCTAATGTCTTGCTGGCCCACAGCAGTCCTGCACTGCAAAGACCAGGGGCACAATAATGAAGCTACGTCAAATTCAATCTAAAACTGAAGATTATTTCTGCTTTTCTTTATCTGACTTCTATTAAATTGAATTTTAGTTTTTGTAGTAAAGTGACTGTTGAAGGTGGTGAGCTGTTCAGAAGCCAAGACAACGCATGTTTCTTTCCATCCTTTAAAGCTGCCATCTTTGTGACTTCATTCTGACTTTTGCTGGTTTTTAGGTGATGTTTTCTAAAAGCAGAGGGACGGTGCAGCTGACCGTGGAGCTGCTGGACACAGAGGAGGAGAACTCAGACGAGCCCATGGAGGTCGAGGTAGGACAACCTCACAGCTCTCTTCTTCTTTGTTTGTTTTGTATCGATTTGTCTGCTTATTTGCAGACAAACCTCCTTCACCGGGGGTTATGTTTGTGGCATTTGTGAGCTCCTCAGTTTCATCCTGGTTGTGTTTCTGCAGCGTTGGTCTGATTATGTGGACCGCTACTTAAACTCAGACTCCACCACTCCAGAGCTGAGGGAACATCTCGCTCAGAAACCTGTTTTTCTTCCCAGGTGAGTTCTTACACATTAGTTTTTTGTTTTTTTTTCATCAGATGAATCAACTTTTTTGGACAAATATGGATCTTTTGCGGGCGTTCTTTCCCCTCCGCAAACCAGGAATCTGCGGCGAATCAGGAAGTACCAAAAAGGCAGAGAGCAGCTGGATAAGGAAGCCTGTGAGGGCGGCAAGAAATCGCTAGAAAAGGAGAAGATGGAGTGCATGTTTAAACTCAACTCTTACAAGATGGTCTACGTCTTCAAGTCTGAGGACTACATGTATCGACGCACGGCACTAATGCGCGCTCACCAGGTATTTATCTCCTTTAGCGTGGGGTGGCTCCTCTACATCTGTTCTAGAGGACCGATATTTACATGAAATGACCAGAGTTTTTCAGGTTTTTTGAAGGTTTTTGGGACTGTTTTACTTCACTTTTCTTTCTGCTTTTAGACTCCTGTTCAGTCTATTCTGCAGTCCTGTTCGTATTGGATGAAACCTTTTATAGCTTTTTGTCCCAAAAAAGACACCATAGTAATGGACAGAACAGAACTGATTCTTGTAAATGTGGTCTGGTAAAAACACCCGAACTGGAAAATAAGCTAATTTCTAAAGAAAGAAAAGCTGCTGTTATGATTCCATATGAACGTTTGAGTCCAAACAAAGGTAAAAAGAATTTTTAAAAGAATGGCGAAAACATAATTTTTGATTCTACAGTTTTCTCTTTCCCCCCCCTAAAAGTTTTTTATTATTAGCATCAAACTATCAAAATAATCTACAAGTGTGGTTTTTATGAAATAAGAAAAGCAAAAACTGTATTGCAAAAAAGGTTTGAAGCTTTATTTTGACCCCATGTCTTTGCATGTAGTGTTTCGTTGTTTATCGCAAGAGTGACGTTCTAAAAAATAACCCGCAACAAGTCAGATCCATGACTTTTTTTCAAACCTTCATAGAAAAGAAAAAGGGCTGTAATATAGACTGAAAACAAAGATCTGATCGCGATAACAATCGCGATAAAAGTAAATGTAGCAAACTGGACAGATTGATTGACAAGGTCTACAACCAATCAGAACGCAGGACAATATGTGCTGGAAGAAAATGAACGTCTGTAAAGCTCAAATCAGATTCAAGAAAGTTGTGGCTGATATCTCAGACTCAAAGTGCATCATGGGAAATATTAGCAGATCTTACTCGTTGCTTCTCTGTAACCCCACTTTCCTTTTCTGCTCCTCTGTAACTTTTTTCTCATCATGCGAGGGCTGAATCACGGTGCGGCGGGTAGCGCTCTCACCTTACAGCGAGAACGTTAGAATCCTGGCGGGGACCTTTCTGCGTGGAGTTTGCATGTTCTCCTCATGCACACACGGGTTTTCTCCGGTCACTCCAGTTCCTCCCACAGTCCACAGCGTCTCAAGATTGGGAATGTGATTGTGTGAGCTTGCAACCGACTGGCAATCTGTTCAGGGTGTACCCCATCTTCACCCAACAGTAGCTGGGATAGGCTCCAGCAACTCGTAACCCCAAAAGGAAGGGATGGAGAGAGGGATGGAAGAAGGTCAATACCTAATGTTCCCACATTTCTACTGAGACCAACGATTTTACATGGATCCATATTCTTATAGTTAATAAATTGATTTATTTTCAAAAATCCTTTGATCAAATGCTGCGATGAATTGTGGGTATGTTGGTGAACATCCACACCGAGCGCATGTGTCGGGTTACCGTTCGTGAATGACAGCGTTTGAATGACTCTGCTTTCTCCTCAGTCGCACGAGAAGGTGAGCACGCGGCTGCACAGACGTTTCCAGGCGTGGGTGGATGCGTGGGCCAAAGTGCACGTCACGCGGGACATGAACGCCGACACCAACAAGTGGCTGATGGGCGAAGGCCGCGATGGCCTCCTGCCGTGCACCACCAGCCGCCACCCAGAGGTCCTCCACTTCATGAACATCAACAAGTATCGCGTCAAGTACGGCACGCCCCTCAAGGCTCCTTAAACGACAGGAGCGGCGCAGGGAGCAGACGGACTTCTAGGGTCAGAAGTAGATGTAGACCTGAGGGCTTATTAAAGTGTTTTTAAAGCCAATATGGAAACCAAGCGCGCTGCCGGGTGAAGCTGCAGCCAGGGCGGCAGGATTGCATTTGTGTTGCTCTTCCTCTTTTTTTTTTTTTTCTAGAAACCAGCGTTTTTAGCTGAGCCCAGGTTTTTACAGGGCTTCTGGTGCCAACATTTAAGGAATGTTCCCGTTCCAGTCGCAGACCTGAGCTCCCACCAGCACTCGTGGCATACTTCCTTGCGCGGTGTGAGCCCGAGACACGAAGGGAGTGGTGCTTTTTCTACTTCATCATCTCTGCCGGGCGTCAGTTCCGCCTTTCGCTGCCGGCGAAGCCATCAGAGCTCCATCCGAATCGACCCGGGGACGCAGGATTCACAGAAATCAATAAAGACGGACAAGTGCACTTATTTAAGAAGAGGAGGTCGTCTGGGACGCCCAGATCGAAGGTTTTAGAGAAGGAAGATCAGACAGATCTGGTTCTGACATTCCTGCGTTTACGGCCAAATCCCCATCACCAACCGTCACCAGGAGGAGCGTTTCCTGTTTTTTTGTTTTGTATTTTTCCAAAACACATGGCAGCATTATGAAAAAAAACTGTGCCTGAGCCCTAAATTCTGTTTTGGGGGTTATTTAGAAAAGCACTGTTGCATCTAATGTATATTTTAAAAAGAAAAACAAACCAGAAAAGGACAAAAAAAGAAAAGAAACTGCCTCAAAACACTGTTTGGTCTCAGACTGTAAAGTTGTACAGCTTGTGAATGTCGGACACTGACTGACATGGATTCCAGTGTATTGTGTTGTATATATATTCTATATAGTTCTATTAACACACAATCCTTGCCGCCCTGGAAGTCAACCTTTTTAAAAAACACACGTGCCCCCTGCCATTACACCAGCTAAACACACACACACACACACACACACTATGTTGTAAATACACTGTAAATAGTCTCAGACTTTTTATGACAGATCTGTGTTGTTGTGCTAGTAATACTTTCCAAGCTTATGTGGACTTTAGTGACAAACGGCTAAAGTTAGTCTGTATATGAAAAGGACAAAAAGACCATTTATTACGGTTTTTACCAAAGGGAGTTGATCATGAAAAAGCTGCCCCCCACACCCAGCCCTCTTTATTTGTTGTTGCTTTTTTTAATCTCTGTAGTAAAAAAAAAAACTCCAAGAAAAGTTCAAATGTGTCCCGGTCCTTCAGTTTTTACTAAAAAAAAACTTTTGACTTTGGTTTTTTCCTTTAAATGTGACACCTGATTGGTTTAAACTCGCTGCCCCCTCCCCCCAGACGCCCCTCCCTGGGTAGATTTCCGCTGCCAACCTCACCGTATTTTTGATAATGGAAAAAGTCACTCAAGCATGTCTTTAGTCTCTTTATTTAGACATTATTTAAAGTAATAAAAAAACCACATTTGTAGCTTTCAATGGCTCTGTGTGTCATTTATTCCTTTGATTTGTGTTTGGCCCCAAAACCAACAGCAGGTTCAAAAGGTTAAAAGGTCAAACTAACCTTTTTTTACTTTTAGTTTCTAGTTTGGGTTCATTTCAACAATATACAAGATTAGCAGCATTCTTTTTTTGGCAAGTCTTCAACTTCCAGGTTGAAGCACATTTAAAAATAAGTAAAAAAAATTAGGCGTGTTAGTTCTTCAAGAAGCCACAAGGTGGCTCAGACTCCTTTACCAATATGTAAAAAGAACCAACTAAATAAAACTGAACGCACTATTACTGACTGTGGGTCCCAAAAACGGGTTTTTCGCTGTGTGATTGTGCATCCATGGCGTGCTAAGATGAAGTTTTGTTAGGTTTTTCTTTCCTTTTCTCTTAATCAGGGGTGTAGTCTTATGATTGACAGGTATCCGTTAAATCCCCTGTTCTAGAACTGTTCTAGTTCTGAGCTAAAAAAACAGGCTTCAATTTGGTTCAGTAAAAACAATAAATATTCAGTTGTATAAATAATAGGTTTTGTGTACGTTGTGTCTAGAAATGTAACCGATATTTATCACTTTGGAATTATGAAAGCAGTTTTTTAAAAAGAGAGACTAAAAACAGACGATTCGATTGTAATACCACTCCATTCCTGCAGGGGGAGCTGACATGCCATCCAAACAAGAGCACCTTTTCACTTCCACTCAACTCCATAGTGCCTGTGATGATAGTATTTATACCACCTTAAAAGCTGAGACTAAAACAAGTTTACAGTGTGTAAATATAAAAAGTTTTTTTTTAAGTATTATAGGACTGCCACGTTTGGTTTTAGCTCTATGTGAACATACAAATATAGGAAATATTAAACATCTGTGGTCTTTATTGTCTTACTGCAGGCTCCAAAAATTGTAGATCATCGTTGTAGAAAGTTTGACACCAGCAAACGTCATTTCAACGCTTTCATGAACATTAAGCACCTGCAGTAGGAGAGTCACACCTCCAGCTCTAACAAGGACTTCTTTAAGGGGGGGACTTCCCCTGCAGCCTCCTGGAAGTTCATCCTCCTGAATTAGTGGAACTGTTTCTGCAGCTTCTAGCACTAAAATGTTGTCAACACTGCAGGGTTGTTAAAATATTTTCAACCTGCATCAGAGCGGACAGGTGAGGCAACCAAACCACCAGGAGGCTCATCCCACCTGCTTGAGTTTTTGCAGTGCTTTCTGGAAATCTACAGGCGCTTCTGCTCATGACAGGATTGTTCTGTATTTCTGCAGCAGCAGATGCACCGCTGAGATGTCTGGTTTTATAGGATGATTAGTCTCCATGATGACAAAACGCTCCCCCACTGCAGGCTCCTCTCCCCTCTATAAATGGATTAGAGATGTCTGGCGCTCTTACATAACGTGTGCAAACTCCTGCATTGGACAGATTAGTGTTTCCTTGGGTCAGCTAGAAAAGAAAACCAAAAATAATTGTCAATTTATAACTGTGATAAAACACATACAGACAAAAAAAAGTTTTTTTTACCTTTGAAATCTTTGTTTCTGCAGGCAGTGATGGGAAGACAGAGGTTGCATAAGGTTGCATGCAAGCTTTTGTCAACACTCTTCAGTGGCACAAACACAAACAGGAACACACACACACACAAGGCAGCTCACAGCCTCTAGTTCTTTGCATCAAAGCATGCAGTTTTCCATAACCCATTTTCAAATGGTAGGGGTGTGGACTTCCAACAAGGTCACTCCTGGTTGAAGAGAGTGGTTGCCATAGAAATGATGACTCAGACCAACTTGGACCAATCACTGATTACTTACGTCTGGCTCCAATATGGCGCCGTCCATATCGCGAAAAAATGACTAAGTGGACTTCATTCGGTTGGAGCGGATAGTAATTCATTTTCTGAGGGTGACGTCACTCTCAGTCCAGTTCTCTTTTACAGTCAATGGTTGCTACAGTTGCAGTGAGAAACTAATTTGCGGCTTCCTCATAGCATTAACCCTCTCATTTTTGAGGAGAAAAAATGTTTTACTGTACAGAAACTGAATGGAAACAAATCCATCCTATTTTCCACCTTTAAAAAAATAATAACAGTGCACCTTATAATCTGGAAGGACCTATATATTTTTGGTTTTAGCTCATGGTAGTGGTTTGGGGGGAGGCTTTATATCTGGAGCTGAGCTGAGCTGTCCATGATTGTCTGTTCAGCCCATTACAGAAAAACAGGGGGAGGTGCAACGGGTATAGAGTCATGTTACCATGCCAACCCAAAAGAAGAGAAAAGAAGGTGTAACATAAAAATGAAAGAAGTTCCAGACTGGAGTGATGTGCTTGAAGTGTAGCTTTTAATTAACTGTTAGCTGAACCGGCCAACCAAAGCAGAGATATCAGAAAGCCAGGTTTCACGGTTGTTCACATCAACCAACAATCAAACTTTACACCAGAAAGGGTGTAACAACAGCTGCCAACTCTGCAAGGAAAGACAGCTCTTTTAAACAGGAGTGGATCCTCAGCCACTGGTCCACAGCAGATTGTGTCATGAGGGTCAGGTGCAGGAGGGCGGCTCCACACTCAGCTGCATCTTTCAGCTCAGACAGAAGGCACACAGTCACACCTAGACTCCTTCACCCCAGCCATCCAAACTCACATGCATAAACAGACCAGGGGGGTATTCCAGAAAGCAGGTGATGCTAGTTACCACGGTAAGTTTGAGGCTAAGGAAGTTGATAACCTCAGCTTTTGGTTCCAAAAATGGAGGTATGTTTCAGGGTAGGTCAAGTTGCCATAGTAACTCATGCTCTGAACATAACTTGGTCTGGAGCAGGTTTAGTTGAAGGTTAGTTTGTTTTCAGAGAGGTGAAGGAGCATGCCGTATTCCATTTGAAGATGATTTAGTGGATGAAGAAGCTCAGACAATACTTTTTCCACTTTTCTTTATTTGGATGTTGGAAAGATAAACCTTTTTACTTTGATCAAACTTAATTATTTGCTTCAGTTAAGATAAATCTTTTATTTTAGTTAAGTGAGCTTAAAAATAACACGTAGTTTTGAGACAGTTATTTTACTTTCATTCAAATTAATTTAATTAGGTGGGTGTAACTTTGGTGCTGCTGTTAGTTCGGCACTGCAAGGGATTGTGGGATACCATTCCCTTTGCCTGTCTGGACGGATTTGGGTTTAAGTGTGGCTTTTTGACCAAATGTGTTTAGTTGTTTAGCTGTTTTACTGTGTTTTGCCGAGTTATTTTGTCTTACTTTGCTGAAGTCTCTGCACCATGAGTGAGGGAGAGGGAGAGGTTGATGAGGTTACTTAGCAGCCCTACAGACTTATGGCGAAATGTTCAAGTTGGAGAAATGGCAAATGATCTAATGTGTCATGTTGCAAATCTGTTTTTGTTTCATTAATTTTACTGTTATAAAAATATCTGCAGGCTCAAATTTAGACATGAAAGTTCAAGAAGTACAATAAATGAAGATGAAAAAAACTTTAATTGGAGTAATATGACATTTAGTTAGATAAAAATATATATTTGAGTTGTAAAAAATATTGAGTTGGGTGGACGTAAGAAATTAAGTTGAATATATTTAACTCAATTACTTGTTACCAATTGAATAGGAGCCAGTTTAACTCGCGCTGGTTCGCGGCGCCTTCCATCCGTGAAACCAGGGTTCAAATCAGGGCTGCTCCCTATTCCCTTCTCTGCTTCTGTGCCGGTCCCAAGCCCAGATTAATTGAGAGGGTTGCGTCAGGAAGGGCATCCGGCGTAAAAATATTGCCAAGTTAACCATGCGACACATCCTCGAAGGAGAGGTTGTTTCGCTGTGGCGACCCCTGATGGGAATAGCCGAAAGTGAAAGAAGATTTGTTACCAATTGAATCAATTCATTTCAGTTGGATAATTTATATGCGTCACAATGAAAATAGAAATGATATACAATCTCGTGCGTTTACTTTGTCCGTTCTTTTTCTCCAAGCAGAAACTCTTTCTTTTGATAATGATGCAACTGTGTTGCTTTTTTGATGGACGTATAATCTTCATACACCGTCATTAAAATAAAAAAACAGTTCCAATCACACAACATGCAATCCCCCCGCATGATCACACTAATGACCAAAACTGTGGAAAGTTTTTAGCTAAATTCCCTGTCTTCTACAGACTTCAACAGCCACCAAAACAGACTTTTGTTTGACTCCACCCACAAAATAAACTGTTTTTCTATTCACCATTTGAAGCTGAATTTGAGGAGTCAACATCATCTCCAAGGTAGTTGTGGCTTTTTGGACCAAAAAGAGCAATACTCAGAGTTGACAACAGCAGACTGGGGTCTCTTCTGTCCTTAGATTGCAGTGTTTGCTGGGAGTGTTGTGTCTTCCTGCTCCTCCTCTTTTATCCTTCTGTCTTCTTTCTTTCTTTCTCTGGTGTTCTGTCACTTCTCTAAGCAAAGGCGAGACTGGCAGAGTGCTCTGAATATGTGAGTCCCCTCCTGAGAGCGCCATTTATTGAGACTCAGGCGTGACTAAATATATCACAAGATGAAAGTCCATGCTGATGTCAGATGCACAAAAGCACACTTGGTAATTTAACGTGACAACCCTAACCCAACAGCACACACAAACACACACACAAACAGAGTATGTGTTTGTGTATGTGTGTGTGCACGCCGTGGGATTGGCTGAACTTGACATTTTTCATCCTCCCATGGTGTCCATATCCAGTGACTGTGGGTTAATGTGGTACATTTGTGGGTGTGTGGGTATGGGGGGCTGGGGGGTTACCGCATAACCTGGAGGTTTTTATCCACTAAGCTAAAGTTTGCATTCACATCTCCAGATACAACTTTCTGTTTTAGTGGATGAGAAGATTTAACCTGCATCCACAGATGCATTTTTGCCAAAAAACAAATCCTTCCGTTAAAAGAGAGTAAACATCACACATGCCTGAAAACACACTAAAGGTCCCACTCTCATCTTTTGATCTATTGTGTGGTCTTTTAGTTATGATTGTGTTATGTCTTGCTGCTGCTGGTGCTGCTGCATCCTCCGTCATTCTGCTCACCTGGCAGGTGTGGCCAATGACACCTGCCAGGTATTTCAGTCAGAGGAGGCCTCAGCCAGGCAGGCATGCAGAGAGAGCAGAGAAGGAGGCTGAGGAGCAGTTGTGTTCTGAGTTGGAGCTGTGCTGGACACAGGTTCTTTCTTCCACTCAATAAACTGTGTTCCTTAACATATCAGTCTCCATCTTTCATATGTAATGATCCCTTTGTGATTTCCCCCTAGACTGGGACAGGTTTGCCTGTCGGGGCCGTAACAATTGTCATTGACGTTATTTAAAATAAAAAAAATGTGTTTTCCAAGACATAATTTTTGCAGAGCGGCAAAAGTTTTAGAAATTCGCCTTTAAGTTGTGGGCAGTACTGTATCACCACCCCCACTTCCCATCAATCATCTGTTTACACTCTCTCCCACTAGCTTACAGCCCCTCACACCTCTAACCTAACAATATATCTCTACCAATGCCCTTCTGTGCTTTGTTCCTGTATTAATCCATGTGCCTATTTATCTTGGTTGCAAAGATGCCTGACATGAGCTTCCATGTTGTGTTGAGACAGGTTTTAGACTGAGAATTGGATGGATCAGGATCGTTCGCCCTTCCGTTAACCATCCGTCAGCCATGAGGTCATAGAGAAGAATTAGCTTATCTAACTCTACAACTACATATTTAAAGTCCAGCAAATGATCTTCATCCAGTTGAAGTTGGGGGGGGGGGGGGGGGGGGGGCTGGGGGGCGAGACGAGCCGGAGACAGAATCCATAGCCAAGTGTAGAAGCAGGAGCAGAGACGAGGTTCACGGCCAGGTACAGAGCAGAGACGAGCCAACTGGAATCTGGAAGCAATTCCCCCGGAGGGGAGTGGGAAAGAGGGACAGTACATGAATCGCACTGCACCAAACAGAGGCATAATTATCAAGAATAGAGGAGAGAAGGAGGGTAAAAGTAGATGAGAAGAGAGGACAGAACCCAAGTGCACCATAGTTTCCCCAGCTTCAAACTTCTAGTAGAAACTTTATTAAGTTTAATTGTTCAGTAAAAAAGTTTCTTGGAGTCTCAAAGTTCCTAAGAAAAATCCAGTACCAGCATTTTGTGAAGGATGCAAAGTATGGAAGATGAATATACGGTGGCCAGAAAGTTCAAAATAAATCAAACCCTAATTAATCTAATCTAAAACTGGAATACAGTGGTGGACAAAATTGTTGGTACCCCTCTGTTAAAGAAAGAAAGTCCACAATGCTCACTGAAATGACTTAAAACGTTTAAAAGTAACAATAAATTAAAATTTATTGAATATTACATAATCAAAATCAGCCATTACTTTTTAGTTTTTGATTAAAATAATTATTTAAAAAAACAAACTAATGAAATAGGGCTGGACAAAAATGATGTTACCTCCATAAAAGACTGAGAACTAATTGTCCAGGGGGTCATGATGAACTCAGGTATGTCCTTTAATTGACATCGCAGCTGTTTTCTAACCCATAATCAGTCAGTCTGTCAATTTAAAGGGTTGACAAATAGTAACGTTGCTGTTTGGTGAAAAGGTGTGAACCACACTGAACATGGACAACAGAAAGCCAAAGAGAGAATTGTCCCAGGACATTAGAAATAAAATTATAGACAAACATCGTGAAGATAAAGGATAGAAAACCATCTCTAAGCAGCTTGAAGTTCCTGTGACGACAGTGGCACATATTATTCAGAAGTTTAAGACCACGAGCCAGTAGCCGACCTCCCTGGACGTGGCCGGAAGAGGAAAATTGATGACAAATTGAGGAGACGGATAGTTCCAACTGTATCCAAAGAGCCTAAAACAACCTCCAAAGATATTAAAGGTGAACTCCTAGATCAAGGTACATCAGTGTCAGATCCCACCATTCGTCCTTGTTGAGCCAGAGTGGACTTCATGGGAGACGACCAAGGAGGACACCACTGTTGAAAGGAAATCATAAAAAAGCCAGACTGGAATTTGCAAAAATGCATGTTGACGAGCCACAAAGCTTCTGGGAAAATGTCCTTTGGACAGATGAGACAAAACTGGAGCTTTTTGGTAAGGCACATCAGCTCTATGTTGGTAGACTCAAAAACGAAGCATACAATGAAAAGAACACTGTCCCTACTGTGAAACATGGAGGAGGCTCAGTTCTGTTTTGGGGCTGCTTTGCTGCATCTGCCACAGGGTGTCTTGAAGTTCAAAGTTCAAAGTTCAAAGTCAACTTTATTGTCAATTCTTCACATGTGCATCACATACAGTGAATCGAAAATCCGTTTCTTACTCTCTCGTGTCTGTTCAGTAGAAGAAAAATAAAAACAAAGTATACGTTTAGAATAAAATAAATAAGTAAAAAGAAAGAAAAAGATACAATTTACAATATACAACATAGGCAATTTGCCATAAAAGTGCGAGTGCACTTAAGGCAGTGTCTCAAGGCAGCGGGGGGGGGGGGGGGGGGGGGGGGGGGGTTCGTTTGAGCACTGTTCATGGGGGGATATGGGTGGTGGGTAGGTGGAGAGGGGAGAGGGTGTTTAGCATCCTGATGGCCTGGTGTGTGAAACTGTTTCTGAGTCTAGTGGTCCGGGAGCAGAGGCTCCTGTACCTCCTCCCTGAGGGCAGAAGGCTGAACAGGTTGTGTGCAGGGTGGTGTGCATCCTTGATTATTTTTAGTGTTTTGCGGGTGAGGCGGGTGATGTATAAGTCCTGCAGGGAGAGGAGTGGTGTTCCAATGATTCTCCTGGCTGTGTTGACTATGCGAGTCGTGCAAGGTAAAATGAAATCTCAAGATTAGCAAAGCATTCTTAATAGAAATGTGCTGCCTAGTGTCAGAAAGCTTGGTCTCAGTCGCAGGTCATGGGTCTTCCAACAGGACAACGATCCAAAACACACAGCCAAAAACCCCCAAAAATGGCTAAGAGAAAAGCGTTGGACTATTCTGAAGTGGATTCTATGAGCCCAGATCTGAATCCCATTGAACATCTGTGGAAGGAGCTGAAACATGACATTTGGAGAAGACACCCGTCAAACCTGAGATAACTGGAGCAGTTTGCTCATGAGGAATGGGCTAAAATACCAGAAGGCTCATTGACAAATACAGAAACCGTTTCATTGTAGTGATTGCCTCAAAAGGTTGTGCAACAAAATATTAAGTTGTGGCTACCATCATTTTAGTCCAGCCCTATTTCATTAGTTTGTTTTTTCAAATAATTCTGTTAATCAACATCTCAAAAGTAATGGCTGATTTGGATTATTTAATTTTCAATACATTTTAATTTATTGTTACTTTTGAACGTTTCAAGTCATTTCAGTGAGCATTGTGGACTTTCTTTCTTTAACTGAGGGGACCAAAAATTTTGTCCACCACTGTATAAAACCCTGATTGTGTCAGAATTCCCTCACAACTCTCTCTATAACCTCTAAAAGACTAGTGCACTAAGTCGTAAGGGAATTTGGACAAAGCCTCTTCCTGTTTGACTTTCTACTTTGGGGTCCCTAAATCTTGCCATGGCGAGATCCTGTTGGTCAAACTCCACATGTTAGTCCAACAACTGCTGGAGAACATTCTTGTAGCTAAACAAAGATGTTAAGATGGGCCTTCTGGAGGCTTCAAGTGCACCAATTAGCTGGAATTCTTTCACAAAAGGAACTAAAAAGTATATTCACCAAACTATAACTTACTTTGAGCTTGCAAGGAAGAACTCTAAGAGTGCAAAAGGAGAAAAAAATGTCCTTCTTTAGAAGTGCAATTGCATGCCAGTGTTTTTCAGAGGCTGTTTGCCCCAGAAGAGAGCATCTGAGCACCCCCCCCCCCCTCCACCCAATTCAGCTGTAAAATAGAGCAAAGAACAATAATCCCCTATTCAGTGGTTTGGATCGTTCATCTGAACAGCAGCTCGTCATTAAATTAACATCGCAGCAGGCGCGCGCCCTAGCCGGTGCTTCCCAGAGCATTGCAGTGCACTCAGGAGGAAACTCATTCTTTCATGGGGTACCAGGTCAAAAAGCGAGCTTGGCACAGTCCCGTCCGGGGCCTTGGCATTGACGAATGGGAACGGTGGCCGTGCTGCCGCTTGAGCCCTCGTGGTTCGGAGGCTTGAAAAGACAAACTTTCAATCCCTGGCAGCCATGAAGGACAAAGACTGATTTGCCCCCTTTTGTTTTTGAAGTTGTGCCACTTTCTCGCCACTTTCACCCCCAACAACACGACTGTGGCCCCACAGCGACGAGGCTGCAGCACGTGATGCTGAGGCTAGGCCCGGTCTATGCTCTTGTGCTGTGCACCTGCTCTGAGGAGGGGAATGGACAGATTTCTAAAGGAGGAAAATTAGCATGTTTAGGGAGTAGAGCTTGCTCTAAACAGCAGTAAATCAGCCTCTGAGCCTAAAACACAGTTTGAATTAAGAAAAAAAATCCCTTATCAGCAAAGAAAACAATATGATTTGATGTTTTTTCTAGCTTTGTCTAACTGCCACAAACTTTATTATAGTCTGCAAGAGTTCTGATTTAAAATGACAGATTTTAGGTGAAAAAGAAAAATGTTCAATCTAAAGTGCCGAATTAGAAATAAAAAGAAAAAAATATATACAGTCCATTCATTACCACTAGCCTTTAACTACCCTGCCAAGAAAAAGTCAATAAAAACATTTTTTTGTTCCTACTTATTGCCTTTGGGGAGTAATGCACACAATCATGTGTTTTCTGCATGTTTGGTGGAGCAGGAACTTAAAGTGTTGAGTCTCTTTGTGTCACAAGCAGAACTTTTTGTGAAAATACAGAAAAAAAGCAAACTACTTTTTCACACCATCGTAAAGCTGTTTGCATCAACTGATGATTTTAATTTCAATACGTAACAGAAAAGCAATAAACATGTCTTTTTAACACCACATCTGTTACACACAGAACTTTTCCTTTGTTTAATTTGTCCAACAAAAGTTGAGGTATGCTCCAGCAACCCTGTGACCCCCCCAAAGGGATAAATTTATTGCAAAAAATGGAGTGTGATGAAATGACAATCAGCAAGGTGTTACCCCGCCTTTGTCCTTCATCTACTGAAGGGCAAAGGCGGCTTCAGGCTTCAGAAACCCAGTTAGGAATAAGCAGGTTTGAAAAATCGGTGTATGGTTTTCAGTGCTTTGTTAGATCATCTATCATGTTTCAGCATTTTGGACAGCCAGGGGTCAATAACAGGCATAAGATCATCAGAGGAGAGACGGAGTAGTCAGGATCCAGGCCAGAGTCGGGGCAGGCGGCAGGCAAACAGAGTCAGAAACAGAGACAGGAGACAGAAGATCAGGTCCAGATATAACACTCAGTAATGAAGGCGGAGTGACTAAACAATACCTAACACTGAGCTAAGTGCAGTGTTTAAGTATGCTGTGGTTGATGAGTGGATAAGAGTCAGGTGTGCGGCATCCAGGAATTGCACGCTAGGGTTGCTGGGAGATGAAGTTCATTCAGTACTCTGGAGATGCTTCCCGCTTTCTGACTTCTGATAAATGTAGCCCCTTCATTTCAAAACATTTGCACTGACCTGTTGCAGATTTTTTTCAGCAGATTCCTGGCCTATTTGCAAAAATCTCCGGTGTTTAGGAAGCAGTGTTCAGGTAAATCCAAGGTAATTTTGAATTTTGTCCATAAAATTGTGGCAATGCCTAAATAAAAACAAGCAAAAGGTAGCCTGCAAAAATGGGAAATCTGGAGTCTACTTTTGAACTTGTTTATTTGTTGAAAATAATCTATCTAAAAAGGGAGCTCATAATTCAATTTTTTTCAGACATCCTCAGTCTGCACGAAAGTGATCTTGAAAAAAATACAGTAAAGAAGCCAATCTACCCCTAAATGGCTTATAGCACAACACAGATTTTGTGAAGTTCAGACTCAAGCTAATTGAATTGCTAAGACAAGAACTTCAGAGAGCTTCAGGCAAGTGGATTCCCCATAAACTGAAGCAACATTTGAAAGAAGAGCGGGCTAAAATTCCTGCACAGCAGCTGACAGTTGAATGACTCATGAAAGGAACAGTCGAGCATTCAGCACGCTCTCTGCAAACTGCAGTGTTTTGCTCAAGCGCACATCAGTGTGCTGCAAAAGCAGAGATTTGAACCCTCATCTACTCACCTACTGACATCCAAATCTCCCATTCTCCGGGGTTTTCTGTCAGACAGTAATGGGAGAGAGTTAATTCAAGATTCTACACATACTTTAAACATGAATGATCATCATTTCATCTCAGATTGTTCTTTTTAAACCAACAACCGCTAACTGTTCCTGTTTGCTTCCTGTGATTTGCAAAACAACAGGCAGCGCAAATGGAAAGGCTGGTGAAGCAAAAGAGGTCAGATAGATGAAGAAATGTTAACGCCGCTGCATCTGTTTATTTCAATGTCTCTGCCTCCAAATGATGAGCCCAGAAGGGTTTTCACATGAGCGCAGAATTTTTTTACATCGGGTGATTTCTCTTTGAACTTTAAATCCATGTTTTGCCAACATGACAAACGTCTCCCTGCAGATTATTTGGAAGTGAAAGTTCATTCTCTGTGTGGGTCATTCCTGTTCTGTATCCACGGGGATGTTTTGGAACGGAACTGTATGCGAAATCAACAGTCATGGACAATTTAGAAAAGCATTACGGAACATGAAGGTATCTATGTTTAAATGAGAGCAATTTGAGTGGAAATGGAGATGGAGAAGGTGAAGGACTTTAAGGACAACGGCGCAATGGAGACAGTGGGAAAGAGGTGAAGAGGCCTGTGAAAGCTGGTTGGAATGGGTGGAAGGTTTCACGTGTGATGTGTGACAATAAGTGTCAGCAAGAATGAAAGGAAAGGTGTAGCAGACTGTGGTGAGAGCAGCCAGATGACATCAGTGGTTGGTCAGAGTCGGTCTGGCAACCACTCTCGCCAATCAAAACTGAGCTTGTTGGAAGGCCACACCCCTACCAATGAAAGCAGGCTCCGGAGAATCTGTCAAACGCTTTAAATGTTCGACATGAGACTGCATGCCTTCATTGAGGCCTCTGATTGGCCAGTTCATAACTTGAATAGCTTGAACTAAAGAAAAACTATCATGAGAAAAATGAGCTGAGCATGAATGGTTGTTCTGACAATTAAATGACTGAGTAAAAGCTTTTTCCTTATCCGTAGCAGTCTATTTTGGAACCAGCGAGTACTTCCTGTTTAGATCGAGAAGGGAGGTGTCACTCAGTCCAGTCCTCATCTACAGTCAATGCACTGACCTCACCATCAATCACTTATTTACCATAATTCTGAGCTTAAACATTCTTTATTAAACAAAATGTAGCAAATTGAGAGTGGGATACGTTTTCAAAGAATTCATCACCTTAATACTGCATATGTAAATTATCTTCATGTGCTTTACGGGCTTCATGTGGGGAATCACATCACACAGCTGTCATCAGTGACCTTTCTGCTGGAGGGAAAGGAAGCATCTCTCCTTTGGTCTTCTCAGGCTGCAGCTAGTTAAGACCAGTAACTATTAGAACAATAGTCAGAATAATTCAAAAAATTAGATTGTAGAATGGTGGACTTCTGTGAAGATCGTAGGTTTGGCTCCCATCCTGTCCTCCCATGCATCGAAGTGTCCTTGGGCAAGACACTGAACCCCACAATGATCCTGGTGGTTATAGATTGGCGCCAGAGTTTGGCAGCAGAGCTGCCTCAGTGTGTGAATGGATGTGTATGCGGGTGAATGGGACTGTGACAATAAAACACTTTGGGTCTTCTAAGAAGATGGTAAATTGCTATAATAGTATACACCATTTGCCATTGTATGAGTCAGTCAATAAGAAGTAATAAGAAGTAATGACTACAACGTGTTTTCTGTAAAGTTTTGAAAAATTAGCAAATCTTTTTCCCACCAAAAGTGTTATACCAAATTTCATTGAGGCAGCCATTTCAAAATGAGCAGGAAAAGCCCTCTACTGCCTCTAGTGGAATGATGATGAAGTACAGGACACCACGGACCAAGTTACTGTCTATAAACGGGTTTTGGAGAAAAGTTTGGATCATGCTAATGAGAGAGGAGTCTCAGAATTGTATATCAAATATTATATCAATGTATAAAATTGATATCAGACTATGTATATATTTTATAAGTTTCCAGCATTTCGTGCAACTTCTTCTTATTACTTAATCACTTTAAGAAATTTTACCCCACTGCATGATAACTGCATGATTGTGATATGGGAACAACACTGGCATTTATTAAGTAAATTAGTAAGTATTAAGTAAACAATATGAAAAAAATAATAAGTGATGATAACAATATTAAAGTAATGCACACAAATGAATAAATCAAGTGAAGAAACAGTTGGCATTTACGTAATTTCCTGTCAGGGACAATAAAGTAAATTTGAATCTGAAATCTCCAATTGCAGACCAGATTTGGGAGTCAGTGTGCTAAATAATACATGACCCAAATGCCTGGAGCAGCTAAAGAAAAGCAAACATATAAGATCAAAAAGTCCACAAACAATAAATAACACTCAGAATTTCTATGTTTTCTGTATATAAATGAAAAACAAATTCTCAGAAGAGTTGGTTCCAATTTTATCGTCTTTATTGTTTATGAACACATGTTGGATGCTTTGTCTCTTAAATCTCACAGAAACAGCTGTCATCAGGGTTGCATAAATGGAAGGACACTGACGTATCCTGCTACTGCTACAGACACGATGATCACTACAGATAACCAGGCTCAGCTAGCTGCATGTGGACTCTAATAGGAGTGATGCAGAGAGATTACACAGGATGCTCGGTAAACATGTTAGCAGGTCGTTAGGATGGATTCAAATGACATTTGTTGAGCTTGAGATCGTTGAGCTTCACTCTCGCACGTAGACCCTCGTGCACACCACGTCATCTGCACCAAACGTCTGCAGGAGGCACAAAGAATTCTGCATTTCAGTCATATGAAGAAACAAAACTTTCCCATCTTGGTAACACTTTATGAAAGTGGTTCATTTACACTGACCAAAAATATAAACGCAATCCCATTTTTTATGGTATGAACTCAAAGATGTGAAACATTTTCCACATACACAAAATAACCAGTTCTCTTAAATATAGTTCACAAATCTGTCTAAATCTGTGATAGTGAGCACTTCTCCTCTACCAAGACAATCCATCCCACCTCGCAGGTGTGCCATATCAAGATGTTGATTAGACAGCATGATTATTGTACAGGTGTGCCTTATACTGGCCACAAGAAAAGGCCACTCTGAAATCTTCAGTTGTCTCACACAGCACAATGCCACAGATGTTGCAAGTTTTGAGGGAGCGTGCAATTGGCATGCTGATAGAAGGAATGTCCACCAGCTAGGGAATTGAATGTCCATTTCTCCACTATAAGCCGTCTCCAAAAGCATTTCCGAGAATTTTTTGTGCCGTACATCCAACAACATCACCTCATGTTGCAGCATCATAATGCACGGCCCCATGTTGCAAGGATCTGTACACAATTCTTGGAAGCTGAAAACATCCCAGTTCTTGCAAGGCCAGCATATTCACTGGACATGTCACCCATTGAGAATGTTTGGGATGTTTGGGATGCTCTGAATCTTGAAGAAGAGCGGACCAACATTCCACAGGCCACAATAGACAACCTGATCAACTCTATGCGAAGGAGATGTGTCGCACTTCATGAGGCAAATGGTGGTCACACCAGATACTGACTGGTTGTCTGAGTCCCCTGACCCCCTCAATAAAACAAAACTGAAGATTTCAGAGTGGCCTTTTGTTGTGGCCAGTCTAAGGCACACCTGTGCAATAATCATGCTGTCTAATCAGCATCTTGATATGGCACACCTGTGAGGTGGGATGGATTGTCTTGTCAAAGGAGAAGTGCTCACTATCACAGATTTAGAAGGATTTGTGAACAATATTTCAGAGAACTGGTTATTTTGTGTATGTGGAAAATGTTTCACATCTTTGAGTTCATACCATAAAAAATGGGAGCAATAACAAAAGTGTTCTGTTTATATTTTTGGTCAGTGTATTAATGTTAGATAATGCATAATTAAGCATTATGTAACTCTTGAAGTCTTAACAGTCCCTTTTTGTATTAATTTGTATTATATGTGTTTTATTTAATGCATTAGTTCGCAGTAAACAAAAGTTTATAATTTACTGTTAGCACTTTGTTTGATGCTTAATTAATACCTAATTATGCATTAATCAACATTAATAAAGGGGCCCTTATTACAACGCGTTACCCAAATCTCCATGGCAACAGTTCAGATTGACTGAAAAAAATGTCTGAACTCATAGTTTTGGTCACCATATCAAAGCAATTAAACTGACTTAAATTACAACTAAATTCAATCAGGTTGGATGCTTTCTGGTGAGAACTTCCTCTGTGCAACAATGAAAAACAACAAGACTAAGAGAAAGCTGGAGCATCTCCTGGATTTATGTTCATTTCTGATTTCATATCATGCAGCTCCAGACAAAGTCCACACTGCTCTCCCCTCCAAGAGTTTCCACACTAAACCAATTGCACAGATCCTGCAGATTGGGCGGGAATGTGCCCCACTTAGAGCGTAAAGTGCCACATGCTGTCAGACTCCAGCTCCATGATGGCTCAGCTTGCCTGCCTCCGTGTCTGGGAGGATTTTTGGCAACTTGCTCACATCTCAAATTCAGAGAGTCTGTTTTAAAGTTTACAGATCATTTTTTTAAAGACAAAAACTTCACAAATCGCAATATTTAACTAGGATTTTTTTTTTTAAATATTCACTTAAACATGAGCCAGATGGGTTAACTCTAAGGAATGCTCATGTTGTCCACAGTCAGGCTTCTTTGTTGATGAACTGCAGATTTGAGGCAAACGATGACACTTGTTTTCATAAGCTTTCAATTTGACTCATTAAATACTTCCACATGAATGTACAGACAGGTTCTCTAAATTACTGAGCAGAAACTATTTTCTGTAAAATTTCTTTAATTGATTTAAATATTTTGCAGGATTGATATTGAAAAATCTACTTTGAGATCATTTTCCGGTTCAGCACTGATGTTAATATTTTTCCTCTGGCTTTTGTTTTTGTGTTAAAGGTTGCTGTTTCTTAGAATCAAAATGTATCGCATTTTCAAAATGTATCGCAATCAGAGTGGCTGATTTACCTTACTTTACTATTGCATTTTACTTACATTTTTTATCATTCATTTAAGTAAAATATTTGAAACAGGCAATGGTAAACCAAAAAAACTAAAAATACTAGTTTTTATATATTTAGTTATTTCTCTGTCATGGTTCTATGAAGTTCCACAGATCCAGAAAGAGTTTTGTTAGTAGATTTCCAAATACAGATCAGATACAGATTTTTCCATATCTATATTGCTTTTTTTAAAGACAGCTTGGTCTTTTAGAAGCTTTTTAGTGCTTCGCTTCTTTTAAAGTTATTTCTTGATTCAGAAAGTCCAGAAAAGTCAGATCTGAGAGACAAAATAATCTGATTTCAGCTTTCTAGAACATGAAGTTAAAGAACCACTCCAATAAAAAAATGTGATTTTTGTTGCATTGGGTCACAAGCTCCCTGCTCTGCTCCATTCTGATGCATCCAATATCAGACAAACAGATCCATGTTCAGTACGTCTTTGTACGTCCGAGCTGGAATCTGGCTCAAAGCTGCTGTATAGCTCAGATATTGCTCACCAGTTTAGTTGCACTGGGAATGTTAGGACGTGGGTGTAAGAGGCTGTAAGCTAGCAGAAAACAAAGAGCTCTCAGCAACAGGCTGGCTTACTCCACACCAACAATCCTGCCCACAACTCTGAGGCAAATTTCTAATGAAATCCTGCCGCTCTGCAGACACCATGTCCTAGGAAACAACACAAGTTGTTGATTTTGGCTAAAAATGGCATAATCATAATTTGAAGACCACTGGGAACGCTTTTACAATAGATCAAAAGATGAATGGAGTGAGAGTTTGAGTTAATTTATGAATAAGTGAAACAAACTCTAAAAAAAAATCGTTTCCAAATTTTTTATCCTTATCTTAATTTCTATTATTGACTGATTTTTTTTTTTTTAAATTGAAATAATATTGAGCATACTTTAAAAGCCCAGTAAGGTAACGAATGCAATATTTTAATCAGCACTGTATACTCACTTCTATAAAGTTCTCCAGTCCCTCAAAAGGAAGTGAAGGTAATACAAAGTGACTGTGTTGCTCAAATCTGATTTCAATCTTTCCACATCTGCCCTTTACATCTGCACACATGCTCCAGTGACCTTTCTTTCTGTCTTCGTCGTCCTTCATGCTCAAACAGTCATTTCAGTTTATTTTTTAGCACCAAACCAGGATCCAGCATCAATGAGAACCATGTCATCTCTGCCGTTACACTGCGCTCTAAGCACACAGAGGAATTTGGCTTTCATTCGTGGGGCAAACCAGTTTCATTTTACAGTGAGACGGTGGTGTTTTGGGATGGTGACCCCTCTTCATGACGTGAGAAAAGCCGGGAAACGTAAAGCCCGAACCGAAGCTCTGCAGTTCGGGCCTTCCGGGGGCAGCTGGCCGGTGTCAGCCGGGGGGCAGGCACTCTGCTTTTATCACCTCCACACGGCAGAGGAGCTAATGTGTTCTGACCTCTCAGCTTGACAGTCTCACCACGGAGGAGCTCGGCACGAAAACGTCAAGGGCATCGACCGAAGCAGTTTGCCTTCCACTTATGTGGCCTCTGCCCTGGAACATGAGGCTGCGCAAACATCCTGCGAGGATCTTGCAAGCATCTAACCTTCTGTGTTTGTTGTTCTAGGATTTTAACCCTCACACAGAGGAGAACAGAGGAGAGCGTGGGAGCGCAGAGGGAAGGACTTTGCCTCGTTTCCCAGTGCTAGTCTGCTTCCCTACACATGGATCCAGGGGCTTAAGATCCTCTGACTCCAGCACTTATTAATCTCCATAATACCAGAGGGGCGGGGGTGAGGGGGGGGGGTACAATTATGTCAGGGTAGCAGCTCCCCTTGGTTCTCCTTTGACATCTCTCCACAGGGCGGATGAAAGCTCAGCTTCTTGGGAAAGAGGCTCTCTCGTTTCCTCAACGGTCAGATCTCCAGGGCGACTTCACACACTCCCTGTTTTCAAACATTTCTCAGGCACTAGAGCCGCTGGAAGATCAGACTTCCTCCTGGTCGGCTTCAAAGTGATGAAAGATTAAAGATCTATAATTTATGACGTGAGTAATGGAAGGAGAGACCCCTCCCAGGTCCTGATGTGAGATCTTGCTCTCACGTTGGCGAGAACGAACCAGAAAACAAAAGACTTGCCTTCCAGCGCAGGAACCCTGGGATAAGCGTCTGCGAATGATCATTCTTTTGTTTGAGCGCTCATTCATCACGAGGCTCTCGAGGACTGCAAGTTTACCAGGGTGAGCTCATCTCCGTTCAGCTCCCGGGTCCAGTAGGTCTTGGGGCCGTCGCCGTCCACCAGGGTCTGCTGGCAGTGAATCTTGTTCTCTGACTCCCAGGTGGCGAGGCTCTGCAGGGACGGGAGCAGACCTTGAAGCATCATCATGCTAAAGAGGACAGTTCCCAAATGCAAAACATCTCTAAACAGGATTTCAGATTTTGCTTCATCCCCTTTATTCTTCACAATCTCTGACATTCACCAAATTTGGATCAACGGATGCAATTACATTAAATCGGTGTCCAGAAAAAAATGAAAAATGTACGCCAGTATTTTTTAACATGGGATTGTTTAGGAAGCTAAAGTTTGATGACTATGATCATGGTTTGATCACAAATATTAAAAACTAAAATGAAAGTTTGACAAGATGAAGCAGCTTTAGAAACAAGGTAATTCAAAGTGCTCAAGATAAAGGACAATATTTTTAATTACTGGTTGGTTTTACATTGAACCGAATGGAAACTTATTTGCCGGAAAGTGAACCCCCCAGAGGTCTGTTAGTGAACTGCATTCCAGTGATTTTATTTTCAAACTGGCTTCAATTTGGAAGTTCAAAGGCTGGCACTTGTTTTTGTAGAAAAGATCCGATTGGAAACTGTGGTTCAGCCCAATAACTTCACTCTAGAATTTGGGATAAAGGGTCAAATAAAGGGTCCCTTTACTTTACATTATATCATGTGATTTTAAACCATTTTGGATTTTATCCTATTTTCACCATATGAGTCATTCTTGAACATAAACATCAACTTGGTAGCATTTTTGTGATAAATTTGCAGGTTAAAACTTGAATGAATTGTTTCCACCTATGAAAAGAAAAAAGGTTTTTAGGTGGAAAATGTGAACTTTTATTAAACTTGACAAAACCATGATAAAATACTGTTTAACAACAGTTTTTCTAGACCAGATATGATTTAACTACTGAAACAAACACTTAATCATCATAAAAAAAGAAAATCAGAATGAAGGCCCGTACACACCGGGACGAATATTCGCCAGGCGTTATTCGCCAGCGTTTTTCGCCACGTTTTTTGTATTCACACCCAGGCGATTTTCGCTGACGATGAGCCGAGCGAACATGCAATTTCATTCCCTGACATTAGATGGCGCTTAATATAAAACAGAAATACTCCTGTACACAAGGTGGCGCTGCACAACTTTACGCTTCTTACAGTCGCTTTTCCCTCAGAAGAAGAGATCGCAAGTATTTACACGCTTGTCAGAGTCATACAAAGAAAACATGAATATTTCAAGCACCAGTTGCTCCAACTGGTGCTTGGTTCGGGGATATTTTAGAATGTCCGTCATTATTTCTTCGCGGCTGTGTAGATGCAACTCGGCGTCTATCTTCTTCGCTGGTATGTGTGCTCAGAAAGGCAGTTTTGTGTTTGAGCGTCCCCAAGTTGTGTTTTACTGTAACTTCAGAAGCTCCAGACACGTGTGCAAAAGCGGCATTCTCATTGGTCGAATAGATTTCGACGTGACGCGTCAAAAAAAAAAAACGAACCCGAGGCGTTTTTTTTTTGACGCTTTGACGCGTGGCTTTTTTTCGCGTCGGTGTGCACACTCTCATTGGTGCCCTTTGTTTAGTCACGAGGCGTTAAACGTCGGCGAAAATCGCACGCGAAATTTGTCCCGGTGTGTCGGGCCTTAAGTTTAAACCATAAATAATAATTACCGCTTGAGACAAAAAAAACCCCAAAGTGTTAAAATCTGAGTTTAAACTTGAGTTGTTCTCAACACAAACAGAACATTTGTTTGTGTAGTGGTTTGCTGCTGCCTCCTCATTTTAAATGGATCTTCAGCCGGACCCCACATGACCGCCTTCCTTAATTTAACCCCAACATCTACAAGGAGGCATGGCCGCTGCACCACAGGTCAAAACAATTCAAAGACGTTGGTTTTAGGTTTTCAAGTCTTATGGTTGAGCATCCCGTCAGTGAGATTACCAGCACCTGCCCCCACTTTGCGTCTCCCAGCAAAGCATCACAGCTAAGTCTGTCTCCATAGCAACCAGTTGAGTTTGTCGGAGTCTTTTGCCTCGGGGAGGAAGAACCCATGAATTGAATCTAATGTGATACGCTGCATGCAGCATCCTCGTATAATGCATTTAAACCTCAGCTGGCAAACAGGAAAAAGAATAAATCTCTGTTTTGAAGGTTCCTCCTCTTCACATAACGCTGCCACTCTGCACTAAAGCCTCTGACTCCTCTGGGACTGACCGGAAGTGTTGGATCCCACCTGTGAGCTGGAGCTTTAGGTTTTTTTTTTTTTTGTGTGTGGACATTTTTAGGATCAGATCATATCCCTGTGACCTCATTTTTCTGTAATATTTATACTGTATAACATGTGCAGGAACTGAATTACTTAGTTTTTCAATTGTATGGAAATGCATTACAACTGACTGCATTTTAGTTATGAAAAAAGATACTAGACATGTTTGGGAAATGGTCATAAAGAATAACTCGCCTTCTTAATCACCAGGTTTGCCCTCAATTGCAAATATTTTTCGTGGATGAGCAACCTGACATGTAAAACCCCTTTACCCTCATAAAACCTTGGAAAGGTGCTCATACTTGTTAGACAGTGTGTAAAGCCAAACTAACGTAACAAAATAACTAGTTACATTTCAGTTTAAAACTGAGATGTTTCTTTAAACAAAAATATGTAATAAATTAAAAATATATTTATTTTACTATTTTAAAATATGCTTTTATACAGCAGTTTAGATATGAACACAAATCAGTGCAACTATAAGGGGTTTTGGGTTATAGTTGCCTTTTGACAGCCGTGTGAGTAATGCTTTTTGATATTAATACCTCGATTAAAATCAATAGATGTTATCAGTGTATTTGCAGCTATATTTCTCAGCAAAAGAAGACTTTTGGGTGGGAGAAAACCCCAACAGAACCGTTTCTTTCAGATCATTATCCACTCTGCAGGAGACAACTCTTCATAACAGAGAAAAAAAGTTTTTTTTCATAACCGAGGTAATCTGAGCTCTTGATCTGACTTTTTTCTGTTTAAACTAAACAACAGCTTAGACAAAAATAAAACACACCACCCTTTACATGGTTCCCTGTAGCCGTGATGCGTGACTATTGAGCCGTTGCAGGGCCCGCTTAGAGCGTAAAATTACTGGAGGAGGAGTTACAGACTGTTAATAGGAGTGTGGTCATGTGACCTAGGGGCCCCGCTGAAACTAGTTTTGTTAGTTGTTCCATTTTTAGTGAGTTGTATGATGTCATCAAATCCTTTCAATATTTGGAAAAAGTAAATCTGGCAGATTTTAAAGCAGATTTGAAAAATCAGGATTTAAAAGTCATCCATCGATCAAAACACCACAACCCCTTTATGTAAAATGTAGAACTCAGACGTAAACTCAAAATATGGTTACAGTTGTCATAAATATTACTTTTTCCATGGAGATGACGACGGTTTTTTATTTAAAAAAAAAAAACTGGAACTATAGAGTAGAAAAACACAGCCTTACTTGGTCAACACCTGATCTGGAACTAGTTACTTTCTTTTTAAAAAAAACTTCAATCTAGTTATCAAAGGCTTACCGCAATGGTTAAAAAATGGATATATATATAAATATATAAAATCAACATTAATCCTGTCACCAGTGTTTGAATGTGTGTTTGCCTGGGTGACTGGGTCTGTGACTGTAAAGCGCTTTGGGCCTTGTAGGAAGAAAACTATATAAGTATACGCCATTTACTGTTTATCTGTGAAAGTCATTTAAAATGAGACAGAAGAGGCAAAAAAACACAGAAAGGCACTGGTCATAAAAAGTCAAATGAAAGATTAAGGTTTCATATAAAAACTCTGACGCTGAAGCTAAATTGCCACCCTGTGACTTCAGTTTGAAGCATTTTAAGCACATCAAGGGAAACCCGGCTCACGTCTCTGACACCAGCAGTCCTCTGTTGTAATCATATTTACAGCTGTTTCCTCATGACAGCAGATTATTATTTTTAGGAACCTCATGACACAAACACGGGCGTGGCCCTTAAACTGACAGATAACACTCAGTTTTGAAACAAATTTGAACGAGCATGTTTGTTCTTTTCTGTAAAGAAAAAGTTTGTGTTTTTCTTTCCTTCCTCTAAATCTCTGTAACAGTAATATTTTTCTCTAAAAATTCCATGTTGGGTGAATGTGAGGAGGGGCTTTTTGCATAAATCAGTTCCCGATTTTACTGACTGGCAGAGTAATCCATTCCCCTTCTACTCTTGTATGATGACCCTAGTATTTCTTTAGATGGCTGATTTTTATATTTGATTGAGAAATGTTCTTTTAAAGCAATTTCAAACACATGACTTTGCATGAAACTAACTAAGTGAGGCTTGTCAAAGAGTTTTAGAACATCTAAAGTTCTGGCTAGACTTTGACAAAACGTGAATTTGGCATAAATATGGTATTTGAGGCACGGTTTTTTGTGAACCGCTGTACGTAAAAGTCTAATATGGCCAACTCAGGGTAGTTAATGAACCTGAGGTGACTGGTGTGACTTAACTAAGTGGAAAAGATTCTCACATTTTAAGTTTTATAGTTATAGTGAGCATTCTTAGGTCATAAATGGTCAGTTTGACACTTTAAAAAACCCACTGGGGACACAATATTGAGCACTCAGTGTTTTTGCAAAACCACATATAAATTGAGGAGAAACTATGACAAAAATGTTATTTTAAGATAAAGAAAAACCTTCACTGCTAAAGTTTTAGGAATGAAACATTTCAGGAACCGGGAAAGAAGTGTGTATTGGACCATGAGTCACTTCTCAACTCTGCAGTTTCAGCAAAACTGGTGAGTTTCTTTCACATGAAGCTGCAGAGGAAGCCTGCATACCCGACTGCAGAAAAGTCAATACGTAACCATTATCATTCAGAGATAACCAAAAAAGCCTTTCAAGCCTCATTAGATGCTGATTTTTATCAGTCATATAACTATTCCTCTGCAGAATCATGGGGGCTGCTTTGCCACAACTTCTCTGTGGAACAGCGTGACATTTTATTGTGAAAGTCCCTGTTAGTGACAACGTTTCTTCCTGTCTGTGACATCTCAGTGTATCCAGCACCTTGGGGGGAGATGAAAACACAGAGCAGACTATGACAAGCCATTTATTCTTCCAAACGTAGGCATTTTGAAGTATGTTGTTATTAAAAAGCATAAACTCAAACACTGTAGTGGTTCGTTTGTCTCTAAACTTATTTAAATAAAAACGCCAGGATGATTACTTTTCAGTTTTTAAATGTTTTAAGGATCTGGGACGGTGACGTAATCCTGTATTCAATTTTCTTCATCCCACTGATGAGATAAGTGTCCCAGGGTTGCATTTATATCAGACTTTTCCAGGAAACCATTGTCTGTAACACAAAACGCCTGTTCTGTCTGGCTTTACTTAATGCATTTGATTACATACAAGATGTTTCTTATTTATCACCACTTGCTCATTTTAAACTCGTATTTTCCTTAATGATTTTCTAAAATCCAGTGCAGATTTACTGGCATTAAAGTGTCCTGTGAGTTGCTGAATGAAAGCTTAGGGATCAGAGAATCGGCCCCCTCCCCTTCATCAACAGCTTCAGAGAGGAGCTTTCATCCAACTTGAGCTTCTCCTAATACCTGCTCAGACGTGGAGATGATACCAAGTGAAAGACAAAATAATATATATTTTATATTAAAGGGTATGTTTTAAATCATGTGTTGAACTCAAGGCCTCAACTCTGACTCAAAACCTCAAAGTTTACCCAAACCACTCAGTTATTGAAAGGACCTCCTGCGTCTACAAAATAAAAGCCTCAAAATGTTTCTTTACGATTTCATAAAGACAATAACAGCTTCATAAGCCCGATGATGAAGCAAAGGCGGGGCTTTACCTTGCACTTCCGCCCGTCCACCGTCTCCTCATCAAACTCCTCCCCAATGTGAAAGTTGATCTCGGTGGTGCGCACACTGGTGGACGTTTTGATGTAGAACTGATCTCCATCCTGACGGATCTCCACCTGAGGGTTGGAGGCTGCAGCCACGGCGACCTTCCTTAGCATGGCGTTCACCCCTGAACACACACGACACAGAGCTTGTGAGTCGGGTGGAGGGGGGCTCGTGTCATTATTGTAACATGAGCTATTTTAAATACATAAAGTATGATTGGGGGGGGGGTTGAATATGTTTGGGAGGATGAATGCTTCTGTGATGCCCAGTGATATTCTCTTGTTTTTCTTTTGTTTTGTTTTTCACCAGTGTGACCCTTAAAATAGATGTCCTTTGTAGCCACTCATCTGTAATACAAAAATAACTATTTTTGCATCTTTTTTTTTAACTTACATTAAAAAACATAAAGCCCCAGAAGCTGACATCACCTCTCACGCCATATTCCATCAGCTCAGGACCGCTGATATGGCGAGACTTGCCGGCTGCATGTTTCCCCACACTGCAAAAACCTCAATCTTAAGAAAGTAAAATGACTTTTTTCAAGAAAAATTGTCCAATTTTCTGCCTCGCACGAAAAATGATCTCATCAAGAAAGTTTTTCATTTTTAAAATAATCTTAGTTTAAGAAAACGTGTAAAAAAAAAATCTTAAAATAAGTATAAATATGTACAGTATTTTACCCCATTGACAGATATTATTTTGTGCCTATTTAAAGATTTTTTTCACATTTGAAGAAGCTATTTTTGCATCGATGTTTGCGCTTCAACAACAATTTTTTGTTTTTACCACGACTGCTCGAAATCTGTTTGTCTCAGACTAAAAACTTTTCCTTGGCTCTGACAGATCCCCAACTATTTATCAAAACTGATGGTGGAGTTTGGAGGTCAGTCTTGGGGACTGCTAAGTCGTGTCCGAAGGGAAAAGATCCAAACTCTGGAGGATGTCAGAGTGGGTTAGTGCTGCCTCTCTTCTTTGTCTGATGGCTGCAAGAGCGGCAATCCTGTCAAAGGGACAACCCAGGCTTATGACAACTGTCAGACACGCACGCTCTGACTCTACGAGGGGCATTTGGCCTCATGTCCTACCAAATCCTGGATCTTTGATTTTGATTTTTTCAGATTGTGCCTTTTCTTTTAACATCCTTAATGACTTTTGGGGGTAAATGAATCCACCCTAAATGGACAGAGGTCTAGTCTGGTTAATACCCAGGAATTAAAAAAGTATTACTGTGACAGCCCTTTGGACCCTACCCTTGATCCTGGAGGTCACGCTATGTGTTTTCACAGCATTAATTATGCATGGTCCTCACTGAACCGTGAAAATCTGCCCTAACATCCAAGGAAACGATGAAATATCGATGCACCTTAAGAAATGCAGGATGAACAACCTCTCCGGGGGTCCCAGAGAGTCATCTGGGTCAGCAAAGGTGCATAATGAGAAACTCATTATTAGCTACACGGCAAACTATTTGATTCTTGCGAAGATTTAAAACCTTATTTTAGAGATTTAGGATATTATTATTATTTTAAATGAACTTTGCTCCAAACCTTTCCAAGCTTTTCTCAAAATTAGCAGATTTTTTTTCTTTAAGAGCTACACTCTAGAAATAAGAATATTGGCATTAAAATGAGTCAAAATCCTTTTTTTCCGTCTTGACACAAGAAAAATTTGATTTAAGACTCAAAAAAACTGAAACTGCTCTGTAATTTATGGTTCAATTTTAAGAAAGTTATTTTAATGTTATATGTTTTAAAGTTCATTAACTGTTGGTCTGGCATTAATTGTCATTATGTAGGAAACAAAAATGTACATTTATGTTCTAAAAATAAGTGTTTGAATAAGTGATCTATTAGGATGGATCAACTTGTACTAAGATCGTGTTATCATTTTGTTCACATTTTGTTCTAAAATTAGTCAATTAGGTACATTAAAGCTCAGAAATACAAACAATTTGCTTAGAACTAGCAAAAAAAACAGTTATTATTGGAATGTATAACATTGAATTTTTATTATTTCTATCTAACAGCGTTTTTATTTAAATTTTTGCTTTTTGAATGTTTGTGTGATTGAGATAACTTCTTGTTAGGTAAAAATGACAGTCTTCATGGACTGATTATTTTACTATTTTCTAGTGAGTTTCTTCTAATATTACTGCTTCTTTCCTTTTTTTGGGCCACCTCTTCTTGCAGTGTTGCTTTGCAGCACTGGAACTTGCAACAACCATGCAATCCTTAGCAATATCAGCTGTCAGACTTTGAGAAGCAGTCCCTGTGAATTGTGCACACACACACACACACGCACACACACACACACACAGATGTGTCTCTGTCTTCTCTGTCTGGTTCTGCGGGGGAACGTCCAACTCATCAGATTATTAGAAAGACGTAGATGGAACACAGCGGCTCTGCAGCATTGGAATCCACATTGAGTGCTCTGTCAGCCTCTGGCGCTAACAGGTGATCTGTTGGAGCAGATGTGGCGATGGGTGAGGCTCTGAACCCAGTTACCCGAGTCAGAGGAGCTCCTGCCTGAAGAACTTCAAAAATCAAACAGAAAATGGGCTGGAAAGCCTCTGAATAGTTGGGACATACAACTTTTTCTATGGTTTTTAAATCAATTAAAAGTATTTGCTGCTTTCAAGGACTTTGGCGAAAGGAGCGGGTGTTGGGCCCCAGCAGAGCTTCTCAGCAGGACCTCTCTGAACACGTTCTACACAAAGTGTTCTGCAGAGCCCCAGGGTCTCACCATCGGCGTGACGAAACGCTGTGGCACAAATGAATGACCCAGTTAAACCGCTCTCAATCTAAAGCATCAGTAAAGAAGAAAAAATAATTAATGCATGGCCTATTTAAATGCTCAATAACACTGCCCCCCCCCCCCCCCGGTCCCCTCTTCTCTTTATAAAACAATGGCACGTCTGTTTTAGGCAGGAATTCAGCATCCATAGTTTCATGTCTCCTGTAATGCCCCCCCCCCCCCCCCCCCACACACACACACACACCTCCTCAGCAGCATCTCCTGCCTCCTGTTTCCCGGACGCTGCTGTGGAACAATATGATGTTGTGGGAAGTGATGATGGCATTCCAGAGCACAAGAAACGCTTTCTCCTGAGAGCGCATGATGGATGTGTCACGCAGAAAACAAGCAGGAGAGGGCTTACCGAGGGCTTTGAGTAGTTCATCAAAATTCTCACTCTTCCGCATCTTCCAGTTGCCGGCAAAGTTAGGCATGTCTGCTCAGGCTGGAGGGGCTGCAAAGGGGACCTGTTCCACGCTCTGATGTGCGTCTCTTCAAGTCTTCCTCCTGCTTTTTCCTCTCTCCTCCTCCTCCTCTGCTCTGGGATCAGCCTCCCACTAAGCAAGTCTTGAGGTTTTTTTTTCTTTTCTTTTACTTCACACAGATGGAGGCTCTCTTTAACACAAACACTCACCGTGCCGCCCGCTCATCAGTACGTCTCAGTGAGCCGGCTGCAGTCTCCAACTGGAGCTCCTTTATAGCTTTGACGGGAGGCAGAGGAGGTCCCTCCCTCTGAGAGCTCAGTCTCCATCCGTCTCCTACCAAAAGGAGAGTTTGTCACTGAAAAAAACAGCACCTCTAGAAATAAGTCAAAACTTCCTAAAATATGGAAAAAAATGCTTTAAAAAAATCTGCCAGTAGGTAAAGAAAAATAGTCTCAACAAGAACTCATATTTTAAGGAAAAAAAGTCAATTCACCAAGATTAATAAGGTTGTTTTACCATTTAAAGCTTTCATAACAAAATTACTTTTCTTGCAAGTAAAAAAGAAGACATTTTTAAACAAGGACTTCTTACTTTAGTTTAGTTTTTGCCCAGATTGGCCAACAAGATTTAATTCATCAATATTGCTTTTATTATTTTTGCAATGTTTAAAGAAGCTTGTATTGCATGTTATTTGTCAATAATATTGACCCAAAAAGATTTCTTTTTTGCTGGGGTAGCAGTCTGAAACTGAGGACAGACACCAAACTTAGATCAATGGAAAGACTTTTTGTACTTTTCCTTTTATTCCATTTAGTATAAAAATTATAAGATTTTTCTTCTACTTTTATCACAGCTTTTATTCATTGAGTTATGAGGGTGAGTTCTTTCAGAAAAGCTTTCAGCATCTCAATCAGTCTGAGGTTTGGAGATGTTTTCTCACTCACTCATTTGGTCCAAATTAGAGTTTTTTTTTGTTTTTGTTTTTATGGATTGTCAGTTTTTTTTGGCTGGAATAATCTGAAATCTGTATGGTCAAATTCCTGTCTCCCTGAGAACAAAAGCTTATTTTTTCTTTTTGCAACTAAATCCTAGTGTGATTCATCACAATGTGAATGTGGATCATCTAATGATGCACCCAGCATTCCATGGCATACATGCCAAAGACGGTCAATTAACGCAGTGTAGTAAGAAGCTGAAGGAAGTCTTAACTTTTAAAGGGCTTGAGGAACTAAGAGGTTTTCTTTTTTCTTTTTGTTTAATATTTTTTACAACAATGTCTTTAAACAGCTGCTGTTTCCAGATGCTGTTAAAAAGGTGAACTAATTTTAGTACTAAAAAAAACTATCCTAGTTTCAAAATTCCCTGAAACAAATTATTGCTTCGCAGTAATCGAATCGGTTAGTTCAAAAGGGGTCCAAGTCCACATTTTCTTCAAAATAGAGATATTATATGTTCTATGGTCTTCAAGGGAAAAGCTATCTGATTATGTGCAAAAAAATCCCAAGTCCATTGTAATGTGTTGACTATGCTTGACATTTAAAATGCATTAGGGCAAAATTCCTGGACTTGGGCCTCTCTTGTATGGGTTTTGCTTTATCCCATAGATGGCAGCACTAGTTATCCAATGTGGCAGTGCCCCTGTTTATTTCAAGAACGGCCCAAGTCCAGAGACTTTAGTTTGCTAGTCCTCTGAAATTATAAAAGTGAAGTACTTCATATTATAGCATTTGTAAGCTATGAACTGGTGCTAAATCTGGGTTAAGTATTAATCATTTGGTATAGTCTCCCTTTAAGCTATGCAATTAAAATCATTTCCTGGAAAAACAAACCTCTTGGACTTGGGCCCCTTTTGAACTAACTGATTCAATTCCACTAAAGGTCCATTGTCTTGTCAGATGACCCACTTTTAGTCCAGCTTTACTTGTCAACGTCATAGATTCAAATATGTCTCTAATAAAGCCTCAGATGTTCATGATCTGTGGCTGCAAACTGAACCTAAATCATCAGTCGTCCTCGTTGTGCTTGATAAGTCCTTTCCATCTCAGCGTGCCTTCTGGTTGAACACCTTCACTTTCATCTTTTGGGCATTCTACCACAAGCCATTTGGTTATTAAAGTGCAACTGCGCAGTGATCATGGTGTCTGAATTGCATTAAAATGCACTGCACTGGATGGTCTTTCCAGGATTTGGTGAAGGAATTCGGACAGCAGTTGCTTGATTGGACGTTACCTTCTTTTTGTGCAGCAACTTGTGAGCTCAGGTGGGAATTTTTTTAATTGTGGAAGGATTTTTTGAATAAATGAATCCAGACTTCCTTTTGTTGCAGAATAATGGACTCCAGTTGCTTCTCCATTTCTTTTACTCTGACGGTCACGCATCTGAGCAGCAAGCTGTCAGGTTTCACTTTGATCAGAAGACTGCACACCTGCTAATGAATCATTTAAAGCTACTGATTAGCATTTAAATCATGGATCCGAGATTCTGTATGGCGGTAAAATTATTTAATATTCGGTCCTCTGGCTGAGGGTATGCTTTAGTGACACCTTCATCGTCTTTGAACTCTTCATATAAGCTTTTAATCTCCCTTGTTCCATTTTCATTCTTTAATGTCGATGTATAGAAACTTCTAGGATTATGCAACATGGATCATGACAAGATTTTGGACTCTGCTGAGCTTTGAAGCAGCTTTTTCATTAAGTGGTTGGACACCCTGAGATGACAGTAATATAACACAGACTTCAAACACTTCTCACATTTGCAGGCAGACTGAAACAGATCTTCAGCGCTCATCTGAATTTCACACTTTTAAGTCACTTTTATGGATCAAAACACATTTTTGAAGCAGGGATTAAAAAGTTTTGAAGCTGTGGGATTTGTCACTTTTATTTTTGCTGACGTAGTGTGCTAGACAAAAATCCTACAAGGAAGCAAACTGAGAACTTAAGGAGCTAAATGGAAAAAAAAAAAGAAGCATCACAGGAGGAGCTGTGTCCTGCCTTTGTTGGATGACTTGTGCTGCACCTGGATGACAGAGCAAATTTAAGAGTTGTTTCTATCAAAATCCCCCTTTTTTTCCTGATAGCTGATGAAAAAATTGAAATGTTTTGATGCAGAACTGTGCCTCAAACAGATGTACAGACCAAGCCAACATGAAATTAGTTTGCCTTGTTTCCGTGTCAGTAGCCATGACATCAGATATTTTGAATGCAGCACAGTTAATGCCGCAACAGCTCCATTACTCGTCAAATTACATCAGATACAATGATGAGATTAAAAATAGCTGCATGGTACACATGTTTGTGTGCACTCTGACATAAATGGTAAATGGTAAATGGCATATACTTATATAAGGCAAGGCAAGGCAAGTTTATTTGTATAGCACAATTCGTACACAAAGTAATTCAAGGTGCTTCACAAAACAGAAAAATGCATTAAAATCACAATACATCATAGAAATAATCAACGTAAAATTTACTTTAAAAGAAAAGAAAAAAAAATAATAATTGAAAATTGATTTAAAAATAAAGGAAGGAAAGGAAAGAAAAGTGCAGATAGGACCTCTCAGTCACAGAGCTAAACAGAAATGTTTTAAGTCTAGATTTGAATATGAACACAGAAGAGGCCTGTCTTACGACTTCAGGGAGGCTGTTCCAGATTTTAGCTGCAGAATATTGAAACGCTGTTTCCCCCTTGTTTAGTTCTGACTCTGGGTATCAACAGGAGGCCGGCCCCTGAGGTCCTCAGAGTACGAGATGGTTCATATGGCACTAACATGTCAGAGATGTCCTTTGGTGCGTGGCCATGGAGAGACTTGTACACAAGCAGAGCTGCTTTGAAGTCTATTCTTTGAGGTACAGGGAGCCAGTGCAGAGACCTGAGCACAGGACTAATGTGATCATACTTCCTGGTTCTGGTCAGGACTCGAGCAGCAGCATTCTGGATGTACTGAAGCTGTTTTACAGCTCGTTTGGAGAGGCCGGTGAGCAGGCCGTTACAGTAGTCTAACCTACTGGAGACAAATGCATGAATAAGTATCTCCAGGTCTGGCTTTGACACTATGTTTTTGATTTTGGCAATGTTTTTCAGATGGTAAAATGCCGCTGATGTTACTGACTTGATATGGCTGTTAAAGTTTAGGTCAGAGTCCATGATTACCCCTAGATTTCTGACTTGATTTGAGGGTTTCAGAGACAGAGAATGAAGGTAGCTGCTGACACTTTCTCTTTGTTTCTGTGGGCCAAAAATAATAACTTCTGTCTTGTTTGAGTTTAGCTGGAGAAGGTTGTTCTGCATCCACTCACTGATCTGTTGGAGGCAGTGGCTGAGTGAATCCACCGGCCCATATTCACCTGTTGTCAGTGACACATAGATCTGAGTATCATCTGCATAGTTGTGATAAGATATGTTATTACTGCGTATTAACTGCCCTAGTGGCAGCATGTAGAGGTTGAACAGAAGCGCTTTCTACCCTCTTTCATACAGGCATGTTCCACTTCAGCTCGGACAAACATAAGAGGATTTTTTTTTTGTACTTGACCACATTTAGTCTCTGCAATTTCGATAAAAACAAAAATGACCAATTTTTGTGTTTTTTTTAAATATTTTTGACTAAAGAGATTATTTTGAAAATAGTCATGTAATCCCTAAAAATTTATAAATAAATCAGTTTTTTAAATCTAGATTACACGTCTAAGTAGAAGAAATAATCTGATAAATCTTTTTTATTCCTCTCTGGGGTTATGCTTTTTATGTTTATGTGATCCTTTTTTCCAGTGATTAATATTTTTTAAATCTAGAAATCTATTTTAAGTACCTATTCAGTTGAACAGCTCCAAAGAATGCCCTTGTTTAGGTGAGTCTACTCTGATTTATTTAGGGTTCTTTTGGTTGGCCACAAGTCTCTCTTCTATATTTTGTACATGAATGATTTCAGAAAATTTAGTTAACCTTCTACAAACTATTTCTTTATGTTAAAGAAATTCTATAAATCCACAAATGTAATAAATAATCCCATATTTTACAAGAAAGAATTAAACAGCCTGTTGACCCTGCACAGGACAAGACAGCAGATAGATGGATGGATGGATGGGTTGAACACTCCAAATCACACAGATACCTATTATAATTGACAGTGACCAAAAATACATTTTGTCAACATTGTAATTTTACTTTACATATTTAAGACTTGAAGCCAGCTTTCGTTCTCTTAACAAAAACTTAACCTTAAACTTTCTTATAGGACAAAAAGGCTGGGCCGTGAGAAGAAAGTTTCCCAGCCTTTTCACAATTTTAACCAGCCAATGATTATAAGATCTTTTGCTGACCATTACCATTTACCATTTTAAAAATTGCTAGCTGTAAAACATAAATAACTTTAATTTGTTTATCTTGTAGGAGTTTTAAAAAAATCTCAATTTTAGCTCGCAATTTAAAATCATTTTTTTCAATTTGATTGGTGGTTTAAGCTGTTGTAACTCTCCACCCTGCCGCTAGGGGCAATAGTGGCATCATTGTGTGTTTTTCTTAATGATGTTGAAAGCGGAAGTGACGCGTAATGTTATGGCGCTTCACATGTAAAGCACCGAGAATCCAAGTTTAAATAAGCGTGCATTTGGAATTTTAAATAAGCTTTATGCATGCTATTACAAACAATTAACTTTAATTTTCAAATAATAAAAGTAGTATTCGCTTAAATCTGGTAAGTAACCTAAAAACACGTTTGTTGCCGTCTTTACTCGCTTCATGCTAAAAATAAATAAGCTAGCAGCAAGAAGAAGAAGTTGTAGGCTCGGTGTTAATAATTCCGACGCTCTTGTCTTGTCAGCTTCATGTTTGCATGAAGAGAATCTGCCATTATTATTATTATTTTTTTAAAACGGTGTTATTCATTATTTAATATTCCCCAACAATTGTATGTTGGTTTCAGGTCGAACAAACTACGCTAAGTGGCTCCATTTTTGGGTGGACCAATCACCAAAACGATGAGTACTCAGGTAACTGAGAGACAGAGCAACATGTTGTGCCTCCATGCGTTCACCAAACACTAATGCTAAGCCTGTGTTTTGTCTCCAGTACACCATTCTGTTTAAACAAGAGCACGGTAAGTGTTACTCTGTTCGTCCTCCTCCATTTTTCTGCGGCGCCGCATAGTGTGTTTACATGCTGGATTCCCCTCATATTTTCAGTAGAATATTTAATATACTTATCAATCAGATCCCCAGTGTTGTTAAGGCTCACCAGGATATCAGACATCTTTGCAAATGTAGTCCTTTATTTGAAGTGAATCTGTGCACTGATTCCCTCTTATTCAAAAGCAAATTTGAGTTTGTGTTAATTTTATTGGTTTATTAATGTTTTTATGCTTTCTAAATACAGATGAAAACAAGTAAAGGTTGAATTTTTTTTTAAGAGGAATGTTCTAACCGTTTTCTAGTGTATGGGTATTAAACGAATGAATGAATCTTTGAATTTCTTTTAAATTTTAAAACCTCCTGTGTGTTTGCAGCTCACGATGACGCCATCTGGACGGCAGCGTGGGGCAGGAGTGCAGCAGACGGCTCAGAAACCATCGTCACAGGCTCACTAGATGATATGGTGAAAGTCTGGAAATGGTAAATGCTTCTGTTTATTATGGTTCCGTGTCTGAAAATGTGTCCCCTGCATTTGTCAAATTTCCTTGTTTTGCTTTTTTAATCTTTCTGGAATTTGGTTTATTTATAAAGCTTAAATCCACAACCAGAGACGTGATTGGTCAAGTTTCTATTGTTTTTCTTTTATAGAATTTGAAGTTTTTTTCACGTAAAATTTTTTTTCTTATCAATAAATCAAAAAATATTACAACATTTAAGTGTCACAGGCAAATTATCTTTCTTTTTTTTTTCTTTTTTTTTCTACTTGTCCTGTCCAACAGCTGGGCAGACAGATGAGAGCTGAGGGCCTCTTGTGTTGGACATATTTTACTTTAACAAGAGGGGTTATTCATCTTCAGACAAACCAAAGGTGTGACTGAATAAACCCCTTTTGTAATTGAGGCCAAACTTTATTAATTTCAACCATGTTTGAAAATCTTTGGTGTTGGACCGGACGGCAAAGGAAAGAGGGGAAGAAGAGAGAGGGACGTTAGAGAGAGGGGGGGTAGGGGGTGATAATAGGAGGGGAAGGGGGGTAAGACCATGAAGCAGCATAAAGCAACAAGTTTACTGGTTGTTAATCATTATGGTAAGGTTCAAATGCAGTACAAAAAGGGCGGGGCCCGTCCACACACACACTCAACTGTTATAAACACACCTGCTAGCTGCAAAAATGTCCACCTGTCGACATGTACACAAAACAGATAGTGTTCACACGCATACTTATGCCTTAAAACCAACTAGTGTGAAATATTTCAGTCATTCAATCATGCAAATTATCTTTCTATAAAATTCAGTACACATTTTTACATTTCTGTGACACAAAAGGTGTTATTTCAAGACTCTTAGTAGTAGAAAAAAACAAATTTTTTGGGTTTTATGTTGCTTTATGTTGCCCTTTTGGTTCTTATTTATACTGTTGAATTTTTTCTTTGGAACTTTCTGTTTGTCCACTTTTTATCAAATTAGTAATTGGATACAAATACAAACATGTATTTTATTTGTCCTCTGGGTGATTTGGGGCTTCTAAACTCTGAAACCTGTTTTCTTTCCGGCCTGTCGTTCATTAATCCCCCGCTTCCTCTTCATGCAGGTCAGATGAGAAGCTGGAGCTGCAGTGGACCCTTGAGGGCCACCAGCTGGGCGTGGTCTCGGTGGACATCAGCCACAATGGTGCCATTGCCGCCTCCAGTTCCCTCGACGCGCACATCCGTCTGTGGGACCTGGAATCTGGAAAACAAATTAAGTCGATAGATGCAGGGCCAGGTGGGAAAACTTAAACGGATAATTGTTAAAACTCTAAATTTTGATGTTTTCAAATCGTAATCTGCTGAAAATGTTTAGTTAAAGAAGGACAGAGCTTTTTCTAATTCTTCAAGGAACGTATTCATCATTGGGAACATTTTCTGCATTGTTGCCAATAAATCTGGATTTTGTTCACACACAAGTCCCATAATATAAGAAGCTGCTGCCGTTGGCTGTGATGAGTAGACTCTCCTCTCCTCTACAGTGGATGCGTGGTCGGTTGCCTTCTCTCCGGACTCTAAATACATCGCCACCGGCAGCCATCATGGCAAAGTCAACATCTTTGGTGTGGAAAGCAGCAAGAAGGAATATTCTCTGGACACACGAGGAAAATTCATTTTGAGTATAGCTTATGTAAGAAATGATGGATTTCCTGCATCCCAGACATAGAAGTGTCTCTGGATCATAATAGTGTCATATCTAGTGTGTAGTATAAAACCGATTTAATCTATTTGAATGTGTTTTTGCCCTTCAGAGCCCTGATGGAAAGTATCTGGCTAGTGGAGCCATCGACGGGATCATCAACATCTTTGATATCGCCACAGGAAAGCTGCTTCACACGCTGGAAGGTGGGTGAAAGCTGATGTGGTAAATGGAAATGTCAACTTCAGAGTCTTAAACGCTCAGAAACTGCAATTTGATGGACACACAAAGTTTGCTTTTTGTTGAAGATAAATTCTTAAAAACTCACTCTGATGAGAATTGTGTTTGTGTTATCTTTAACATGTTCTTGTGGCATTTTTCTCATGACATATAAAGATAATTGAGCCTAAAATGTCATCCCTGAGTATTTATTCCTTCAAATAATGCTGAATCAGGAGCAAAAAATTCCGTTTGAAAAAAGAGCATATTTGTCGTATGTATAGAAAATAATCTGGGCGGGTCACAATCTCCCTGCTCCGCCCAGCAACAGGGGGGGGGGATGTGGGGGCGGGCTTATTCTGCGCCAGTAGTCCCGCCCACAATTCCGAGGCTCACGTGAGCAATTCAGAGGTGAATTTCTTATGAACGACTGCAGCTCTGCAGAAACTATGACCTAGAAAACGACACCGATTTTAAAAGATTTTTGACTAAAAACAACATAATCATAAATAAAAGACCACTAGGAACGCTAGATCAATAGATGATCGATGACTTTCAGGACATTTTTACAAGGATCTGGAAATTATATTGTGCAGAAGACAAATTTAAAGAAACATCTGACTAATTAATCTAATTTTGGAAAACCACACTCTTTACTCTGAAGCATCAGAAAAATGAGCTCAAAATGTTTTTTATCTTCTCACAAATAGGGCTGGGAATTACTGGCCAAATACTGAATCATTTCTCTAAACGTTGATTTACGATTGAATCAATTCAGTATTTATTTGTCAAATCTCAGTTTAAACTTTATTAAAAGTATTTTCTACTCCAGTAGTTTTATAAACTGAGCAAAGACGGAAATTTGACAAACAATCTGAAGGTATTTCTAATTAAAAAGTAACTAGAAATACTTTCTTAACAAAAGCAAATGGAATCAAACTTTCTTGGTCCCTCAAAGGGGGAATTCCCTTCAGCAGTGGATAAGGTCTCACCAGAGAACGGGTTTTGTGTCTGCAGGTCACGCCATGCCGATCCGCTCTCTGACCTTTTCTCCGGACTCCCAGCTGTTGGTCACGGCCTCAGACGACGGCTACATCAAAATCTACGACGTGTGCGTGTCTTGCTCTTGTCTGTTTTTTTCCTTTGTGATGCAGACGCATTAGAAGTTTGTTGGAAGACATGCGTGTTGTAGCGTCTCTCTAACAGCTTGAACTCGTGGTCACTTTACTGCAGACAACACGCTAACCTGGCCGCCACGCTGAGCGGACACGGTTCCTGGGTGCTGAACGTGGCCTTCTCCCCTGATGACACCCACTTTGTCTCCAGGTAGAGAAAGGGATGTTTTTCTTCTTTCATGCTGTGCTGAAGATGAGGAGCTGACCTTCTTCATGTTCAAACTGAGCTGGGCAGGTGAGAGCTTTTCACCGTATCGTCCTCTCTGCTCCTCTCAGCTCGTCTGACAAGAGCGTGAAGGTTTGGGACGCCAGCTCCAGAGCCTGCATCAACACCTTCTTCGACCACCAGGATCAGGTAGCGGAGCCGTGAGCGGGTCTCGCTGTACTTTGGTTTATTTCATTCCTTTTCGTTTTCGTCCTGTCCAACGACTGAACACACACAGATTGCAGCTGAGAACCTCTTGTGATGGACATGGTTTGCCTTTTCCAATCTGAAGCTCTGCGTGGGGGAGGGGGAGTGGGTCAGGAGCGCCGACTCATCACATAACCCGTCGGATGTTTCAGCCGAAACCATCAGACTTCAGATCTGTTCTGCTGCTGAGCCTCTGATGAGGAGAAGCTCCTCAGGGGCCAGATCAGCAGCTTTATTTCCAGCTCCTCCATGAAGGGAATAAACCCAGAGGAGCTGGAAGTTATGAAATGTTCGTCTTTGTGACACTTTTAGCAAAGGTTGCATCATTTGTTTGGTGTTTGTGATTAGAGCTGATCAAACTAATATTCAATTTATCTTCACTTTGAAAATCAACACAAATTCATCAAATTAACGAATCAATTGTTTAAAATAAATGTTTTAGTTTCTGTTAACGTGCTTCTGGTTGTGTTTTTAATCAGTAATATCTGCATTTTGTTTATCAGAGTTCCTCCTTTGCTCAGTTTATATAACTCCAGGAGTAAAAAAACATTAATAAATAAATAATAATAAATAAATAGACATTTAATTGTTTTGATGAGTCAGCATTTTTTCAGTGATTCACAGCTCGATTTGTGATGAGATTAAAACATCTTGATCTGGTTTTAGTAGTGTAGCTTTCCAAAATTGAAGTACAAAAAAAGTGTCCAAATCTTGCCTAATATTTGTCCTCTATCCACTTGACCAGAACCTCCAAATTCTTAACAGAATTCAGCTGAAATTGTTTTTAATTCTAAGCATCAGTTTTGTCTCATCAAAATGTTTCCGAAGAAAATGTTTCTTGATTTTACAAACTTGTAATTAAAGTTAAAGCAGAAGAATTTCTGAGAAGATAAAAGACCGCCTGTGTGTTTAGCTGAAGGTGCTTTAATATTGACACATTTAGAATATTATTTAGCAGCCCCGCCCCTCTTCCCCTCCCAGTGACTCAGAGCTTGTAGCTTGTGGCCCGGCCAGCGTATTTTCTTCTGCAACTAAAAACCCTAAATATACCATTTTCATCACAGTGGGTCTTTCAACTGTTCTTTAATAGCATTCTGTGGGAAATCCTGAGTCTCTTAAGTTTTCTTTTGACCTCTTGTCCATAGTTCTTGGTGCTGCTGTCTCTGCAGGTTTGGAGTGTGAAGTACAACAACACCGGCTCAAAGATCATCTCGGCTGGTGACGATCGCGCCATCCACATCTACGACTGTCCCGTGTGACGGAGACCGGCCGCTCTGATCCAGGAGGGAAGGGATATGACTCTTGTAAATGAGAAAGTTTGTTTAGCAATGCTGTCAAAATAAAAGTTCTGTTTTTGTACAAATAACTGCTTGAATTGATGTGATTTAAGCACATTGGAAGCACTACACAGATTGGAGGTACTTATCCAAGTCTACAAAAAATGACATTGTGTAACCCTTGTGCTATCCTAGGCACTTTATCGTTGGGAGTTGGGTCATCTAGACCCACTAGACAGTGCTCTGAACCTTTTTTCTTCAATGATTTGTGATCTTCACTGGTGTCCATGGATTACATGAAATCCTCTTCACCTTCATCCACCTTTGTCATGGTAGGGAGAACACGTCAAAGTAAGAGTGGGGTCATCTAAGATAGCACAAGGGTTAGGCCCATCAGATGAGAGAAAAATATTGCTGCTTAAATGAAACACCTAAAAGTTTAGATTTTCGATTATTTGAAGGCCTTTCCTGTACAAATGACGTTTAGCAGTTAAACTTAACTGAGCTGAACGTTTTGACTTTTTTTCATCACCATTTAAACAAGAACGCTCTGTGACATTTTTATATATATATATATATACAGTCAGGACCATAAATATTTGGACAGAGATACATACTAATTTAGTTTCTGTACATTACCACAGTGAACTTTAAATAAAACAACTCAGATGCCATTGCAGTGCAGACTTTCAGCTTTTATTCCATGAGTTGAACAAAAAGATTTGCATAAAAATGTGAAAAACTAAAGCATTTTTTAAACTCAATCCCTTCATTTCATGGGCCTGTTAGCAATTGGACAATTGACTTCCATGCTATTGCATGGGCGGGTGTGGTCAATTCCCTTGTTATGTCATTATGAGTGAAGCAGATAAAAGGCCTGGAGTTGATTAGAGGACTCGTGCTGCATTTTGAAGATTTTGCTGTGAACAGACAACATGCGGTCAAAGGAGCTCTCCATGCAGCTGAAAGGAGCCATCATTAAGATGAGAAAACAGAAAAAAAAACCATGCCAGAAATTGCTAAAGTATTAGGAGTGGCAAAATCAACACTGTGGTACATCCTGAAAAAGAAAGAAAGCACTGGTGAACTCAGCAACGCAAAAAGACCTGGACGTCTACGGAAGACAACAGTAGTGGATGATGGCAGAATCATTTCCATGGTGAAGAGGAACCTGTTCACAACAGCCAACCAAGTGAACAACACTCTCCAGGAGGTAGGTGTATCAATATCCAAGTCTACCATAAAAAGAAGACTGCATGAATGTAGATACAGAGGGTACACTGCAAGATGTAAGCCACTAATAAGCCTCAAGAATAGGAAGGCTAGATTGGACTGCTAAAAAGCATCTAAAAAAGCCAGCACAGTTATGGAGAAACATTCTTTGGACAGATGAAACCAAAAACAACCTCTACCAGAATGATGGCAAGAGAAAAGTATGGAGAAGGCGTGGAGAAGCTCATGATCCAAAGCACACTACATCATCAGTAAAACACGGTGGAGGCAGTGTGATGGTCTGGGCGTGCATGGCTGCTAGTGGCACTGGGACACTAGTGTTTATTGATGACACGACACAGGACAGAAGCAGCCCAATGAATTCTGAGGTATTCAGAGACATACTGTCTGCGCAGATCCAGGTGAATGCAGCCAAACTGATTGGGCGGCGTTTCAGAATACAGATGGACAACGACCCCAAACATACAGCCAAAGCAACTCAGGAGTTTATTAAAGCAAAGAAGTGGAATATTCTTGAAGTCAGTCACCTGATCTTAACCCAATTGAGCAGCATTTCACTTGTTGAAGACTAAACTTCAGACAGAAAGGCCCACAAACAAACAGCAACTGAAAGCAGCTGCAGTAAAGGCCTGGCAGAGCATTCAGAAGGAGAAAACCCAGCATCTGGTGATGTCCATGAGTTCAAGACTTCAGGCTGTCATTGCCAACAAAGGGATTTCAACCAAATGTTAGTAATGATTATTTTGTTTTCAGTTACTCATTTGTCCACTTACTTATGAGCCCATGAAATGAAGGGATTGTGTATAACCCTTGTGTTATCTTAGATGACCCCACCCTTACATTTACGTGTTCTCCCTACCATGACAAAGGTGGATAAAGGTGGAAAGATTTCATGTAATCCATGGACACCAGTGAAGATCACAAATCATTGAAGAAAAAAGGTTCAGAGCACTGTCTAGTGGGTCTAGATGACCCAACTCCCAATGTTAAAGTGCCTAGGATAGCACAAGGGTTACAGAGTATCATGAATGTGCACTGCAGTCGGTTTCAGAAAAAGACGTAGACAATTCTGACATATTTTACCTTTATTTCTCTTTCAAATATACAAAGATTCTCAAATTTCTGAAATACTTAAGTCTTTTTTTTCTTTTGTAACTAGTTTTTATCAACTGCATGTCATTAAAGACGACTGTCCTTTTAAATGAAGTTAAAATCTAACATCAGGGCTCATTAGAAAGGCTGGTAGGTGTCTGAACATGAAGGCAGTGATTTGCTTAATATACTACATATGAAGGACATGTCTTGATCTACTTTGCCCTCTAACTAAAAATTGTATATTTCAATATATTTCTGCTTGACAGTAAATAAAATGTGCACAATTATTGTGCAGCAAAAATTGGTTCAAAAATGGGATCTTTGCCATTATCTATCTAAAAATACATAGGATCTTTGAAAAATGGATTAACCAGAATTGCTTATAATTGACTAGTTTTCAAAATAAAGCACTTGATTATTAAACTCCTGAACATTTTGGGGGGGGAAAAAAGGGGGAAATGTCAGTTCTGCCTGATTATAATTGTTTAAAAGCAGCAGCAGGAAATTTAGAGAGAACGGTTGCAGCAATGCCTCCACCACACCTGTGTGGGCTCAGACCTGTGGTTCACCTTTCACTCTAAAAGCTCAGGTGAAATCCAACTGCTTGCCTGAACCGGCATCAGAATGAAGTCAAAACCCGTCACTAAAACTCTTATTACAGTAAATCTTTCTTTTTTTGAAGTCTTATTGCTCCAATTTGTTTTGCAAGTTTTAGCTCAGAAAAAAACAGACTTTAAGGAATAAATAAAACCCTGCTGGTGCACGATTTAGAAGATTCATTTGTTATGGCAAAAAACAGCCCAAGGCTCAGCATTTAAAAGTCTGAGAAGGGATTATGTCTTTTACATCTTCAACACAAGGAATGCAGTCAGACATCACGCTCTTCCTCACTCTGGCAGAGGATCTCTAAGGACAAAAAAAAGGCAGTTTTGTCTGCTAATAATCTAAAAAATGTAACAGTCTCTCGTTTGACTCAGCTTCAAACAGGTAGAGTAATACGTTTCCTATTGAGGTTCATCAAAAACACACAAAAACATGTGAAAACCTGAATAGTCTTAGACGGCGACTGGACTGTCGCCGTGCTGCTGTGACCTCCTGAACATGCAGAACGGCTTTTTTCACTTCTTTTTAAAGAGATTTCCAGTGAAGAGTTGGTGCAGCAACTCTGAAATGCCCCAAAGCAGACCCAGCAGCTTCAGTACAGACGGGTCACAGTATGTGTTGGGGGGTGGAGCCTGGCGGAGAGGCGGAGTCCTGGTCCCGCTCTTGGACTTTCACCAATGTCTGGACTCAATCAGCTCGGCGCGCAGGCTCAGCTTCTTCAGGGTCTCGTATCCGACCACCAGGAGCACCGACGTGGGCAGGGAGGAGAGGATGCGGGCGGACAGCCCCTTGGTCACGATCCCGGCGCCCTCCTCCGCCAGCAGCTGCTTGAACGTTTCTATGATGGACGATCGTCCCTCCACCTTCAGGAGACAGGAGAAATCGCTGTGGTTAGGGGCGCCATCACTCCACAGAGAAAGATTGTTGAGGTGGAAAGTACTATGCACATTTGCGGATGGTGCAGAAGAAAACTAGCCTGAGAGACAAAGCACACAAACATTTCAACACTAAAGCTGTGACCCCGCCCACACCGGCTGAACGACTGCTGCACGCCGTCCACTTTCCCTTCTGCCCCGGCAACCCTGGTCAGAGTTGCATGTGACATAGTGGCGAAAGGCAGCTTTTCTCTTGGTTTTATCTCCATAGCAACCTTTCATTGTCTGTTAGTCAGGAGGTGATCATTTTTGGAAGAATCTGCAAAAGTAAACTTTTGGATTTCCTTGCCAACGGAGGTTTTTAGTTAACCATGCCCACATTCCTAATAAGTTTCTATTGCATGTCATTTCTTTTTGTCCAGCTGAAGTCAACAATTCGTGTATTCAAATTTTTAATGAAATTTCCCAGCCGTACAGTTTGGGGCCAGATTCCAGCTCAGACGAGGAGAACAAAGACAAACATGGATCTAATCGTCTGCAAGTGGATGCATCAGAACGGATCAGAGCAGAGAGTTTGTGGCCCGCACAGCGTATTTTTCAACTATAACTTCCAATATAGAAACGTTTTGGAATATTGAGCGCATTTTTCACTGAGCTAAAGAAAAAAAACACCCCCTACTGTTCCCATGGCAACTCCGATCTGATGGTTTGGGGGCCCCGGCCAGAGTTCCTGATGTGATGCATGATCTGCTTTGCATGCGCCTGTGCCAGGAACACTCATTGTTAGGAGCTTCCTCATTGACAGGAGTTCAGGGGTCATTTATGTGGTATTGGATGCTATGGGGGAAACTTGATTCTAGTTTTACTCATGAAACACAACTAAAGGATCTACAGCTAATGCTTATAGCAACAACTGAATGATGTGGAATCAAAACGGAATCAATCCAATCCATCAATGGAGAAAGAGCAGTTGCATTTCAACGAACCTGTACTCGAGCACGAATGACATCCAGGGGATTTGTGATGGTGTAGGCAGTCGCTCCTGCCATTGGTCCAGCCAGAGCCTGCAGGAGCAGGTGAGGCCAAGCACTCGGTGCTAACAGAGTCAGCTGTTCTGTGAACATAAAGGATGTCAAACGCTGCAACATGGTGCTGTGCTTAACGGGGAGGTTTTCACTGTTGGTATACCTGCATAAAAGTGATAGAACGGCCACCAGAGGGCGCTGCTGGGGATGTATGTGAGCAGTGACGCCACATAGCCCCGGTAGAATCCCTTCACTCCGTCGGCTGCGTAGATCTGCACCGTCAGGTCCCACGCCTGCCCAAACGTTCGCTTGCTCTTGGAGGCGGCAAGCACCCTTTTAGGTTTGACCTTAAAGCGGGACAGCTGCGACACGCTGTGGCAGCCTTGGATCATCAGGTGCTGGGAAACCACGTCGATCGGCACGGTGATGGTCTGAGCCACCAAGGATGCAGCGCCCCCCCCCACCAAGGACTTCACAGTGTTGCTGGGCGAGTAATGGGACACGAACTTGCGCACGAGTTCATAGGTGGTGACGTACGCCTGTCCGGACAGCAGGGTGAAGGAATTGACCATGAAGCCGCGGTAGAGGCCGCGCACGCCCTCCGCTCGCAGGATCTTCAAGAAGGCATCAAAGGTGCCGGAGTACACCGCCTTCCCCTTCTGCACCTGCAGGCGGGTGCGGATCAGGCTGGCTGGGTAGGCCGTGGCTCTGGAGGTGAAGGTCATGAACACACCCAGGGAGTAGAACTTCCTCTTGTCCAGGTCCTCCCATTCGATGATCTGGATGGGACCTTTCTGCTGCATGGTGGTGACTGGGAGGGCAGCGCTGCACCCCAGCTGTCATCAACCATCACACCTGTGAAGATATGAAAGTAAAAAAAAAAGAAAAAAGGATTCTCATCATCCTCACTAAAAGGTGGAATGAAGATATGTGAAAACCCAAAATCCCATTTCTGTGATTATTCAAGTTCTTCTATTTCCATCAGATGTTTTCTAAAATCTATTCTTGATAAAAAAGTTTTGTAGAAATCAAGCTTTATTTAAAAAAAACCCCACAAAGGCTAGAGTATTAAAAATGAAAGGACTTACATTCAGATAAAGAAAGGATTTATTTTTGATAAATAATCAGAGGTGTGAGGTAATCTAATTTCTAGAAATGTATTCTGACATTAATCTGTATCAACTCTCCATATCTATTGATCAACATAACCATTTCTGATCAAATATTATCTAAATTACATTAAATAACTGCTTTTTTATGAGTTCTCTCCCTGTGGACGTGAAACAGTGGGTCATCCGGTGAGCTCTTGAGGTGGTAGGAGCCTAAACTCTTCAGGAAAACCTGCTTCTGACCAGGTTAGGTTCACAGACTAAGTTACCATGGCAACGCCACCCATCTTTCAAACACAGATGAGCCTGGGTTTGATGAGGCTTTTGCTCTGAGCTTCAAACTGCACTGGGTTGTAAATATATTTAAAGTTAGACCAGTTTACATTGAAATAAAATAAGATTTAAGTTGTGCAACACCCCCCTCTAGTGGTTACTTTGTGAACTAAGCTTGGTTTAACTTAGTTGTTTCTTTGTTTGCAGCTGACACCATTTCATCTAGACATGTTGACATCCAATCACAGTGTTTTTAAGAATACCAAGCCGAATTATTGACCTAACAGGACCCGGGTTTGATGATCTCCTGTCAATCAAAAACCAGGCCTCCTGTTTGTGGGCGGCGGCTCTGAGGTCAATTATAAAATGGCGAGGGACGGAGGTGAAACATCCTTATTACAAACAAGAACAAATAATCGAAAATTATAGTAATAAAGGAAAGAAAAACATCGTAAGTGTTTGTTTTAGCATTTTTTTTCTATTAATCAAGTGTGTTTTGAAATTGTTTAATTTAACTGCAGGTCGTATTGTAACTTTTGATCAGAAACAGGAAGTTGTGGAGACAGAACCTCAATTCTGAGCTGTTCTGTAAAACACTAAACATAGAAGGAATTTAAGTAATAACAAATGTATTTAGAGTATAGATACAGTAGATTTTAACATCAAAAACTTTGTAGGTATGAGGCATCAAAGTAGAAATGCATTAATATTTACAACATAAAGCAAAGTCAGATCTGTTTTTTTTCTATCCACAGGAGCATCTCTGTCACATTTAGTAGTGTCCATTGTTGGCCTTTAAATTCTCATTTAGACATTTTTAGCCAAAATCCACAAACTATTTTGAAATTGTTATGCTGTTTTTAGGCTAAATCCGAACACCTGTGTCGTTTTCTAGGACATAGTTTCTGCAGTGAGGCAAGTTATTAGAAATTCACCTCTGAGTTGTGGGCGACACTGTTGGCGCAGTGTAAGCCTGCCCACAAGTCCCATAATCCTTGTATTTACACACTCTCCCGCTAACTTACAGCCCCTCACAACCCCAACCTAACATTAGTGGTGCAACAAAAATGGCGAGTGGTATTGGGGATATCCAGTTGCACAGTTTTGAGTCAGATTCCAGCTCGGACGTGGAAATGAAGAACTTTGAGAATCTATCGTCTGCAAGTGAATGCATCAGAATGGAGCGGAGCAGGGAGCTTGTGGCCCCACCCAACATATTGTTTACGTCACAAATAGCATTTTTTCACTTGCTCCTGATTTACAATGATTGGAATAAAGAAATACCAGTGTTGGTCTGTGTTTGAATAAAAGTTAGAATTAAAATTTTTTTTAAATAAGAGCAAGATCAAAAACTTTTTCGAAAAATAAATCTCATTTGATTTATTTTTATTTTTTTATAATATGCCTGATTCAAAACTACAGTGAAAATTAAGAAGAAAAAAAGATAACATTTGGATGAAACTATTCAACTATGAAGCGTGGCCTGCGGCGTAACGTTTGCGTTCTTCATGCTGTGCGTGGAAACAAAAACAACAGAACCAGGCTGATTTTTCAAAACACACCCACTTTCAGAAAAAGTTACGAAACTTTAACAAAACACGACGGAAAACGCGGGGAAAGCACCAGCAAAAGGCCCACACACACAAAAACAAAAAGGAACAGCGTCCTCAGATTGTTGTAGCTCAACAACTCGTTAAAGATCTTAAGTTTTGTTTACCACGTGTGATGATGTCACAGTGAGTGTTTGCTAACGGAGCATCAAGCTAACATCTAGAAGAACTGTGGAATTTACGGCCCAACGCCGACATAAATCATTAGTTTAATCGTAAACACACATTAACAAGTACCTTAAAGATCAGAAAAACACCCGTAGCATTTCCGAAACGCTATAAAGTCGAGTCTTTTTCCTCAAATTCACACGGACTGCAGCTTTGGCTTTGCTGTGCAAGGACGGTCATGTCTGCCGTCCAAACGCGAGCAAACGTCAGGAAAAGGTTAAAGGTCACGAGACCACCCTTCTCTGCAGCGTTTATAATATTGCTATGCGCAAAACATCCGAAATATAAATATATATAAGTGAGAGAAACGTACTGTAATGAAATTGCAATGTTGATGTTGCAGACAGTTCCTCTTCGATGAAGACGCATTTATGGTCAACGTAAAAGTGGGAAATCCAAGGAGCTTTTGGCAAGTATATTAGCCGCTAAAAGTAAAAAAAAGTGTTTGTTTTTATTTACGAGTTTTCTAATAACATATGTGAAGTTTATAATTTCGCTTGTTTAGATTTATTTTTACACAAGTGTATTCAGGAATGCCTTACATTAAACGCAAAGCTTTGCTAAATGTTTAATGTATAGTTTAAATAATTAATATTTTAAAAAAGAATTAAATCTACATCTCTGCATCTCTTCAAATTAACTTTAATGGATACACAAATTTTCCGATATGTTTTCTTTTTAAATAAAAAGAAATCTTGACGCGACAAAATCTCAAAACAGGTAAGCGTCATAAGCCCGTGGCACCTTGAAAGCATCACGAGCAGATGATGCATTTAGGTCAACACTGAAATGTTACTTACCTTATTAAAATTAAGACCGTTTGCTTTTTCATCGGAAGTTGATAAATAAACATAGCAAGTCTTATTTGTCCAAGAATCATTTTATTAATGGGTGTAATAGCATACATAGACATCTAAAAATGTAGAAAATGTATTTCAACTAATATAAAACGTTCCATACTCCGTAGATTTAGTTACTTTTTGATATTTATAATTGGTGAAAACGTTCACATTTAGACTAAAAGACAGCTCTGTGATCTGGGAATATTGGATGTCTCAGATCACAGAGCTGTCGACCTGTGTGGTCGACGTTTAGTTTAGTTATTTATGACCGTACAGTAATACATATAATAAAAAATATTCTAGTTGAATAGAAATACCTTAATGTGTTTTTAAACACAAAAAGTATAATAATTAAAAGTAAAATTGAGGTAATAAAGTAGTTATTTCAACATGTGAGCATAAAAATATGAGTTTTCCTTTTTCCTTTTGTTTCCCCTTGCAATGAGAAAAGGGGTATGGCCCCATATAAGAGGGGCTTTTTTGCAATTAGTCGTAGCTTTAAAGTTTGGATTTAAAAATACAGGCAGCTTTAGATATCAACTATAAAATGTCAAAGATTTTATGAGTAATAATTTTTTAGAATTAACGCAATAACATGCTAACAAAAAAAGCTGTGAATATAGTTAATATTATTCATAATTTAGCAAAACACTTATCTTATTATTGTTGTTGTTGTTGTTGTATTTTAATATTAGATTTGTAGGTTTCTTTAAAAAAAAGGGAAATGTCAGAATGCAGTTTTTTTAAAAGAACAGAAATAGAACTAAAATGATCAATCTGTTTTTTAAATCAGTTTATATTTTATTTCCACGGGTTCATGCATGTGGGCGTGGCCTCAGAATTCCGCTTTCTGATTGGTCGGCTTGCCGGTGCCTTTGCAGTAGCTCCTACGGGTCGTGTTAATTTCAGGAGTCATCATGGCGCTCGCTACCCAAATCAAAGGTAAAGGGTTGTCTTTGGAGAACCTTCTACGGATAGCTTTCATCCGATGCATGGCGTAGTCTTAAAAGACGGCGACGACTTTAAAAAAGACTAACTATCACTATAGTTAGCTGCTGCTTGCCCAAAGCAAGTGTTATATACAATGTTTCGGCCTTACTTTGTCAGAATTACAACAAGCTAGCTAACGTTTGTTAGCTTGATAATGCTTGTCTTATAACTAAGCAGTAACGTAAAACATGATAGTTCTCAGCGCTGTCTTTCACCGGCAGGACTTTCGTGTGCGTTTGATGTGACGTCGTTTGTTTCTGGTTATCTCGTGAATGGTTTTGGGGTAGCGTGATAAGTACGTAGCTCATGGTGTGCTTTACGATAAGGGACCGATGCTAGCAACTTGAAGCTTTGCTAGTAGTTCTGCTTCAGCTCCACCAAACATCAGTTTAGATGTTAGAATTTATTTTTAAATTGGAAATGAACCCAGACGTCATTTAAGCTGTAGATAATAAGTAAATCACTTTTCGGAGGTGTTTTTTCCCCCTCGTATTAAATCAAAAAATGTTTTTTTCCATGGTAAGAATTCTTACTAAGATATCTAAGAAAAACAAAAGCACGGAAATAAGCTTTAGCTTAAAATATCTAAACAAAAACACGAATTGACATGATAGCAACGCATTTCCAGCTTTAAGACGTGTTTTTTCGGTTTAATTAAATACTTAGTGAATGTCTGAAGTAAATAGGAAGTGAAAAAAAAGGTTATTATCAGTTTATTTACGCTATTATCTCTCTCTCTTTTTTTCCATCTTTGCTAAAGAAAGCTAAACCTGTTTAGTGACAATACAGTGAGATACTCCACTCAGCTTTCTCCAAACACCTGACAAAGGCTGTTGTCTTATAGCTAAACCTACCAAATAACTAAGGGAAATGAGGGGTTTATAAATGCATAAAATTGTGTTATTTTAAAATGAATAGATAGTTGCTCTGACACTAATGAAACCCTACATCTACAGCAACAAAAGGGCTTATTTTCAGTAAAAGTACGTAAAGTGAGCTAAATTATAGCCCTTTTGGATTGTTTATGGTTTGCTGTCATTGAGTTTAGAGGAAATCCAGTAGACACAGGAGGCGACGTGTCTTTACTGCAGGTTTACTGGTTCCTTTTTAAAGACCCACTGTTGAAAATATTTTTTTAACTTGTTCTTGTAGCATTTTTCGCATGATGTTGGACATGTATAAAGAAAATTAAGTTTGAAATGGCATTTCTGAGTATTTAAAAAAAAATTCAAATCATAAAATCTTGTAGCAGTGATGTGCCAACAGTCAGGCAAATTTCTTATGAGCCTTTGGGTAAAAATGGCATAATCATAACAAAAACTACCCTGCAAACACTTGCACATTTGTTTAAATCATTGTGAATCTGGAGCAGATGGGGGGGAACAAGCCACTTGAAATAGATCATATCTGTGTCGTAGAAATTGCGTTAGGTGTGCCACAAACTCCTGCTCTGAGCTCTCAGCAATGGGAAGTGGAAGGGGGCCAGGGTTGCTCCGTGCCAACACTACTGCCCACAACTCAGGAGAATTTGTAATGAACTCCTGCTGCTCTGTGGAAACTGTCCTAGAAAACGACACAGGGTTGCTAGATTTTGGGCTAAAATGGCATAATCATAATTAAAAGACCACGGGGAATACTTTGATCACTTTTTGACTCATTAGTGTTTCCTTATTTCTGAAACCAACCACTTTAATCACTTTTGGATTAAAGATGATCAAAGTGGGACTTTAAAAAGTGTGTGGGACTGAGATGAAAGATATAGTTTAATTATTCTGATGATATATAATCTTGTACGACAGAGTATTAGGGCCATCATAAAAATAAAAGTGTAAATAAATAGATGAGAAAAAAGTCAACATTTTACAAACATAGTTGTAAAATTATGAGGACAAAAGTCAACATTTTATGAGAATAACATAAGTTTATAAGTTAAAAATGTGCAAGTCGTAAACTTAAGAGGAAAAGGGCTGTAATAGCAACAACAGTAACTATAAGTGGTAACTTTAGCATTGGTTTCAGAAATAAGGAAACACTAATGAGTCAACATTAGATTATTGTTTTAGTATGTGGACTTTGAAAATAATTTGCTAGACACTGGGCCTCTGCATAAGAAAATGGCACACAGACTTGGTGGAAGAAATGGTTGGAGTTGCTGTTTATGTCATTGGAAGTATAGATAGATAAATAGATGACTTTATTAATCCCACAGTGGGGAAATTTCATTTATCTGTGGCAGCAACATGACATTCAGAAATAATCTATATAATATAACATCAATAAAGGACATCACAAATTACATTTATATTAGATAATTAAAAATATTACTAAAATTATTATGAAAAATTATTATCAAAAATGAGATTCTTATTAAATAAAGAAATAAATATTAAATTTGCAGTGGTTTGGTTTGTAGTGGTCCTAAATTTGCATATGGCACATAGATTCCTGGGATAAGCAAAATGGTCAATGGATTCAGTCAGCACGTAACATGAATGGAGGCTTACACAACCAACTTTATTATCCTAAAAGCCTGGCTTATCCTCGCAAAATGACAACTTGTTTCTCTTAATTTGAAGACTTTATTCTCAAATACTTTTTTTTTTCATTTATGTTGGCTCTCACAGTCTTGTAAAGGTTTTGTAAAGTTTGGTTTGTGATGGTGTCAGGGCTGATGCTGTTTTTTGAGGCGTTTCTGTGTCTTAAACAGGGGTGTCAAACTCATTTTCACTGAGGGCCACATCAGCATAGTGGCTATCCTCAAAGGGCCAGATATAACTTATACATGTAACTAAATGTAATGAAAAATAAATGTAACTACTCCTTAATGTTAAATAACTCATTATTTATTTACCAGCGTTGGAATAAGCGGTTATCCTGTTGTCCGAGACAACCAGATGTCACGGAGGACAACCAAAAATGAACCTGATGGTTGTCCGTGTGACAACCTGGTCATTTATTCAACATTTTGGTATTTTTTTACTATTTTTCAAAGTTTTTGGGAAACCGACGTCCGACTTTTTAAGATAAAACCGAGTGTACACGAACGATGTCACGTGACTTCCGAACGAACCGAGTACGCCCGAAGACGTGAGCGGCATCAGCCTCAGCAGACGGAGTCGGACGTGGATGATCATGACATACCCCTAGAGGAACTTATCTGAAATTACTTGTCAAAAATGACAACATTTCACCTGCATGTCTTGTTTAAAAGATCAGGGATATTAGTCTTTACTGCTACTGCAGGGCACAATGTAAACATGGGATCATTTACACGTGTTTATTTGAAATAGATGTAATATCATATTATAACTTTTCATCACATATAAATATTACTTTATATTTGGAGTGCTGTAGTAGTCCCAGTCCATACAAGTGTTCTAAATTTTAAAAATACTCATTAGGTTACAGTGTTGGTTGATGTAATCAATTTTCTGATAAATTATAGGGTAAGATAAAGTTTTTTCATTTGACCGTAACAGTATTTACATGGCAATACTTTGTGTAACCAGATGCTTCAATATTTAGTAAAAAGTTTGTTTTTAATATTTAAAGAGTTTTTTAAATGTCCATCATAAGAGGCAGTTGATATTAGATGTATAGAAGAAATAAAGATGTAAGTACTGACACCTGAATAGGTTTCGTTGCTGTTGAATATTGGTATCGAAGGACAACCAAATATTACTTGCCAGGTTGTCCTCCGGACAACCAATTCCCCCCCCTTATTTCTAACGCTGTTTACTATAACTTTTTAAAGTGACAATTACAGTTACATAAAAAACATATGTTTGCTTGTTACTCTAGCATAAATCCTTTTACATTTGATTCTGTCAGGTTAGGTTATACGGTCGGTGTTTAAGTTCTAATGTATAGTTGCCCAACCCGATAGTTTAAATCCAATTCCCCCTAGATATGAATAAATACACACCATTTTTTACTCTAAGAAATTAAAAACTTTTAGGCTCTCACGGGCCACATAAAATGACATGGCGGACCACATTTGGCCCACGGGCCCTTGAGTTTGACAAATGTGGTCTAAAAGAAAGATCAGAGTTGTGACAACCACAATTAAACAAGAGCTGAAGTTAAAACCTGATGTCCTGCTGTGAATCCTGCACACTAAAGTATTGTTTTTTTTAATGAAAAGATTAAATCATAATCTATTTTGGATGTTCCTGGCTGGTCTTAATCACATTGTTTTAATGTCAGTTCCTCGCTGAATCACAGTAGTTCTGTTTTTCCAGACCGCAAAGCTTCGCCTCAATATCTCTGAGTGTACGCACACCAGAGAACATTTAGGACAATTACTGCTGGAAATGTCTCTACCATGTGTAGCAGGGCTGCTAAATTTGGTGTTCTGATGCAAATGTTTGCGTTCCCTCTGCAGAGCACCCATACTCTCATGTCATCGACACGCTGAAAGATGGCAAGATCAAATTCTTCAACCCGCTGAAACTCAACGATCCGAGATACGGTGAGTTCAGGAATCACTCCTGCTGAAGATTTCATTAAGACATTTTGCTTTTAATGTTTAGCAAAGTTTAGTGCATATTGGAAAACAAAAAGGCTTTAGCAGCCCTAACTGAGAATAAGACATTTAGAGAACCTCAGCCAAACAGAAAAACCTCAGACAGTATTTTAAGAAAACAAAGCCAAAATGCAAAAATGTGAAAAAAACCTGCCGATGATTAAATGTCTTGTCAGCCCTCTAAGTTGCTGTGATTGATTTTTCTATGACGTTATCTGTGTCTCACATCATCATTTGGATTCATTTTGACTTGTTTTGAGGTTTCTTCAGTTCTTGAGGGTTTGTAGATTGCGGTCGTCTTAAGTCCCTGACACTTTTGTTTTGAATCCCTGCTTCATCTGTGGAAAACGGTTCTGCTGCGTGTTGTTTTGGATCAGTTCCTGCTTGGCTTTAGTCAGTAGCATAACTTTAAGTTACAGAGTTCTGGGGCTTAAATGGTGTGGCTTGAAATAAAAGGAGTCTAAAATTGTTACAACCATTTCCACTGAGTTTTGGTTTTTAGCACCTCAAAACGGGCATTTACGCGTTTCCATCGACCTTTCAATGGAAGTGGTTGCTTGAACAACCATTTCTGAGAGTGGTGTGAACGTAGCTTTACAGTTAGGGTGAGAAGCTGGATCACCCAGCGAGAGCTGGGAGTAGAGCGGCTGCTCTGGGCATCTTCACTTGCTGACCCTCCAGCCTGGTCCTGGAAGAGCAGAAGTGGATGGATGGATGGATAAATGGGGGGGAGTGAGGTCACCCACACCTCAGTGCTCCAAGACCTGAAACTGACAAAACTTTTGTGTCTGATTGTTTATCTGATGATTTATTTGTACATTTTCTTAGTCAAACTAGCTGTGAAAATGTTAAGAATTTTTTAACTAGTGATTAAAAGGGTTGGTTCAACTAATATTTGGGAGATTTGGCTTCTTCAGTTTGCAAAAGGTCTGAGGTAATATTGAACCAACTCTGATGTTTGTTTTCAGTGGGAACTCCAGATGAATCAGCCTTTTTTTTTTCTGGTTGTGTTTTCCAGACCGGCTGCCTCTGTCCATCCGTGTCTTTCTGGAGGCAGCGATACGCAACTGCGATGGCTTTTATACCACAGAGGGCGACGTGGAGAACATCTTGGACTGGCAGCAGCAGCAGGATAAAGCCGAAGTGCCTTTCACTCCGGCACGAGTCCTTCTGCAGGACTTCACGTGAGTTGACAGCATTTGAGGTGCTGTGAAACGGCGATCTCCAACCTTTTTCAGACCACAGACCGGTTTAATGTCTGACAACAGTTTTTCACAGGCCTGTACAAGTCTGAAGTGGTTGTTTAATATTTGTTTTATTTTTCATGGTAAAGTTTCTCTTCTTCCTCTGTAAAGTATCTGCAGCTGGTTTCATGGTTTTCATATACATTTTTGTAGGTGCGAAATAAATAAGTCACTAAAACTGATATTTTCTAAATATAATAATAAATGTGAATTTCTGCAACTTTATTAGCAGAAATTCATAACATTAGACAGCTGTTGCTAATTATTAGCCATTATTATTATGGTAAATAGGAACAACTTTGGCTATAAATCCAAATTCAGATTCCTGGTATTTGTTTGTCATAAGCAGCTGTCTTTTATTTTGAAGTCAAAGGTTTCCCTTTTTTTCTGTAAAAAAAAAGCAACTTTCCAAATAGATTTGTTTTTTGTGAATTATCTAGCTTAAGTGGTCGGAGCAGCCTCTTTAATAAAATAGCGGATGTATTTTCAACACGGGACCGAGCCGCTCATTGTTGATATGCGTCAACAATGAGTTGGATGTGGTGACGAAAATCTAGTAGTTTTCCAAAGAAAAAAAACTTCCTTTAAAATCAGAAAGAAAGTAGGTCATGTTTTTTTTCCATGTACTAACTGTCCCTTGGACCGGTACTGGTCTGCAGCCCCGGGTTGAGGACCACTGACCACAAAAATTAGGCAAATCTTTATTATTATAGCTGGTAAATTTCAAAATGTTTGGTTGAATAGTAACATGGTATGAGTAAGGTTATTGCAAAAGTTTAAGAAGAAAATTTGGCTTTTCTACCAGTTATGCTAAATGAATGAGGAAGACAAAAAAAAACCGTTACCTTAGTGAAAGAGAAATGCACTGAAGCATGTTTGTGCTGTTTTCTCTCTGTGTTGAATGAGTGGCAATGCTGTCATTTGAACAGGATTGATAGGATTGTTTCATAGGATTGGATTAGCAGTGGTTCCAAAGTCGATTCCATGAAATTACCGGTAGCCCTTCCCCCACCTCCAGTATAAATGCCTTTGTTAGAAACTGATAAACCTGCTGTTTTCTCCAGATTTTGGCATCATGAATCACCAGAAAACGTCTATCTATGAATTACCTAGAATATATAAACTGGAAGTCTCCAGCAGACGTTTTAATTTACTTTAATTTGTTTCCGTGCAACTGTCTCTGTGGCCCAGTACCATGAACCGTGAACCGGTACTGGTCCACCACCCGGGGGTTTGGAGACCACTGCTGCACAGAGCTGTGGTTCTCTGAATCCTGACTGAGCGCTTTGGGATTTTCTCAAAGTTGCCTGTGTTTCTCAGCTGTTGGGTTACATTTGCAAGGATCTTTTTTGACATGTAACTCCATCTACAGCCGGTTTAGCTCGTGCTGGTTTGCGGCGCCGACTCGTTCGCTGTGGCGACCCTGATGGGAAAAGCCGAAAGAGAAACAACAACTCCATCTACAGCTATGATTGTCTTTCCCAACAGGATTATTTACACATTTTAAAACCTGTTTGTTTTGTCAGTGGCATTCCTGCCATGGTGGACCTGGCAGCCATGAGGGACGCCGTGGCTAAACACGGCGAAGACCCCAGTTTGGTCAACCCTAAATGCCCCACAGACCTGATTGTAGATCACTCATTACAGATTGATTTCAGCAAATGGTGAGTTTGCTTTTATCTTTTGCATTTTCTCTTCTTCTTCTATGAAGTCAGCAAATACAATCTTAGTTTGTTTTTATGTTTCTCATATTTCCTTATTTCACAGTGCCATACAGAATGCTCCAAACCCCGGTGGAGGGGAAAGTGCGACCCCCAGCCTGGCTCCTCCTCGCTCTGTGCCCTCCAGGCTTCCATCCAGAGGCGGCTCACATTGCGGAGGCCAGCAGGGCTCCTGTAGCAAAGCCGCCTGTAGCGACCCGCCGGCCTCCTCAGGAGGACGTCCAGCAGCAGTCCAGCAGATTGAGAACACGCCTCTTCTCTGCCCCTTCCACCTAAAGCCTGTGTCTGAGTAAGCTCACTATGTACTACCATCTGTGTTTGTGCCATGGTAGTTACTGAATTAAGCATTGAACCAAGTTCTAAGACTCACATTTTATTCTTAGATCAGTCATATGGTTCTCATACTCAGAGAAACACTTTTGAGTCATTTAAAAGCTTTTTTATTTGCAGAACTGAAACGGCTGTGAAGAATCAGGAAATGGAACTGATAAGAAACAAGGAGAGGCTTCAGTTCTTTAAGGTACCAGAAGAAAAGCCTGACATTTCGGTTTTTATCACTTATTTATTACCAATGGGATGTCTGTCAGCGTCTCCTTTGAGAGGGTCTCCACAGAGAATCATTGGCCTTCATCTAACCCTGTCCTCTGCATCTTCCTCGCTCACAGCATCCACCTTCATAGTCTTCTTCACTACACAGGTTTTTGGTTTTTGTCTAAAAACAGCATAATCATAATCAAAAGACAACCGGGGACGCTCTTCTAATAGATCAAACGATGATCAGAATGGGTCTTCAGTAGAGCTTTTAACCATCGATTTGACCGGAAAAAGTTGTGAATGGTGTGATTTCTGAAAAACAGTGAAGGCGTTCTTGTCTGCCCTCAACATTTTTCTCTGTGTTTCCAAACAGTGGTGCTCCAAAGCATTCAAGAACGTGAACGTGGTTCCTCCAGACGTGGGTGCGGTTCATCAGGTCAATTTAGAGTACCTGTCGCGGGTGGCGCAGGTCAGCGACGGTGTGATCTACCCGGACAGTGTGGTGGGAACAGACTCCCACACCACCATGATCAACGGGCTGGGGATCCTAGGATGGGGTGAGAAGGGCTAGGGGTAGGGACTCATGTAAGATGTTTCTTTCTGCGGAGCAGGAAGGTGAAGAAAAAGAGAAAGTTGATGTAACTTGACTGCTGGTCTCTCCCTGTCAGGCGTGGGGGGAATTGAGTCAGAAGCCGTGATGCTCGGCCAGCCCGTGTCTCTGACTCTCCCTCAGGTGGTGGGCTGTAAACTGGTGGGCTCCATCAACCCTCTCAGCACATCCATAGACATCGTGCTGGGCATCACAAAGGTAGCCCTCCTGCTGGATCTGGTGGTGTCTCTGTGGTGTTGCTGTGTTTTTATGCTTTGTTGATTTGTTCTTTGTGAAACAACAAATAAACAGGAAACAGGGACGTCCGTCTGACGTTCTCAGTCCAACTGTGACGATGACAGTCAAGTCTGTGGATCAAGTTGACTTTCAGGAAGTTAGAATATTGCTATAGTTAAATTTATTTATTTGTTTTAAACCATCAACAAAAAAAAACTTGAAGGAAATGTTATTTATTATTTTTAATGTAAAATAATCTAATTTATTCTAATGAATTTATTTCAAATATTTCTTTTTTTATTTTGTAAAGCGTTTTTTTTTTTTAAAACGTATTAAGATTTATATATGTTTCTTTTATCTATTATGTAGTTGATTTATTTTGTATGTATCTATATGTTTATTATTTTCAACAAAGAATATAATTTAATTTTTAAAAACAGTTTTTTAACTGTCCTTTATTGTTTTGTATTAAGCCTCAATATTTTTTTGATTGAAAACATTTAGAAAGATTGTTTTTAAATGTAAAATATATTAAATTATAAAAATATCAATTAAAATGGACACTAACAGGCTCAGAATGTAAACAAGCTGAACAAAACCTTTGACAAAACTAAAGTCTTGCAGCATAAATCCACACATGGTACGGTCTTTTCTTTTCTTTAGACATTGCATTTTTATTTGGGAGTCCCAAAAAGAAAGACTAAGGATCCAGATCCAGGTTCAGTGTTTTTACATGTTTTATTAATTTAGTCATTTATATTTAGTCTTTCTTTTTTTATGTATATATTATGTAGAATGTATGTAATATATATATTATATTTGTATATAACTTTAAATTATTTTATTAATTTAACTTATTTCATCAAAATATACATTTTAATTTAATTGTAGTGATAATTACTTGTCATCACTCATGTTGAAAACGTGTTTTTCTAACCAAACAAAAGCATTTTCTAAAGTTTAAATTATCCATTGTTTCATTAAGCACAAATAAACCAGTTGGACTTTGAGCGTATGAATGACATTTTTTACTGATTCACTGTTTGAGCACTTCCACTTCTAATCATTTAGCATAATGAGATTATATATTAAATAACTCTCGGCTACGTAAACAGGCATTCCTGATAACGGGAGAAACCCATGTGATGCTTTTTGTAGCACTTTAACTCTTTAGGCTCGTTTAAAGGCGTGCAGAAGTTAACGCTGTATTCTAATGTTCTTGATCCCTAAAAAATAACCCCTTCTTTCTTTTCCCATTCTGTGAACTTTTTCCCCAACTCTCTGCATGTTTGGGAATAATCAAACACAGGCTCTTTATGTTGTTGATGGGAAAATATCCACTTCTTCCTTCATGACGTCTCCTGCTGCTGACGGTGTATTATTTAGAAAATGCTCCGAAACACGGGAATCCCAATATTCCTGTTCTTTCTGAACGTATAATTATGTCATTAAGGATATGACCCCACAGACTGAATGCTCTCTATTAGGTAAACTTAGTCACTGGTGTTGAGCTCCCTCAGCTTAAAGCACCAACAACAAAGTCAGTCAGCTGATTGAAACAGAACAGGACGTGGACTGCAGCAGGGGTTTTTCAACCTTTTTGGAGCCCAAGTACACTGTTTTCCTCGACAAAAATCCAGCAACCAAAAAAAAAAAAAGAGAGAAACTCTATGGTCTGTATTGATGTCCGGTCTGTCCACCATCTTGGTAGCATTTTTTGTAATAATTGAGGCAAAAATATTTTGAAGTTGCAGCTGTTTTTCCTAAAAGTTGCGATAATTTTCAATAATAACTTCTAACTTGAAAATAGTTGTTTTTCCTCTAGAGGAACTAGAGGAAAAACCTGTGGAATTATAAAAGTTCCAGTTCAAATCGGACTTTTACCACACAGTTGTAGTAAATAAATTTCTCATTCGTTCTGCTCCTTAGCTTCTTGTGAACAATGAAACGTTCCAGCGCAAAGAACTTTGTTTTTCTCCTTCCCACCTAACAAAAAAAAGGAAAACGATTCCTCTATTTCTGCAGGAGTTCTTCATATTTGGAATCATCCAGACCTTTCCTGAACACTGTGTTAACGTTTCTTTTGCACTGCTTTCTCAGCACTTGCGGCAGGCTGGCATCGCTGGGAGGTTCGTTGAGTTCTTCGGACCCGGAGTCTCCCAGCTGTCGGCTCCTGACCGGACCACCATCGCCAACATGTGCCCGGAGTACAACGCCACCGTCAGCTTCTTCCCCATCGACCGAGTCACACTCAAGCACTTTAAAAAGACAAGTGAGCCGCTCAGCGTTTAGCTGTAAAACCCGGACGCTTTGTGCTCAGTCTGTTGGGTCTCGGTGATTAAAGCTGTTGTTGGAACTCGCTGTTGCAGATTTCAGCCATGAAAAACTTGAATTGATGGAGTCTTACGTGAAGGCAGTCAAACTTTTCCGAAGCTATGAAGAACCTCCGGAAGACGTCCAGTATTCCGAGGTAAACTCCCCAAAATCTGCTCCTCCGTATCTAAACACTTTTCTTTCATGTTCCATCGTTCCTACATGGCTGCTGTTCTCCGGAGCGTTTGGCGCACCTCTTTCCACAACGAACTGATAGAAAAGCATTGATGCCTTTGCAGGTTATCGAGATCAACCTGAGCTCCATGGTGCCCCACGTCAGTGGCCCCAAAAGGCCCCAAGACAGGGTGGCGGTCAGTAACATGAAGGCAGACTTTCAGAGTTGTCTGGAAGAGAAGGTGAGCTGCAAAAGAACGCACACGGGGGGTTTAGTCAGGCCGAAGCGCCGCCTTTGACTCCTCACAAACGTCTCTCTCCATCCCAGGTGGGCTTTAAAGGTTTCCACATTTCCAAGGAGAAGCAGGAGACTCGGGTCCCCTTCCTGCACTGCGGTCAGGAGTACCAGCTGGTGCACGGCTCGGTGGTCATCGCCGCCGTCATCAGCTGCACCAATAACTGCAATCCGTCTGTCATGCTGACTGCAGGTGGGGGCCTGACTGACGCCATGAAGCGCTTTAGAAGTGATTGATTTACTGCTAGAAAATAAAAAAAAGCTTACAAACTGGTTCATAAAAAGCCACTGATGTCAGTGGTGGAGGAGAAGTAAAATAAGGAGCGACTCTACGTTCACACTGAACAAGATTTGCTAGCTTGTCTAAAAGTCTTTGTAAAGCTTTCTCTCCTGCTGTGTGTGTGTGGAGCTACCGTCAAAAACGTTTGGCTTTATCTCTGCATAATGGAAGACATAAATGATGTTTAGAGTTCACGTTTATTTGTTTTCAGGGGCTCTACAAAAGCCTCTGTAATCACGTCTCCATGTCTGGGTTCATGAGATTCTCTCAGTGCGGTGAGCTTCACCAAAGTCTGCTGCAGGAGCTGCGTCTGAATGTCAGCCGCTTTCAGCGGTACCTCCGTCTCTCTGTGAACCAGTTAACGACCTCCTGTCCCACATTAGTCCAAGGAGGGAAATAATAATAAATAAGAAAAGTATGATAAAGTTCAGGGGGAGAAGGTTCAGAGTTTTCGCCCGAGTCCAGATATTTGAACTCTAGAACCATCGGGATGTGTAGCAAAATCTTTAGCCTGAAACACGCTGCTGCTGCAGCATGTCTGACACTCAAAACCTCCAATCGCATTTGACCGGTGACTCCTTGCATTCGGTGTGAACGCAGCTATAGAAGACAAACTGATGATAAGATCGAGACAATCTTGTTTGAAAACCTCTTGTCTTCGTTCAGCCAGTAAGGGATCCTTTCAAGGCAGAATCTCCACTTCAGTAGAAAAGCATGTAGGATTTGATTTTTATGCCAAGTACTTTTATTTCAGCTGTTTAGGCTTGTTTTACTGATTGCAAACAAAAACATTTTTTAGCCTCTTTTATGCCTCATGCTCCTCTGTGCTGCCCATTCTCGCCTACAGACCATTTTATTGATTTAATTCTCGTCTTATTTTGCAGGTCTTCTGGCCAAAAAGGCCGTGGAAGCCGGCCTCACTGTCAAGCCTTACATCCGGACCAGTCTGGCTCCTGGAAGTGGGATGGTCACTCACTACCTCAACAGCAGCGGCGTTCTGCCTTACTTCAGTCAGCTGGGGTAAAACCACTGGAAACCACTGCTCTGGACCTGCTGGAAGTCAATGTTTTAGAGATTTTCTGTCCTCTGATGTCACTCCACTTCTACCAAGTTTAAAACAGATTCTATTCCATCTGATAGTTGCATAAAATCTGTTTTTTCCCCCTGTAATCTGACTGAACAAAAGCTATGTTTCTCAACCTGAAACTGGAAAAAAGGTGCTCTCTATCGCTGATTGTATGTTTGGATCCTTTAATTCTTTTTTCAGTGATATGATTATGTTTTCTCTCAGAGAGATAAGAGATGAAGAAACTTTATTAATCCTGAAGGAAATTAAAAAGCGGCCAGCTGCTTCCATTCAACACACACAATAAAAAAAATAAAGCCATAAAAGCCATCAATATTAAAAGCCATTAGTTTAAAATAGTAAAATATTTCAAATCTATGATAAATCCATAAAACTTCAAATTCAACGTTTGTTGCTCACTGGGGGAGTTTTTCCAGTAAACTTTCAGATTTGGTCTTTTTATTTTTTCAAGTTGTCTGGACTTATTTCACTAACGTTGGTGTTTATATCTCCACAGGTTTCAGGTGATCGGTTACGGCTGTGCCACCTGCGTTGGAAACACAGCACCGTTACCGGACGCCGTCGTGGACGCCATCAAACAGGTAGTTTTCCACCATCTGTGATCCTCCTCTGTGCTTTTTTTCTATTTGCTTGTTTGTTTTAACCCATTAATAATGAACGTCTTCATTTCAGGGGGATCTGGTGACCTGCGGTCTGTTGTCCGGCAACAGGCACTTTGAAGGACGCCTGTGCGACTGCGTGCGTGCCAACTACCTGGCCTCCCCTCCCCTGGTGGTGGCTTACGCCATTGCGGGCACTGTGGGAATCGACTTTGAGAAGGAGCCGTTAGGTAAGGGCGGGGATCTGCGTGTGAGGATCATGGGAGGATTTTGGTGCTTAAATCACAGTGAATGGGCTTTTTGTGGTGATTCAGTGTGCTGCACACACACACGTTTATGCAGAAATGACTGTTTTCTGCTCTGTTGTGCGTCTGAACGCCTCAAATCATCCAGCCGGCGCCAGCTGTACAAGTTATTTAAGAAACATGACCCGATGTTTGAAGCCACTCAAAAAAAAAGCTTTTTTAGACACTCAAGTTGATCAAAATCTGCCTTCTTCACACTTTTTCATCTGATTCAACAATCTCCCTCGCTGTCTTTTAGGTGTTGAGGAGAAAAGTAAAGTTTTGGTTTTAGGATGATCCTTCCAGGTTGGGTAATCTCCGACTTTGCTGAAAAAGAACGTTGCCAGCAATTTCTGCAAACTGAGCCTTTTGTGTTTAATCCTTAAAAAGACATTTTGTAAAACTTGACCTCATCTTTAACACCTCATGACAGCTGACCTTGTTTTTTGGTTTTTGATAAGGATGCTGGTCCTCTTGTCCTGCTGATGGACAAAAAAAACCCTGTTTTTGACAACTAAAAAAAAGAAATAAGAAAAGAAAAAAACCACATACATTTATATCTATATATATATATAGATATATATATAGATCAGTAAACCCTTGTTTTTCGGGGGGGTTACGTTCCAAAAAGAACCCCTGATAGACAAAATCTGTGAAGTAGAAACCTTTATTTTTTTTACAATTAAATTCTCTATTATACATTGAAAAAAAAGAACAAACCATTTTCCAGGCTCAAGCATTTGTTTCACAAATAAAAGTTCTTTAGAACGTTTTTTTCAACAAATAACTTCTGTACTGTCAAATAACAATTTTAATCATCAATGTGAACAGAAGGCTTCAAATTGCGGCGATTAGCCCCGCCCACCGCGACCTGAGTAATTGGACTAAACGGGAGAAAATTACAAAATAGTGGCTCTGGTGTATTTGTAGTGTTTTCTTTCTTTTGCAAAGTAACAATAGAGTTGTTGTGTGTCTTTGATCAGGTTTATCTTCAAGCGGAAAGGAGGTGTATCTTAGTGATATCTGGCCGTCCAGAGAGGAGGTCCAGCAGACGGAGGAGGACACGGTCATCTCCTCTGTCTTCAAGGATCTCAGGGGAAGGATGGAGGTTAGGAGATGAAACTAAAGCTGTCTTTTTAATGGAGATGCAAAGGAAAGTTCGTTTCTTAATGTGAGTAAATGTTGACAGATGTTCCGCTCTCTTCCAGAAAGGGAACACGTTTTGGAACAACATTGAAAGTCCAGACTCGGTGGTTTTCCCGTGGGATCCCAAGTCCACGTACATCCGTTGTCCACCTTTCTTCAGCAAGCTGGTAAGTCCTCTGAAAGCTCTCTGTGGGAGCGCCGGGACCCTGACTTCGCCTTTCATCCTCCTCTCCCCTGTCTCAGAGCAAAGAGCTCCCCGCTCCTCAGTCCATAGAGAACGCTCACGCCTTACTCTTCCTCGGGGACAAAGTGAGCACCGACCACATCTCGCCAGCGGGCAGCATCGCCAGGGCCAGCACCGCCGCCAAATACCTGCAGAGCAGACGGTCAGTTTCAAGCTTTGGTTTTTTATTGACTCTGTCCTGCCCAACGTTAATAATGGGGTTATTTCCAGGGAGGGACGGCCTGATCTGATCACGGAGTTTCACACTTGATCAAAATCAAATGTTGCATCAGGAATCAGGGATCAGATATTTGTTTGATTCTCTTTACCATACTGATCAGTGCTAAATACTTCAAGCTTATTCTACACCAGGGGTGGGCAAACTGCAGCCCACGGGCTGGATCCGGCCCGCCTCCATGTTTGGTCCGGCCCACTGAACAATATCAGTTATATCATTTATTTTGATCTGGCTACACTATCACGACCCGCATAGAACGTGAAATTTTATCCCCCTCTTCTGCAGTCTGAGCTCCAGCCTGAAACCCTCTAAAATCTCTGTCAAACAGAACAGAAGACAGTCTTCCCTTTCTACGTCGCAGATCATCTTTCCCGGTTTAGCTCACTCATTTAGAGCGATTGTGCTACTTTTTTTAAACAGCGCACCCTGTTCTGTGTCCTGATTGGATGGAGACCTTGTCAATCAATCTCCTCCGTGTCTCCTGTACAGAAACGCGGAGCTCTTCAGATCTACAGAAATTTGTGATCAATCAGATCTTTGTTTTCATTCTAAGATCCTTGACCTAAATTCTATGAAAGTTTCAGAATTTAAACAGAGAAAAGGATGAAAATGTTCATGTCTGTCTGAGAAAAGTGTAGAAAGTGTGCAGTGAGGAGTTTTACTGCCATAAGCGTTTGTAATCAGACTCTGTGGATTTCACCGATCATGGTTATTTTTAGAACGTAACTCCTGCAATAAAGGAGGGAACTCTGTACTGGTGAAAAGGTAACGCAGTTATATGCGTAGCTGCAGCAGAAGACAGAAGAATGTGCTTTCTTTCATTATTACTGGATGAGAAACAGACGTGCAGGACTCAGCTGCTCAGTTTGAGCGCAAACTGTGAGACGTGAGGAGCTGCAGCTTCAAAGTCTCAGCTGGTCAACGACGGGAGAGGATCTTCTATTTATTGGTTTTTCTATTTTTTCCTGACTTTTGGTCTTTGAAAAATCACAGTTATTTGGTCATTTTTTTTATTACATAAATAGTGTTATTTATCTTATTAAAAGGACCATGAATTAATAAAACTTTATTATAGGGCTTTACAATAAAAGACAGATAAAAGTTGAAAAAAAACATCAAATGTTGACCTCACAAGTTAAAGTTTGGGGACTCCGCTCTAGCATCCATGTGGGGTTGGAACATTTGTTGTTTTTCTATCTTACGATCATTCAAACATCACATAAACGCAGCATTTCCACAAGTTCTCCATGAGGTACATCAAGCCGTTGGTGCAATTGGCTAAAAATTCTAAAATGTTTTTTTTTAAAATACAACTTTAAATCCAAATGTTTTCATCCAGATTCCATGTTATTTCTTTCTCACAAAAAATGTGAAAAACTGACAGCGGGTGTTTATAGCTTTCCCTTAACACAAACATTGATGTACAACAGTATCCATGGCAACCACTCTTGCCATTCAGGAGTGAGATCCCACCTCACCTTGAAACCTGTCAATGAAACCTTCCAAATGTTCATCGTGAGACCACGTATACTTTTATGGAGTTTATAGCTTTCACTACAGATAGTAGGAGGAATAGCTAAAACATGTTAACAAAAAGGACGAGTACTGAGTAACAGATGTTTATTTCTCAATAGAATAGTAAACGCATTGTGTTTCTTTTAAGTGGATAGTTTCTGCAGAGCGGCAGGAGCTTGTTGTAGTAGACTGTTAGCTCACTAGGAGCCCGGAGCGTGTAGCTCGCCCAGCGTATTTTCTATGCCACAAAGAAGCTCTTTAAAATAAAGGGAATTGTGATGATGATAATGATCGGCGGACGCTGCTCACACCGTGTTTGTGCGTGCGTTTTGGATAGGCTGACCCCGCGGGAGTTCAATTCGTACGGCGCTCGCAGAGGAAACGATGCGGTGATGACCAGAGGCACGTTTGCCAGCATCAAGCTCCTGAATCGGTTCATCGGGAAGCCAAGCCCGAAGACTTTGCACATTCCTTCAGGCCAGACGGTGAGCGCTGCAGCAGAACCTTCTGATGCCGTCCTTCCTGTGTTTGTGTTTAGCTTATCTGCTCTGCTCCTCTGTTCTGCGCTCATCCTTCCAGCTGGATGTCTTTGAAGCAGCGGACCGCTACCAGAGAGATGGCGTTCCCCTGGTTATCCTGGCAGGAAAGGAGTACGGCTCTGGGAATTCCAGGGACTGGGTTGCCAAAGGGCCCTATTTGCTTGTAAACAACAACAACAACAAACACTCGTTTTGGAGTTTTCTTTTTTGCTGTTTTTTGTTTTGGCAGTAAAGCGTTTCTGTGTGCCTGCAGGGCGTGCGAGCGGTCATCGCCGAAAGCTTCGAGAAGCTCCACAAGTCCCAGCTGGTGGGGATGGGCATCATGCCGCTTCAGTTCCTGCCCGGCCAGAGCGCCGACTCGCTGGAGCTCAGCGGGAAGGAGCGCTTCAGCATCGTCCTGCCAGAGAGCCTGAGTCCCAGGCAGCAGCTCACCGTTAAGGTATGCGCCGGCACCTGCGCCCGCCTCCGTGTGACGCCACCGCGCTTCAGCAAAGCCTCTCTTTCTGCCCTGCAGACCAGCAAAGGAACGTCCTTCTCCGTCACCGCACTCTTCGACTCTCAGATAGATGTCATCATTTTCCAACACGGGGGGCTTCTTCGGTACGTCGCCCAGACTTTTCTCAGAAGTGGCTCGCAGCCCAGAGCCGGTGCGGCCGAGCGCCCTCCATGTCCATAAACAGCAGCCGTCTTTGGTTTGTCGTCCTGATGGAGAGACTCTGATGATCCGTCTGCCAGCGCCGGAGGCTCCACTGACTTTTGGAATGTATGCTTTAGGAGCAGCGCCAGAGTTACAGCGCAGCAGTGTCCCAGCAGCAGCGAATGCATCACACAACCAAGAGGAAACAGCGACGCCAGTCATTTCCATCTGTTATGGTCTTCTATAAAAAAAAAAACTCCAAAATATATATATATATGTAAATCGAGTCCGCTTACACAAACAGACAAATACACACTTTTTTTTCCAAGAATGCTAAATTTGGGCTTATTACAGGTTTTATGTATATTCAGTGTTTTATGTATATTCATACAATCACTTCCGTAGTTCAGGTTGTTAGCTGGCTCCTCCTCCATCGTCCCTACTTTCAGTCCTGGTGCTAAGCTCCGCCCCCCACTGACTGCACTTGTAGTGTGTTGAACTCCGCCTTTTATCTGACTAGACAGAAAGGAAGTAACTACACCCCCTCTTTGTGTGACATTGTGGAAGAATCTGCACTTTTGTCTGGGATTGAGGGCAGAGATGATCAGGGGCGTGTCTGGTGATGGCTCCACCCCTCGACTGTCTTCTCACCTCCTGTCTCAGTGCGACCTGGATTTTAACGTTCGTCAGAGTTCAGTCGGCATGTCCTTGTCAGGTTGATGTGCATGTGATCAGTGTTTTTGTGAGCGGATCTCCTGCAACCTCCATTTACAGAGCATAGCCGTCACAACACTGAAGAGCGTCACGGTCTGAAGATCCGTGTAGAGCTTTGTTTTGCTTCGTCCAGCTGCCAACAGGAACCACCTTCATCTTCTCTGCCGTCTTTGTGCCTCACCCATGTCTCCACACGGCTCCTCCCCCTCCTCCTACTGCTTCACGATGGTCGACCTCCTCAGAAGAGTCGGCCAGAGTCTTACCGTCTGCCTCTTCAGTTTGAGCACGTCGTGAGTGGAGGGTCCGCCACTCCCGTCTTTCACCGCCTCACGCCATGGAGGACAAACAGAAGCGCTGTTTGTATCACTGCACCGGACTGTAAATACTTTTTAATAAATGGAAAAGTAAAGCTGGCAGTGTGACGGTCTGTTGCTTTATCAAGAGTTCATCCAAACACTTCCGTGAGTTAAGGTGGAGTTAAGGTTCACACAAGGTGACATTTACAGGAAGTTCCTGTACAGAATCAATTCAATGTTATTCAAACTGAAGAAAAAGTGTTCCCAGAAGTACTTAAGGAGCCACTCTAATGAAAATGGTGTTTTTAACTGAAGATGGAAGACAAAGAAAATGAAAATAAAATTGCAGTTCTGAGTATTTCTTTATTCAAATTGTTGTGAATCTGGAGCAGATGGAAAAAAAAAAGAAGCCACTTGAAATAGATCATATCTGTGTCGTAGAAATTGCGTTAGGTGTGCCACAAACTCCTGCTCTGAGCTCTCAGCAATGGGAAGGGGGGCCGGGGTTGCTCCTGCCCACAACTCAGGAGAATTTCTAATGAACTCCTGCTGCTCTGTGGAAACTATGTCCCAGAAAACGACACAGGGTTGCTAGATTTTAGGCTAAAATGGCATAATCACAATTAAAAGACCACGGGGAACACTTTCACAATAAATGATCGGCGGGGATCTTTAAAACAAAAAGGTGTTTCCTCCTCAAACACGCCTGCATGTTGAAGACTGACGTGATCCATCTAGTGAAGGAACCAGGTTACACTTCTACAGTCCTGGAAAGCAGTTCCGTTTGACACCAAACCAAATATTTAAACCTTTAAACTGAGTTGTGGGGAAAGTGAATGGTTGCATTGGAACCAAATTCCTATCAGAAAACCAGGCTCTTTTTCTGTTTCGCCAACACAGACACCAAACATCCCGCAGTTTTTCCAGAACTTCTACGTCTTCGGAGGATGTAGTTCCTTTATAGCTGAATAATAGGTTGTCTTTAAGGTCAAACAAACTTTAATAATTTATCCTTAATGTGAAGAAGGTTCTGTGAAACCAAGTTCTTCCCATCACAGATGCGAGCGGTTCTCCATCTGAAAATCAAAGCTCATATCTGAGCTGCACATTGAAACACACCCTCTAAACAAACACCGTTTTTATTTAATGAACATTTTATTTTGAAATAAGTGAACTACAGGTCATCATAGAAGCTGCATGTAAGCACTGAAGAAAATAAGAGAAAAACCACAAAGTCTGAATGAATCTTGGTGTAAACAGTGCAGCTTTTTATTGATTGATTGATTGGCTGGAAAAGTCATCGTTGACACAGTGTATGATACAGACGTTGTTCTGCACCTTAAGAACCGCTGCTATAGTTATGACGTTCAAACATTTGAACTGCAATTAACTTCAAGGAAAAAAACCAAAAAAAAGGGAAAAAGTTAAAGCTGTGTGAGAGTCTTCCCGAGAAGAACAGGAAGTCGCCGCACTGGCTAAACTTCGAGCTTCCTGTATGGCATTGGGGTCGAAGTTACTGTCAAATCCTCAGCACACATCCCATAATTTCATTCCTACTGGCTCCTAAAGGTCTATTCTAGTGTTTGTGCAGAACGTTACCATCTGGGCATCTGTGATAGAAGTGTTTCCAGGTGAAATTATTTTTTCTTTTTCTGCTACGGCTTTTCAAAGTAAAGCCACTTTTGCTGCTTCTCTGTGAATCAACAGTGAGGAGATTATATTCATGTTTCATTGATTTGAATTTTATTTTAAGATCATTTTTTAACGGAAAAGCAAGAAAGGAATCACTTAAAAAAAAAAATAGAAGAAAGAAATAAGTGCCTGACCTTCTCTTCTAAGTGTAACGATTTTTTTGTTTTGTTTTTTTTACTATAAAGTGAGTTTAGACATCTGGAAGTAAAAGACGCAGGCGCAGACTCCGCCCCTTTAGGCAGCTTTCGCCACAGAACCAGCAGCTCAGACTAGCTTTGGTTGACTAATCCAAACAGACTCCCTCCCATCAGAGCTGGTGATTACCACTAAACAATGACGCACATTTAAACATCACAGCCTGTGTGGAGTCCGCCTAAAAAACCAAACACAAAAACCTTCTAGGTGAGAACTGAAAAGCATCTTGACCGGGTGGCGTCCTCGCTGGATTTTGACTGAACAAGTTGCACTAATTGTCACTCAGAATGCTGTTTGGAGGCAAAAAACACGTTTTTTTTTGGCATAAAAAAAGGCACATTAAGAAAAGTTTGCGTGCAAAACCTCACAGAAAAAAAAAAATCTAACCTGCTGCATAACTCCAGCTCACAGCGCTACTAATGCCTCTCAACATCTATTAGTTCTTCATGATGACAGGGAGGGATGTGTGGCAGAAAGGCTCAGACGTGTTCACTTTATCCTCTAAATGCTTCCCTTTGAGTCCCATTTGCTGTAAACTCTGAAGCTCCTGATCATTTTGACCTTCTTTTTCTGACAATAGACAGAGTCTACGCTTTTCCTCTATTTCTCCTCACCACTATACAGATCCAAACTCTTGCTTTCATATGAAAATATTCTTGACTGGTTAGGTGAAAATATAGAATTACTAGTAGAATAGAAAGGGGTTAAATGTGATTAAAAAAAGAAAAAAAAAAGAGGTTGATTGTATCTCCCTTTTCAGCACGTTTCGCTTGGTTTAAAGGCAATAGAGGTAAAGTGTAGAAGAAGGCAGCCTGTTTGTCGTCCAGCTTTACGCAATGGCTTTTGCTTCAGGTAAGAAAGCCTCCCAGTACTTTATCAGCTGAGGAGAGAAGTACACAAAAATGGAAAAGACATACTGAGCTGGTTTGTATTTGAAGATATTCAAAGTTTCACAACTGTTTGTTTTTATAGCAGCTGAAAGAGGGTTTGACTGTTCTTCTCGACTCACCTGCTGCTGAGACTGAAGCAACAACTCCAAGTACTTTGTTATCTGCCTTTTAAAATTCTTGGTCCTTTGTTTCTAAAAGAGGGATTTAAAAAAAGAAATAGTTGATCGTTTCCAGAGCTAGCTGTTGTGGATGAATGAGGGTCAGAGCCGTACCTCAAAGCGGAGGACTTCCTTGCGTACAGTTGCAGAAACTCTCTCAAAGTCTCGCTCGAACTGAGTCACCCTGGCTTCCCACTGCGATCCGGAAGAAAAGAGAAATGAGAGCGAGATCTCCTTATCAAGTGATTACTGTAAACCAAACTTTTTTAGGACTGTCATTGGTTACTTAAGCCTTAGTCCCAAATGCTGTTACCAGTAGACTGAGGGCCAGACAAAGGCCATCACACAACTTTAAGATCGTAGACCATTCAGTGAGCCCGTGAAGCCAAAATGTAAAGGCACGATTATTTTTCTACAGGCATGCTGTGGGGAACAGGTTATAGCGAACACTTCTACAAAACACACGGGTAAGTTAGGGTGAAGTAAGTGACGCATCACCTGCACACCCTGTGTGCACAGCTATTGCACATGGTCAGTAAGGAGCACCTAACTAATGTCTAAAATGCAACTAACAACTGGAACACAACCTACAAACTTACTACCAACCTTACTAAAAACTAGAAAGCAACCTTACTAACAACTAGAAAACAACCTTACTAACAACTAGAAAGCAACCTTACTAACAACCTTACTAACAACTAGAAAACAACCAACAACCTTACTAACAACTAGAAAACAACCTTACTAACAACTAGAAAGCAACCTTACTAACAACCTTACTAACAACTAGAAAACAACCAACAACCTTACTAACAACTAAAAAAAAAAACAACAACCTTACTAACAACTAGAAAACAACCTTACTAACAACTAGAAAACAACCTTACTAACAACTAAAAAACAACCTTACTAACAACTAAAAAGCAACCAACAACCTTACTAACAACTAGAAAACAACCTTACTAACAACTAGAAAACAACCTTACTAACAACTAGAAAACAACCTTACTAACAACTAGAAAACAACCAACAACCTTACTAACAACTAGAAAACAACCAACAACCTTACTAACAACTAGAAAACAACCTTACTAACAACTAGAAAACAACCTTACTAACAACTAGAAAACAACCTTACTAACAACTAGAAAACAACCTTACTAACAACTAGAAAGCAACCAACAACCTTACTAACAACTAGAAAACAACCAACAACCTTACTAACAACTAGAAAACAAACATACTAACAACTAAAAAGCAACCAGCAACCTTACTAACAACTAGAAAACAACCTTACTAACAACTAGAAAGCAACCAACAACCTTACTAACAACTACAAAACAACCAACATCCTTACTAACAACTAGAAAACAACCAACAACCTTACTAACAACTAGAAAACAACCAACATCCTTACTAACAACTAGAAAACAACCAACAACCTTACTAACAACTAGAAAACAACCAACAACCTTACTAACAACTAGAAAACAACCAACAACCTTACTAACAACTAGAAAACAACCAAAAACCTTACTAACAACTAGAAAACCACCAACAACCTTACTAACTAGAAAACAACCAACATCCTTACTAACAACTAGAAAACAACCTTACTAACAACAAGAAATCAACCTTACTAACAACTAGAAAACAACCAACAACCTTACTAAAAACTAGAAAACAACCAACAACCTTACTAAAAACTAGAAAACAACCAACATCCTTACTAACAACTAGAAAACAACCAACAACCTTACTAACAACTAGAAAACAACCAACAACCTTATTAACAACTAAAAAACAACCAACAACTTAACTAACAACTAGAAAACAACCAACAACCTTACTAAAAACTAGAAAACAACCAACATCCTTACTAACAACTAGAAAACAACCAACAACCTTACTAACAACTAGAAAACAACCAACAACCTTATTAACAACTAGAAAACAACCAACAACTTAACTAACAACTAGAAAACAACCAACAACCATACTAACAACTAGAAAACAACCAACAACCTCACTCACTAAAGACTAGAGTGTGACTAACGACCTTACTAATGACTAAAGCAAAGAACGACTTAACTCTTAGAACCTTACTAATGACTGGAGTTTGACAAACAACTTTATTAACAGAGTTTGACTAATAACTAGAGTGCAACTAACGACCTTAACCAACGACTAGAGCTGATAACCTGACTAACAAGTAGAGAGTGACTGAGGACCTTACTAACCACTAGAGGGCACTGCATCACCTGTGCATCATAAGACTTCTATTATTCTTACAAACACTTCATGACCCACTTACCACCCACGACAACCGTATGTTCCATTTTCATGAGGTGTTCATTGGAGCTTAAACTGTAGAACACATCTGTGCCCCCCTCTTTATGACCCTCCACGTCCCACACAACCCAAAACGCAGCCACTTCCCCATAGGTGTGAATGGGACAAAGGCTTTAACTGGTGCAAAATTAAGAGTTTCATTTGCTTTCTGATTGGTTTACCTCCACGATCTCCTCTTTGGCCTGTTGCAGTTTGTCTGGTTTGTTGGCCCACAGCAGTTTGGCCTCCATCTCCCTCTTCTTCTGCAGCATGGCCTGGGCGTCCTGCCAGCGCTGCCACGCCTTTATCCGGTGATCAAACGACCCCTGTAGGCCGAACGCGCACAGACACTTCAGTTTGTGTTCCAAAATACCTAAAAACATTCAGGTCGTTCTGCACGAATCGTTGGGCGCAATGTCCTCCGTACCCTGACGGCTCCCAGCAGGCGGATGTAATCTGCGATCAGCTCTGCGAAACTGAAGGTGTCGTACGCAGCCTGGTCCTGGTGCAACTGCTCGATCTTGTCCTCCACCTCGGCCAGCTGGGACAGAGCTCGGGACAAGGCGGTGTTGTCCTCGGCGCTGCCCAGCATGGCTGCACTTTTGGCAAAGTTTGCTGTGTTCAACGACAACTCTGGAGGAGATTTAAAAGACCTTAAGAATCGGGGGGGGGGTTGGTGGCATTTCACTACAGAAAAGAGAAATCCAAACCTTTTCTATGAACTACTAGTGATTCAACCAGAGCATGAAGCTTCCTGAAGTGCTGGTCTGCAGACTCCACCTCCTGGAGCTTCTCCTCAAACCACTGCAGGAAAACACATCGTCATCATCAACCAGCTGCGTCTGTGAGCCTCTGAATCCAACACAACACCTTTGCTTCAATTGGATCCACTTTGGTGGAACTTTTAAAGGACGGGGTTTTCCAGCTGGACTCACCGCGTCCGACTCGTTCATCTTGATGGTCATTTTACTGACGGCATCCGTCGCTTTGTTGATCATTTTGAGGAAGCCGGCGCCGCTTAGAGTCTGTGTGCTGACCGCTCGGGGCAACTGGAGACATAAAACAGAGTCAGACGCTCTAAAAAGTTTGGGAAAGAGAGACAGTCGTTCGGTTTGATGAGAGTTAAAAACGAGGGTTTGGTATTAAAGGACAGATACAGCGATTGATCAACTGAAGCGTACTTCATCCTTCTCCAGGAATTCACGGACATCGGGATCCTGGAGGAGCAGGGGGTGATTCACCACCCTCTGAAGATACCTGTAGACACACAAGAAACAAACATAAAAAGGTATTCAATCACAGATCTTAGTCTGTGATTCCAGAGTTCATGACCTTCATCTTCTTTTACCTTTCCAAAGCACCTCGTCTTCGCTCGAGAAAGTCTGCCGAAGAGGAATCTTCTTTTCCCACCTTCACCTTGGTCATTCCTGCAGGACCCAACACTCAGGATTAGAGAAATATGCATGAAGTGAGAGATGGAAAAGCCAGACACCCTTACCCAGAATGCTCTTCTCTGGGGGTGGAGGGACGATCAATCCATTTGGTCCATGTTTTTCGGAGAGTTTCTGGTAGAGGCCTAGGAAGTCGCTGAAGCGTCGCCGGACTGTGAACAGCTTGTTGCGGAACATTGGCAGTGTGGTCTAGGGAAAAAAAAAAGTTGTAAAAATTTACCTTGTCATCTTTTCTTTTTAAAACTCTCAAAGATGGAATTGGTTTAAAGACACACTCCGATGAAAGTCATTTTTGGTGTTTTTAACACATTCTTGTGGCATTTTTCTGACATAGATGAAGGAAAATTAGGCTTAAAACTGCATTTCTGAATATTTCTTTATTCAAATCGTTAAAAAAAGATCTCATTTGTGATGTAGAAAAATACATTGGGAGGGTCACAAGCTTCCTGCCATGCAACTGGAAGGGGAAGGGGGTTGCTGTGCACCAACAGTCCCACCCACAACTCAGAGGTGAATTTCTAATGAGCTGCTGCAGAAACTGTGCCCCAGAAAACAACACAGGTGTTTGGATTTAGCCTAAAAGCAGCAGAACACTTTAAAACGAGATCAAAAGACCAAAGTGGGTCTTTAAGAATTTGAGATGTTTCACAATAAGAGCACTTAATTTGAAAGAGGGTCATGGGAGGGGGGAGGGTCATGCATCAGATGTGAAAAAGTACAGTCCTGAAAAATGACAGATAAAAGAACCAAAAATCCAGCTTTACCTCTGTGGATACTTTGTAGGCCATGTAAGCGTTCATGCCGTCCCCTAAAAGACAACAAAGTGAAGTATTCTTAACATTTCTTTGTTTTTAAAGCTATGTTCACACGGCCATCGGAAATGCAAAAAAAGCTCGATGTGAATGCGTTTCAGGCTTCCGCCTTTGAAATTCTTCTGTTCACACACATTACGCAAGTTTCTACAAATGTTTTTGGGCTATCCGTACAAAACGAACATGCGTTGAAAGTTAAACTAGGTCACACTTGGGCTAATCCAGAATAGTGACTTATCTGGTGACTCCAGACATGACGGCGAGCTTGATGGCGTCTGGGTTTGTTTTTTTTAAATAAAGATAAACCGAGGTCGCTCTCCTGACATGACGGTGATCCATATCCGCCATTGCAAGGACGCTCCCAACGAACGGAACCATTTCATGCCCCAAAATTGCAAGATTTGCACCACTTCAACATTTTGCACCAAGCCTCTTTTAACTACAGGTGGCAGTCATGCGGTGGGAAACGGTAGAAAAAGAAGCCCCTCCCTGCTGGTCCAGTGTGGACACCAATCAGGGGTCTCAGAATCCAGGCCTCGAAGGCCAACCTGCCATTGAAGCTCCTTATTGGCTGAACCCACCTGATCCAGGTAATCAGGCAGCGTTTCAGGAAAACCAGCAGGTCAGCCCTCCAGGCCTGGAGTTTGACACCCCTGGGCTAAACGCACGTGTAAGAACCGCCGTGTTCGTAGTTTTAGTCTTCACAGTGCAAACAACAGAGGCCTGCAGCCCCGCTGTCATCAACCAAACCTAAAGAGTTTCTTTCACACAGCAGCTTCACAAAGTCACAGGAAACACAACCACTCACCAACTTTCTCAGGATCTTTGACAGAAACCAAAACGTCAAACTTGTCCTCCAGCTCTGCCTCTTCCTCATCTTCCAACTGAAAACCAAAGAAAGAAAATCTAGAAACATGTGTTTCCCACAAACACTTCTCCTACATAACTGCAATTCTGATTTAGGAAATGTCTGTAGGCATGGATACAAAAAATAAAGCAGAATTCCCCTGCAGGTTCATCTTTGTCATATTTTATGATAAAAATGATGATATAAACAAATTCCCGGGACTTTCATCTTGGTTTGGTTTGTACCTCCTCCAGGGCAGCAGGCGGCGGCTTGGCCTGTCTGGCGGGGGCTGAAAGAGAGGAGGAAGAGGAGGAAGCAGATGGCTTGGATGTTTCTTCGTTCTTCCTGCTGCTCCGTGGACTGTCTAGAGAAAGCTCCACTGTGGCCTCTGATGAGCAGAAACAGGAAAAAAAAAAAAAACGAACATAAAAGTGAAAGAGGGAAGGGTTGGTGTGGTTAACAAAATCCGTTTATGATTGTATACTTCCTGAAACAAGACAACCTAAAAGAGTTCCCACTTCAAACCACATTTATCGAAGCTGAAGAAGATGGAAAAGAATGGTGACTTTGTAAATAAATAAAGCACCCACCAGTAAATAAGTCCTCCTCAGAGTGCACTCCATTGGCCTTGGAGTTGACAGTGTTGCTGGTTCTTGGCACCGTGGTGGCAGCTTCCTCTGTGAAGATATCTGCAGGTTCGGTGGGTTTGGAGAATGCTGGCCCAGCAGCTTTGGCTGTGCTGGACTTCCCTTCATTCTCTGTGGTCTTCTTGGACATGGCTCCCAGCGGCTCGCCGAACAGGTCCTCGTCAGGTTCCCCGAAGAGTCCTTTTTCAGGCCGACTGCTGGCTTTGCTCTGTGGTGCTCCTGTGAAAATGTCGCTGCCGTCGTCTTCAAACAGGTCAACTACAGCACTGCTGGGTTTTTTGGGATCTGCGGCTGGAGTGTCACCGAGAATCTGAGCTAAAGGGTCGATTACTTTTCCCCCGACGCGTGGCGGCTGTACATCGTTGTCGAGGTTGATAATCGGAGCAGCGGAGGAGGAACCCGTTTTTTCACCTGGTAGATCCGGACCGCCACTGGACGCCTCACCTGAATCGGCTTTGACAGAAGCCTCGACTTCCACCTTTTGCGTTTCACTTCCCAGTATGTCAAAAAACTCATCCGACGGCTCAGGGGAAGAGATTTCTGCTGCGTCTCTACTTTCTGCATCTAGGTTGTTGGTCAGGTCCACAAATTCTTCGGGGGATGAGCTGGCTGCACTCTTCTCCGTTTGGCTGCTTGGAGGCCCGACTGAGAGATCCTCCATGAGGTCGCTGGCCTGACTGTCGGGGGAAGTTGGGGTGTCCTGTTTGGTCAAAGGAGTATTGCTCTGAAGACAAACATAAAAATCACTGTTAGTCCATACCTGCACTATGAAAGTGAATACGATTTTTCTTTTTCAGTTAGAAAAATAGGTTACGTTTTTTATGAAGGAATATTTTAGAAGCAAGAGAGAAAAAGTGGTTAAAACTTTATCTACTGCAGAAAGCCTGAATTCAACTACTCAATGCTGATAGTGCCCCCTTTAGGCCAAAGAAGGAGTAGAACGTTCAGAGTACTGAGAGACTGAAGTATTTACATCAGATTGAGGTTTTTTGTTTGTTTGTTTGTTTGTTTGTTTGTAAACAAAAAACAATGTTAGCAATACCAAATTATTTTTTGTATTTGTTTAGCCTTATATTTTTACTATAATGTTAGATATTAACCCTAAACAAAAGCATAAAAGCTCAGAATCTCAAGGACTCAAGGAGTATTTTATAGCCATTTTCAGTGAACAGGGCAGTTTCACAATCAGTCCCAACCTCAGAATATAGTAAAGCGTGCAGCAGCTAGCAAGCTCATGAGGCTGCCGTGGATTCCGTTTATTTCTTAGAAATGTAGCTGTAAAAGGTTTTGATGTTCATACTATTCTCTGGTAGGAAGCCTTGGCCTTTGACACAAAGATCATTGTGATGTGGGGTTTCCCCACACCCAACAGTCAGGGATCATTTAACTGGCACGTTCAAATTCTTTTGATCTTTTCCAAACGTTTATGCTAATATACGATTTGTGTGATCCATGCTCATTTTTTTCCTGTTTGAAAACAATTTCAGACAACTCTACTGCATACCAGTATGTTTCCATTGGAAGTGAAACACATTAACACTAAATTTAAGAAGGATTTATTATTTTATGACATCACACCAGGTTTAGTATGGGCCCATGGAAAGGTTTTTCTTTATTTTTACTCTCTCATTATTCAAAAGACATTATTCTGAATTTCTTCTTATTGTTGTTTTGTATTACATAAATCATATCAAACCAAAATGAACACGTGAACAAAAAATAATCATAACAATCACAACCAAATTGTGGGGAAAGTGAACCGTTGCATCCCTAATACAAATACTCACATAACTACGATAGTTGTGAATCTGGATAATGTTGATTCTTTGAACTATATATTTATCAGGTTGTGTTAGGAAACCGATTTTATGAATTACAACATTTGTTTCCAGTCTATGCACATATTTGGCCAGGGGAATTATGGGACATTCTAAACCTCCAAGTGGCAACACTAAAAATGGATTTTAAAGATTAACTAGAGTACGACTTATTTTCATATTTCTTAACAACTTCAGTGATTGATTTAAGGAAATTATGGAATTCATCCACTTCTTTGGGTCTATGTTATTTTAACATTGCATTACTAAACAATATACTTTTACAGTTTTTCAATAGTGCAAGTTTTCAATTTCATCTGATCCAATGTAGGAGATCATTGATTAACAAGTTTATACATCAAATTGTTGAAAGAGGTCTGCTTCGTTTGTTGGAGCTCATTTGGAAGATTAATCAATTTTGATGCATCAAATCCAATATTTTACCTTCCTTTAAAAGTGATTCTTGTTTTTTTTTTAATTTAAGACAAAAAAAGCTTTTAGATGATTTTAATTTAAAAGAAATTCAATTAGAAAAAGCTTGACTCTAATTTATCTCAATTTTCTGAGAAAAGTAATCAAATAAAACTGGTTTTGAACAGAAATCGGGAAAATATCTGTTTAATTGGATCATGGACTCAAATCAAAATCAAATTTGGATTTTGGCAAGGATTACCAGCCCTTTTTTAAGCAATTGATCTATTAGTAAACAATGATGCTAACTTGTTTTTGTTCTATTTCTCCAGTTGCACAAAAAGTCAAGTGTGGTTAAGTGGATTAGCACATCTTGGCAGAGGTTGGGCCACCCTGCCATTTGCAACCATTACTTTAGCCGTGAGCTCAGTTCAGAGAAACATTGGAAACTGCTGACTAAGCAGACTAATGTCCTCCATGCAGCTCTGAGTAAACGCAGAAAAAGCCAAAGGCAGCAACTTCCAATCTGCCCTGTGAACTTTGAGGGAAAACATCCGGGTTTAGACCATGTGACCTATGCGTGCTCACATGACAGGAGGCAGCTTCAGCAAACTTTCTATTCTCATTCAAAAGCACTGAATGACAATAACAAAAGAAAACACAAAACCGAGACATCTGCGTGTCAACCACAACTTCAACCACAATAAGCCCATGCTCTGCAAACTTCAGGTTTCCCCCCCACGCGTGGCCTCCCCAGTGTAGAGCCTGCACACCCAGAATCAGAGTTATTCAGTTATTTTTACGCGAACCATCTTCTTTAGATGCGGTTTGTAGATACAAATCGAATGGAAAGCGGTAAAAACAATGCACCTTTAAGAATGAAATTACCTGAAATGTTTGCAAAATTTCTGCTTAATCAAGTGACGCGGGGCACGTCGGGTAGTTTCCACCACTGAAACTCGAAAACCGCCCAAAGAATTCGCATGAATGCTTTGCTAACACGCGCAACCAAAACCCAAACTGCATAAAAAACGTTTTAATCTGAGATTCTGGTCATGCTAACTCACAAAACACGACAAAAGTTTGACCAAAACTATCCAATTAGCTTCTCACGGAGACGTTACCTCCCTGCTGACAGTTGGTATCCTTTAGCCAAATCAGAGGCGGGATAGCTAACATGATAAGGAGCGCGAGCTCCTTTGACACGTACCGCGCTCATAAACAGCTCCTCTCCGTCGTCTTCGTCACTGTCTCGACCACCAACTTCTTCAGAATCCAGCACATCTTGGTCCTCGGTGTCGGGAAAAGGAGGAGGACTCCGCTCCGAACTGGACGCCATCTTCAGTTCGTTCTTTCTTTTTCTTAAAGAAAAAAGAAAAGGAAAAAGGGGGGAGGCTTCCTGGCCTAATTGACGTGTCGTCCTGGGTTAGCTGCCAAAGGTTCCCCTCAACTAAACCAAACGGACCAGCGAAGGAGGACGGACGTCGCTCAGGAGCCGCTGCTGCTCTTTTACTTCCTGGTCCTCCTTCTCTCCTCGCCAAGCTAGCTTCAGCGTTAGCCTGCTAACAGCCGCTGGAGTTATGGGATCCCGGCGGCAGCAGCAGCAGCTGGGGTCCCGTTGAGGCCGGCTAATTAGTCGGTGTCTCGATCAGCGACGACCTGTCAGGATGTCCCGGCACTTGGATACAGGAGACGTGGACGCGCGACGGCCTCTGCTCCCCGGAGATCAGCTGGATTCCAGCGTGCTGGACTCTGATGAAGGTAAACCCACCATCACAACATCAGTAGATCAGTGACTTTCATTCACATCCAAACAGATAGGTGCAACATTTTACAAAATAAAAGTTTTGCCAGCAAATATATACTACCATATACTCTTTTTTTTTAACATCATATCCTGAATAATAATTAACTTTTTGTGTTTGTTTTTACAAAAACAAAAATTATTTCAGATGCAGTGGTGGGACAGTAGTTTGCATCCATCATGATTGTTTTTCTCACATTAAAATGCTTTAGATTTAGGAGTGTAAGGATTATTCAATGAATTGATTTAACCAACCAGATCGATTCAAGTTAAGTTGGTAATTAAATCAAATTACCATACAAGATGAAAAAAAAAATCCTTTCAAAATAAAATAAATCAATTATATTGACATTGGAAAATAGCTTTTCGATTATGACATGGTGCGTTTATTTTACTGTAACGTAAAAATGATCAAGTGTCATCACAGCGAACAACACAGATGTGATGGCAGCAAAAAATGAAGTCATCATTCCAGTCCAAATTTGAATTCAGCAAAGTCATGTACATACAGTACATGCAAACAAAACAGTATTCTAATAATGTTTTGTTTGCATGATGTTGATGTGGAAAAACAACAGTGGGCTGAACTTTAGGGACCAAAAACATGAATGGATTTGACATTAATTCTTGTTTACTTATTTGTTTGTACACATATTTAAATGACACCTAATTTTAATGCAAGGAATCAGAAAAAAAACAGTCCCACTGGTTGAATCTTTGGCTGAAAGATGTCCTGGAGTGATTTTAGGTCAGTGAATCGGACCGTTCAAAATGAACTAATAGACTATGAATCACTTGTATTGGACTTGAAGGAATATATTGTCAACATCCTGTTGCAATACATGCAACAACTGAGAAGACTTTATGGTGAAGTGGTGAAATTCAGCACATTTTCAGTCGTTTTAGGTTCGCAAAAGACCACACAATGGCGTCTAAAATCATTTGGCTCAGAGAAAGTCAGAGTAAAAGGATTCTACCATTAGAGAAAAACTAGGCAACTAACTGCCCTGTTGGGTGGATACAGGCTGTCTGCCAGTGAAAAATGGGCAAATCTGTGCGCATGTGGATCACACGACATATCAAGGTTGTAGACCCCTTTGGTAGCCAGCAGAGCGCAAATGTTCAACACACGTTTTTTTTCTTTCTGCCATGCTGCGAGCACCAGCGTATAGTGAACACTTCAACGACATTCAAGGTTTAAGTAAGGGGAGAATAGATGAGCCTCAGGCACATTGTATGGATCCAGGACATCTTTAGCCAAAACGTCAACCTGTGTGACTCAGAGATGAATACCTGGTACTGAACAGAGCAGGTCAAGTTCTCCAGATTCCTGGTATTTCCTGCAAATAATCAAGTGTAAATGAAATATGATTACAAACAAACAAGTAAACAAGAATTAATGTCAAATCCATTCACATTTGCGCTTCATTAAGTTCAGCTCACTGTTGTTTTTCCACATAACAATAATTCAAAGGGAACTTTACACATTCTGTGTGGTCGCATGTCTTTGCTAAATTCAAAGTGTTTCCACACATTGGACTGGAATGATGAATTGATCATCTTTTGCTGTCATCACATGTGAGTTTTCTGCTGTGATGCAGTTATAGTAAAATGAACGTACCACGTCTCAATCCAAATGCTATTTTCCAACACCAATTATGAATTTATCTTATTTTGAAATGATTTTTTACAGATTACTTGATTTGATTACCAGCTTGCCTCAGACACATTGATCTGGTTGGATAACATGTAATTCATCTGTTAACCGTTACACCACTAATGTGCACTGTGCAAGGGGCCACTTAGAACTGTTGACGTCCTGGGTTCTCATAACGCGACCAGTTTAGAGCTGAATCATTGAAGCAGCTCACTTGTGTAAGCCTGGGTGAGGAGTTTGTGTTTAGCAAAAAATCCATGCAAATCCCATATCTGTGGGGTCTGAAGGGTCACAGCCACGAGTTGAAGTAACCGGGTCACGCAGAGTTACCTAAAGCGTCAGTCTGATCATTCATCTAATGTAAAAGTGTTTCCAGTGGGTTTTTAACTATGATTTTGCTGTTCTTAACCAAAATGTAAAAATTAATTAACCAGTAGTTCATTAGAAAGGCAGGACTGTTGGCCAAGTCCACCTGCTTCCCATCATCCCACTAGCTTATAGCCCCTCACACCCCAACCTAACATGTTAAAACCCCCAAAAGCAGTTTTGATTGGAATGGGTCTCTAAGTCACTTACTATACATGAATGCCGTCTTGGAAGCAATTGAATTGGAACACACTCAATTCTGAAAACGTAAGGTAATTTTTTTTAAAGAAAATTCTCCACAGTCGCAACCTGGAAGCAGAGCAAGGTTAGTTGCAGTTAGTTACATGGCATTCTGCATGTGTGCATGCAAGCTTTTTTTCTCTAAATAAATGTGTTTGTTTTCCTTCTTTTAAGGTGAAATCATTTTTGAGCGGAGCAGCCAACATGAAGGAGGTGGAAACACAGCCAGAAAACTGTCTTATGAAGAAGCAGTTGAAGGAGCAGGTAATCCAAAATTCATTTGTTCAGACTAACATTGGATTGTTCAAAAGTCACAGATCCAAGATTTTTTTTGTTTTTGTATAAGGCTGAGCTTTTTTTTTCCGTTGCTGCAGGCTTCGGTTTGTTTCACTGGCTGCTGCTGCTGGCGTGCGGTTGGGCCAACGCCAGCGACGCCGTGGAGATCTTGTGCGTTTCCTTTCTGTTGCCGACGGCGCGCTGCGACCTGCTGCTGAGCTCCGCCGACATGGGCCTGCTCACTGCCAGCATTTTCCTCGGTGGGTCCGTCAAACAGCCAATCGTCTTCAGCGATTCCAACCTTCTGGTTGAGGTCAAAGTGAAGGGAAAACCTCTTGGTTTCTGATCTGTTCAAACCCTGTTTGGTTTGCAGTAACCCCTTTTTTTCTTCTTCCTGCTGGTTTGTTGACTTAGTGTTTGTTGAGCAATAAATTCTGCTGAAACACACAAGGCCTTGTTTAACCTCTGCTCACTAACCAGCAAAGTCAAACTGAGAATCCTGCTTTTATGATCAAAGGGAAGTGAAAGAGTTGCTTTTTGTTGAAATGAGCAGTTTGTTCATTTCATTTTGTAAAATCACTAAAAATCTGATGTGTTCCCACTCCAATCCTCTTTTGATCTATTGTAAAAGCATTCCCAAGTTATGCAGTTTTTAGGCAAAGTAAAAAAAACTAAAAAAAAAACCTGTGTTGTTTTCTTGAACATAGTTTCCCCAGAGCGGCAGTACTTCATTAGTAATTCACCTCAGAGTTTTTGGAAAGACTGTTGGCACGGAGTAAACCTGCCCCCCCCTTCCCATCATCCATCTGTTTACATGTTTTTTCACCTGCTCACAGCTTCACACAACCTAATATTACTGGTGCGACAAAAATGGCGAGTGATATTAGAGCTTTCCAGCTGAGCGGTTTAGAAACAGATTCCAGCTCAGACGAGGAAAACCAAGACGAACACGGATCTGTTTGTCTGCAAGTGGATGCATCAGAATGGAGGGAAGCAGAGAGTTTGTAGGTCACAGCTACTACAAGCTTTTTCAAACAAAATGTTTTCGTCTGCTCCTGATTCTCAATGAGTTTAAGAAATACTCAAAAATGCAATTTTAAGCTTAATTTTCTTAATGTACTGTAAGTCCTCCATCATCAGAAAAATGCCACAAGAACATGTTAAAAACAGCATTTTTTATCAGTGTGTGTCTTGAAATCACAGGACTTGTCTGTTTCTGCTTGCAGGAATGATGGTGGGGGGTTACGTGTGGGGGTACCTGGCTGATCAGAGGGGCCGGTGTAAAGTTTTGGTTGTCTCCCTGACCGTAAACGGCGTGTTTGGATGCCTGGCCAGCTTCTCTCCTTGGTTCTGGCTCTTCCTGCTGCTGCGTTTTCTCAGCGGCGTTGGGTGAGAGCAAGTCCTTTGGATTTTTTTATTTATTTTTTCATTTTTCCAGATCACCGTTCATCTCCACAGTAGAGTTCGCTCACACGAACCACTTCAGCGGCTCAGCGAGATGCTGCCATGGCCTGAAGTCACTCTACTTTTCTTTTCTGTGGGCTGATTGTGCAGCTTTTGAACCTTCTGAGACTCTATGTGCAACAAACGAGGCCAATTTTTGTCTTTCTAAAGCAAATAAAATAAAATAACAGTACCCAAACTAAAGCCTGGATCTCTGGAAGTTCAATCACAGAACTATTGACTTATATGAGAACTGGACTGAGTGACTCCTCCCCCTCGCATTCCAAACAGGAAGTGCCTGCTGCTTCCAAGAAGCCAAAATCCCATTGACTTCTATAGAGAAGTAAACAGCTGTTAATCAGTCATTCTATTTGTCACAATACCCATTATTGCTCTGCTACCTTTTTAAAATGTTCTTGATAATCCCAATTTTTTATGATGCTATTTCTTTATTACAAGGTATTCAAGTTTTAAACTGGCCATTCGGATGCCTCAATTTAAGTATGCGGTCTGACATTTGAAGCCTTTGACAGATTTTGTGTATCCCATTTTCAAGTGTTAGGGGCGTGGCCTTCCAACAAGCTCCTTCCCGATTAGTGAGAGGTGTTGCCATAGATCGATTTGGACCAATTGCTGCTTACTGACGTGGTCTGGCTTCAACATGGCGGCGTCTATGTCGCGGAAAAATGGCGACTGAATTGACTTTGTTTGGTTGGAGCTGAAAGTAAAGCGTTTTCTGTGGGTGTGGTCACGTTCAGTCAGTCCACTTCTCCTAGACAGTCTGAACTCTCAGTCTGTTCCGTGTTATCACAACAGACAAGGAGACTGTAATAACTGTCCCTTTGCAGGGTTGGCGGGTCCATCCCTGTTATCTTCTCCTACTTCTCAGAGTTCATGCCCCGGCTGAGGAGGGGCGCCATGATAAGTGCTCTGGCCACCTTCTGGATGGCAGGAAACATCCTGGCTGCAGGTGAGAAAATGTGTGATGGAGGATTTCTTAAAACAACAAGAAGAAATAAACATTTATTTGTTCTCTTTTCTGGTTAAATGACTGCTTTAATGCAAAAGTCCAACCCCAGTTTCATTCAGTCTAAGTTTAGATTCTGTTGAGTGAAAACGTCTACACTTTTACATTTAGTATGTTGAGATTTAAGAAGCAAATGATTTGAACTAAACACATCTTTAAAGTCCTCCAATGTTGTGATTAGAAATCCAAAATACAGCACTGCAGACATATTTTAAATGTTTCTTTTATTTATCATGTTCATCAGGATTGCTGGTTATCTAATTTAAATAAAATTGGCATTATTTTAAATATGGAATCTAATTCTGCTGTTAAAAACTTCCAAAAATCTAGACTTTAAGAGGAAACATCTCGCAAATTTTATTTGATGAAAAAGATGGAATTATGGATTTCAATTATGGATTTGCTTGTGTGCCGCCACCGCCATGTTTTTGGGTTCACAGGTCTGGCCTGGATGGTGATCCCCAGAACCTGGGCTCACGTCTCTCTGGGAGCGCTGGACTTCCAGAGCTGGAGGCTGTTCGTGGTCCTGTGCTCCATTCCCAGCCTCTCTTCGGCGCTCATCTTCAAGCTGCTCATGCCAGAGAGCCCAAAGTTCCTCATGGAGGTGCTAAAGGAGCCAGCAGCAGCTTCTGTTCAGGAAATCAACTTTTATTCATGGCCTTGCTTTTTGTGTTTCATCTTTGGCAGGTCGGACAAGAAGCAGAAGCGATCCAGGTCTTCAGACTGATGTTTGACCTGAACAACCGTGGAAAGGGGAACATTTTCTCTGTAAGCAGCACGCCATGAAGAAATGCTGAAGCAAAAAAACAAACATATTTTTAATATATAGAGATAAAAATGCAGCAGAAATATTTTAACAAAGTAGCTGTTTTACATTCCCAGATAGTTCTTGATAAACACGTTGAAAGTGGAATCTGGAGAGGGTAAAACGCAGAAATGATTAAAGAAATGAGAGATGAAAACATTTAAGAAGCGAATGAAAGACTTTTACATCCTTGGAGTTTGATTTTTTTTTAACTCCTTAATGTAGTTTTTAGGCCAAGTCGGTTGTTCCTCGCGTATGAACCTGGACATGCAAGACACCTTTAAATTTCACTCTGCAAGGCTACTGACTACAGTACCCACAATGCACCAACAACGCCTCAAGGGGGGTGGCTTTGTAGTTTACCAAAATCCTACCATATCATGTTGACAGATTTTAGAGTGGAGAAAATCCATTAGAAATCAATAAGTACAGCCGAAACCATGAATAAGGCTGCTGGATTTTAAAGCAGATTTTCTATTTCTGAAACGATGAGTAACATAAGGTAAGGAAGGGTCTCTTAATTTACAAATTTCTGCCTGAGATGCACCAACAATGGTAAAACAAAATGTATGATATTTATTTTCTTTCACTGCTGACCTCACACTTCTTACTAAAGCATTTTTTGCATTAGAGATGATCCTATATAGTACCGGGTGTCTTTTATTTTGAAAGGAAATTATGTGAACGTCTGTCAAAAGTTATAAACAATTTCTTATTTTGAAAAAAAAAAAGTTATTTTCACTTCATGTTAATATTGTATTTCTTCCTCAAAAAAAAGCAACTGTTTATGTATATTAATCATAATAGTAAGAATAACATACAAACAAGTCAGTAGCTTCTTTTTCTAAAGGGTCAAGTCAGAGTTTGTATTAAGTAATAAATCGACTAAAATGACTATTTTTAACTGCTAAAGGTTACAGATCTTTGGTGTAGAAGAATCATTCATTCATTCATCGTCTTTTGTTTATTCCCTTTCGGGGTCACTGGGCTGCTGGAGCCTATCCTGACCACTTGTGGGCGAAGGCAGGGGACGCCCTGGACAGGTCGCCAGTCTGTCGCAGGGTGTAGAAGAATAGAATTAGAAAAAAAGTTTAGACAGCCAGAAGACATCAGAACATTAGTACTTATGTATGTTTAAAGAAATATTTCTAATCTATTTAAACACAGTAACAAAACAAAATGAGCTGTGACGAGAGATCAACCAGGAGATGAGTGTAAACTGTGATTTCTTTTACTCCTGTTGACATCTTCCTCCTCTTCTTGTTGCTTTGCTGTGAGTGCACTAAAGCTCATCCTGACCTGTTTTTAGGAGTTTAGTTTGCATGTAAGCAGGAACCAAAAGGGGGACCTGGAGGAAATCCGAACTCCCGCATCACCACGAGAAAATCTGATAAAAATGTTGAAGAAGGTGAATCATTTCTCAAATTGTTGCCAAATAAAGAAGTCAAGGTTTCTCTAAACATTTCTTTTTTAAATACATGATGATAAAACTGTGTATTTTAGTGTTTTTCCTTGTTTATTTCTCAGGGTTTGAGTCCCATTAAGAAGATTTTCAGTGGAGCTCTCAAAGGCAGGAGCAGCGCTCTGCTCATCGTCTTTTACTGCATCTCCTTTGGGTGAGATCTTCCAACCTAACACGATCCAAGTCTCTACATGCTCCACTGGTTTCTTCATGCCAGCAATAGGATTAAAAAAACAAACAAAGTTTCTCGTATCGATGTTTACGGCCAACATTTGTGGAAGAATTCCTCACACCTGGTCCTTTCAAATTAAAAGCGGCTCTGTTTTGTGTGTTGATGCGAAGGTATTACGGCCTGTGGATGTGGTTCCCTGAGCTTTTTGAGCGCGTGGAGGGGGGCGGCTCGCCGTGCGCCAACATTTCTCTGCCGTCTGCGCTCCACAACCAGAGCTGTTACCCAGTCAAGACCGCAGGTGGGTTTTCCACCAGCAGGACAGGAAATCAATCAAAGTGAAAATGTGACCTCTAAGTATTTTTCCCACACAGTTCTTGATCAAAGTAAAAGCTATCAGCTTGAGCAAAAAGTATTCATTCCTTCATGAATGAATGAATACGTTTTACTTTAACATACTTTATTTACTTTAGCAATACTTTAACAATGATTCATTCATGAATGAAGGAATACTCAGATCATCTTCTGACTTTGCAGATGTAATCAGAGAAATCGATCTGCAGTCTTCAGTCTTTGATTGAATTCAAAGTGCAGTAAGAAAAAAAGAAAGTCTTTATGATTTGTTCTAAGGAAACTATTTAATTTGGACAGTTAGTAGGTATATTTACAGAAGTGCTGTACTTAGGCTGGAATACATGTCAGTTTGGGGGTTTTGTACTTTATGTAAAGGCTGTGGTGCAGTGGGCGCTCCTCTGGACGTACATGGAGCTAGCTGCAAGTTTATTTACAGCCTACTTGGGTTAGAAAAGGTAGTAAAACATTCATCAGATCCCCACAGGATTTACCTCACTGTGGATGAAGTATTTAAGTAATAATGTATTATTTTGCAGCTTTCACTGGAAAAGGTATTAAACTTTCCATATATGTTGCTTTAACTCCTTTAAATTTATAACAATATCTGTTTTTTTATAATCGAAGAAAAATGGGTCTGGGTTCTTATGGGTTAACAATAGATTTATGCAAACCAACAAATAGATTATTTAAATCTGAATCCCAGGTAAATATATTTTACACTTGAATCCTCCAGACTGCAAAAAAAACAACAAACATCTTTAAATAACAAATAACTGGAGTATAATGTGCAGTTTTTCTTCTCGAAATCTTGACTGTTCCAAAGACCCACACTGTTTTTGGTGTTTCGAACCTGTTTTACCATTTTTCTGAGGATTGAGGGCAGATATAAAGAACATTAAGATCCAAATTGATGACAAAAATGCAAGTGTGAGGGATTGTAAGCTAGTGGGAGAGTCTAAACGGAAGGGGGAAGGGAAGTGGGGTTGGGTTTACGCCGCACCCACAGTCTTGTCTACAACTCAGAGGTGAATTTCACATTAACTTTTGCCGCTCTGCAGAAACTATGTCCTGGAAAACCACACAGGTTTATTAATTTTGGCCAATAACGGCATCACCATAAAATATCTCTGGAAACGCTTTTACAGCACATCAATAGATTTCAGAATTAGATTATTGTTTATTATCAAAAGCAACAAATGCAGGATTTTCATCTGAATCTCAGGAAAAATATGTTTTTAAATTCAAGTCCTTTAGGAAATATATTTTGAAACACAAAACTCTGGTACAATCTGCCTACTTTCTGATCAAAATAAATGTTTTAAAAATAAGTTGTGAAGCAGCTAACAAGGAAACATTTAATTTCTCTTCAGTTTTTGACTCTTTAAAACAATCAAAGTTGTTCTTCTAAATACATTTAACAGTAATAAATAAATAGAACATCTTCTATAACAGCTCCAAGTGCTGCAACTCATTTTAGTGTCCAGCAGATCATCATTTTTACTGGTAGCATCCTCACTCTTTGTGTGTTTATTTATTTTTTTATTTATTTATTTTATTTTACCAGGAAATTCCATTGAGACTGCATCTCTTTTTCAAGGAAGACCTGGCCAAAAGGCATCAAAACAAAATAAATACAGTTAAAAAACAACTAAAATAAAATACATTACAAAATACAGATGCAATTAAAATTGAAATGAACAGTAGGGCAAGGATTAATTAAAAAGTGGTACAGATAGGTCAAGGGTGACATGTGCATGTTTCTTTTAAAAGCTCAGAAAGTTTTGATTTAAAACAATTCAATGGAATAAGGTCACTTAAATGCAGAGAGTTTTGAATATTATTCCAGGAAAGCGGAGCAGCAATGGAAAAGGCTGTTTTTCCTAGTTCACTGAGGAATCTAGGGACATAAAGAAGCAATTTGAGTGAGGAACGAGAGTTATATATGTTGTTAACAGGAGAAAGAAGATGGCACAGATATTGAGGTAGTTTGCCGAGAATGGCCTTATAGGTGAATATTAGCAGTGTTTCTGTCGCCTGACTTTGAGTGAAGACCAAGAGAGCAGAGAATAGTTCACAATGGTGGGTTCTGTATGCAGAGTTTGTGATAAAACGCAAGGCACTGTGATAAACTGTGTCCAGACTACGGAGAGTTGACGAGGCAGCATTCATGTACAGAATGTCCCCGTAATCCATGTGTGTGTGTGTGTTCTCTCTTGACCGGCCAGTGTACATGGAGGGCTTCATCGTCGCCGCCTCTAACCTGCCGGGGAACATCTTCACTATTCTGGTGATGGACAGCACTGGAGGAAAGGCGCTGCTGTGTGAGTGGATTCATCCTGAGGGGGATTTTGGCTGTTTGCAGCTGATTGATCAGCTAATCGGTGCTCCCTCCTTTGTTGTGTCCTGACCAGCTGGCAGCCTGATGGTCTCCAGTTTGAGCGTCTTCCTCATCTATGTGGTTCAGACCAAAACTCAGAGTCTGGCTCTGTCCTGCGTCTTCAGTGGAGTTTCTGTGATCGCCTGGAACGCTCTGGATGTGGTGGGAACCGAGCTGTACCCCACCCAGCTACGGTAAAGGCGCCGCGGCATTGATCTGTGGCAGTGACATACTTGCTCTGTGGGCATAAAGGAACTTCGTTTCCCCTCTTTCAGCTCCTCTGCGCTCGGGTTCTTCACTGGCGTGGGCCGCGTGGCAGCCATCATGGGGAACATCATCTTCGGGAAGCTGGTGGACACGAACTGCGCCGTCCCCATCCTACTGGTGTCGGCTCTGCTGCTGACGGGAGGACTCGTCAGTCTGCTGCTCCCTCAGACCAAACAGACGGAGCTCACCTGAACCTCATCCCTCTGTGCCTTTTCCAACCCTTAGAATAGAAAAATGGCCAAATCTGCCTTCCAAGAAGGATTCTTCTGGTGAGCAAATACGTGCCTTTAGGTGAAAATGTCGTTTTATCCTCACTTTGTGATGGTGTCCATTTTAGTTACACACAAAAACCTGTGAAGAGTTCTGCAGAGGCTGCAGCCACAACTGTCTTCAAGAAAAAAAAAAACACATTCCACATCTTTTCTTTGTGTTTCATTGATGAATTTAGCATCTTTAAGGTCAGTGATCTGCCCCCGTAAGACATCCAGTTCCTCCAGGGTCACTTAAGGAACCAAATGTTTACTCCTTTAAAGCCAAAAAAGGACTTGATCACTTGCTCTTACTTCGCACTAAAAGCTTTCCAGTCCGTGGAAAACCAAAGGTTGTGTCTCTGCTGCCATTCTTTGTGAGGCCTTCATGCTGATGAGCCACATTTTCAGAGCCGTTTTTGTTCTGGTCGATTTATTTCAATAAACACTTGTTATTATTTTATTTTGTACATTTTTTAAACCACACAAGTAAACATTCCTGCAAACCAAACCTGGAAGGTAACCCTTGTGCTATCCTAGGCACTTCAACATTGGGAGTTGGGTCATCTGGACCCACTAGACAGTGCTCTGAACCTTTTTTCTTCAATGATTTGTGATCTTCACTGGTGTCCATGGATTACATGAAATCTTTCCACCTTTATCCACCTTTGTCATGGTAGGGAGAACACGTCAAAGTAAGGGTGGGGTCATCTAAGATAGCACAAGGGTTTTAATAAAAGTGACAGAATTTAACTGTCTTCCTTGTTCATTATCCTCTGGTTTATTTGTCAACTTGAAAGCTTTCATTTGAATTTTCTTAGAATTTCAAATGAAATGATTTAAGCAACATGCTAACAGTTTTGGCAAATGTATATATTCTTCCATGTTTTACTGCTAATTTATTATTAAACCCTTGTTTTTGCATTATGGTAGCTCAATTAGCTAATTTGGCATCTACCAAGGCTTTTTAATCATATATTTTATATTAGCTAATGCATATAAATATATTAATATATGTATTAGCTATAACTTTAGCAATATGTTAGCAAGTATTGACCCAAGTGTAGCATTCCTTCATTTTTATGCTGATTTGGTGTTTAGGAAATACATTAAGAATGTTTGCTGTTTTGGCTTATTTATACGTTCTGCCATTTATGAATGCCAATTTTTTTAATTTGTTGGGCGTTGTATTTGCGTTTTGCTAGCGCGTTTAGCTTTCAGATGTGTCTGCAGTTATAATATTTTTAGTCATTCTCTTCCTCCAAATTGAATTTATTTTAACCAGCCATCAGAATTTATATTTAAACAGCTCTATAAATACACTGAAATGCATTCTTGAATACTTTTTTGAAAGAGTAAAACTATGTTTTGATAAGAAATTAAAAAAATAAAATAATTTCCACATAGTTTATTTCCCTCATGACCCTTATTTAAAGTTTACTTTAGAAAAAACAACCAAAACTCTTTTAAAAAGTCAATCTAAAGCTACTTTTGTGCTCTTCTACTGAAATGCATCTTAATAACATTTTTTAATGTTGTCCCTGAGTAACACCTCAACCTCAAATACATTTTTGGTCAAACTTTCAGGGTTTTTCTTTTTTTTTCTTTTGATGGTTCTGGAGGATGTAAGAAAATAGAAAACCCCTTTTTTTATCTTTGTAGTTTTTATTCGTACAATAAATAAAGTTGTCAAACCTCAGGGTTACATTTCAATCACACACAGAGTGATACTCTTAATATTTGAAAGCCACAACACACCCACAGAAAAACCAAAATAAAACCCAAATCTTAGCAGACGTGATTGTAGCTTTGGAAGGTGTTGCTTTTCTAGGAAGCGTGCGCCTTTTTAATGGTTCCCCCCTGAAACTGACTGCTACATGTTCCAACGATTGATGAGTCAAAGCGGTCAACAAAGAACGTCAGAGTTGAATGATTTGCTGGAAAATGAATGATAAAATTGTAGAACATTTCATTTTATAACCATTTCAGGAGCTAAAGTGTAACGATCCACTTACAGGTGGGACTACAGCGGACAGGTTTTACCGCTTCTGTTTAGGGTGAAGCGTAAAGCTGCAAAAAATAACTTTTTCCATTCCTTCTGAAGAGGACAGCGGCTGCTGACACACCTTCATGTTGGACTCCACAGTGAAACATCTGCAGGCGCTTGCTCTCTTTTCCTGCAGAACTTTGTTGTTTTGCACAGAAGCTTTTCACAACATAAGAGGTATTTGAGTTTGGATAGAAATACTGACGACTGAACAGCAGACGAGGCCGTCGGTTCTGACTCGATCCTTCTTGATTCAGTAGAGGAGCAGCTGAGTTATGAAGCACGTTATGTCAAACTGCTGTTTTTAGGAGGATTTCTCTCTATGAAAGATATGCATCAGGGAGACAAATATAGTCTGCTTTCCTCAAAGGAAAGTGTCGGCCCTGCAAAGATGCAGATTAGGGATTATTTTTGGAAATGCTACGGCGGTGACTCGTGAACGGGAGGCGGAGCTTCCTGTCACTGAGTCAGGGCCAGGAGGATGTCCTTCACCAGCATGGTGCCGATCACCATCTTCTCGCAGTTGACCGTCAGCTGAGCGGCGCCTTGGTCTTTGGTTGCCACGGTGACCAGCACCAAGCTGCTGCTCGTCACCGTCCTGCCTGCAAACCTGTAGACAGGGTATTTAGGAGGAGGAGGAGGAGTACTGAGGTCAAAGCAGTAAAGGTCAGAAGATGAAGCCACAGAATAAGAAGAATAAATGCAGATTAAACATTATGAACAATATAGTCAGACAAAAATAAACTATTTTGGTGTTTAATTTTGTATAAATTAACCATCCAGCATTTAAGATCTAGTGTCAAAGGAGCACAGTTGGAGCAAAACTTCCTGACTCGAAAGATGGAAATTATTCTGCATTGTAACTACAATTCCTAAAAAATCTGCATCAAAGGTCGGCTCAAACACTCACCTGCATTCTTTGTCGGAGCCGCAGGGCACTCTGCTGAGGTTGGCGGCGGTGGTGACCTTCTGCACGATGGCGTGCTCGTTCCGACACTTCACATCCAGTATTAGCTTCTCTGTGATCTCGTTCATGCCCATCAGCTGACCTGCAGAGAGGGGAGCGAGGCTCAGTCACCAGGATGTTCTCTGTCGTTTTCTTTTCCTTTTTTTTTATTTTACCCCTAGAATTGATCAGCGTGGAGAGGATAGCGGCGTTCTTCAGAGAGAGCAGCAAACTGCAGAACAGTGCTCTGTTACAGTCCTCCCCTCCACCCACACGGCACAAAACTCAGCAAAAGCAGCTTTACTTTCCCAAACATTTGAGGGGATTTGACGTCCAAACTGGCAACGTAAAACTGAACAGCCTCCACTGAAGACCGCTTCTAGGAGGTCCAATAATAGAGTTCAAACTGACCCAATTTAAACCAATTCAAATAAATTCATTCACATTTCATTTAAAACTGTATTTTTTTATAGCTGGACGCAAGAGTAATTGATTTAAATACATCATCATGGTTCTAGGTAAAATTTTAAGAACTCGGCTATAAATCTGAGGTATTGCAGACAGTTTAAGAGAATGTTGGAACATTTATTTGCAAATTTGATTATTTTTCTAATTGGAATTTCTCTGTTCGTTTAATAAAACAAAACCTGTATTTGTTTATCCAGTAGCCAAACGTAAAAGTAGAGAAGTATAGAAGTATTTTCAATAATTACTGTTAAAATCTAATATAAAAATCTAATGATGGAAGCAAATATTTGTTCTTTCTCTGAAGAGATCACATCAGAGTTCTGCTTGTGCTTACAATTTCTCTTATAATAAATATTTTATTTCTTTTTACTTAAATATAACTGTTCAATAAAAATTTTTGTTTATTTATTATGTTTAATATATATATTTTAAATTATTTATCCTTGTTCATCGCATTATTTAACTTGTGCTGTGGTAAATATAATATATCTTCTAAAAATAAAAGCAATGTTCAAAGGCATGAGAGGCTTTTTTAGAAGCTGCTCAGCCTGCTATTTATCTAAGCTACATGGATTCAGATGCTTTCAATAAATCATTTACATCCACATATATTTTTCCCAAATTGTTTCATGTTTTATGGCTATTATAGATTTCATTCCTAAAATTTCAGGACAAAAATTAGATGTCCAAAAACTAGCAATTTACAATTATAATAATGAAAAATAACTTTAATAGTTTTGAGTTACATTTAGTATGTAAGTATGTGACAATACTGCTATAAAATCGCTAAACTTTTAAAAATACATTATATCAATAATCCTTAAAAAGTCAGCATGAATCCTGCCATCTTTCTCAAGGCAGTAGACAAAATAGAAGCACCGCCTTTTACAGACACTAGGTGGCAGCAAAGAAATGATGGAACTTTGTTTTATTAGAGTAGAAGATGAAATCCACTGATCCATTCATCCTCATGTGATCATCAGCACGCCGTTTCATATATTTACTATGGAAGGGTCTTAGATAAGCTAAAACTTGTGGACTAAAAGCTTTTTTTTAGTGGAATACCATCTAATCATAGTTATTCAAGGAACCCATTTTATCTAAAATATGCATGATATCAAATTTGCGGCAAACTTCAACATTTATTATAATTGTTTTCCCCACAGCAGCCTGTCTGAAAGAGATCTGGGAAAAAATAAAAGGGCAACAGCAAATAACAAAACAAAAAGTAAGAATCTGAACCTAAGTTTTTTTTAAATGGCGAGGTAAAAATGCATTTCTATACATTTTTACAAGCTAAATCCATTCTTCTTAGATCAGATCTGGATCAAGAAATTGAAATATTCTTGGCGCCCTACAGAGGCTGTGCTCATTGGTGGATTCCCCGTGACACACGGCGGACAGTGAAGTGGGTTCAGGGGACGAACGGTGAGTCCTGCTGCAGCAGTGGGCGGGGCTGTCTGCAGCTGGAAAAGCAGGTCGCTAATGAAAGCAGGACGCCGAGGAGGTGGAGGCAAATGAGCGGTGGGGGCTGGGGGGTCAGGGTGAGGCTGTGAAGCAGGGGTGATGTTGTCAAAGCCGACTTACCTACAATCTGTGAAAGCTTCTCTACAGAGAACAGTAGGAAAGAGGCAGGGATGGGAGACAGTCAGCATGTGAAGGTCACAAGATCAGAGATGGAAAAGGACAGCAGAAACATGATGGGAAGCTGCAGATGCTCTAACCCGCTCTATCGAACATCAGTAGGTCATTTTTTGATTAATTTCTTTGTATTTATTTAAATTTGTCCTGTCCAGCAAACAGATGAGAGCTGAGGCCTCTTGTGTCGAACAGATGTTACAATAGACGACTGAATCTTCTGACACACGAGGTGTTTATTTGGATAAACCCCTGATAGAAATCAGTTAGAAATAAACTTTTTTTTAAAGAATAAAAACACATTTTTCTTCCTCACCTTGCTCTTTTTTGAACTCGTTTTCCGTCATGAAGAAAGGCCTCATCAGCTCCCCAACAGGCGGCTGTATCGACACAAAGAACTTCCTGGTGTGAGTGCTGCAAAACAAGATTTAAAGGGGGAAAAAAAAGACATTTCAGCTTTACTATATATTCCTTCGTTTGACTTAATAGTTAAACTGCAAATAGTGACTGTATTGACTCCAAATATAACCTACCTAACACAGCGGACCGCTCCAGCTAAAACTCGTTTTTGCTTAAAGCGATGACGGAGAGGCTTAAAGGGTTTGAAGGAATTTGCGACAAAACAGGGAGAGAGGAAGAATGATCTACTGGATGTGTTTCCCATTCGTCGTTAAACATGAAATGATTTTTTGCGTGGTCTATATTTTAGGATGAGGCTTTATCTTTATGAACTGCAACCTCTTTCATTTTTTTTTTTCATCTTCTTCCGTTTATTCCCTTTCGGGGTCACGGGGCTGCCTGAGCCTATCCTGACCACTTGTGGGCGAAGGCAGGGGACGCCCTGGACAGGTCGCCAGTCTGTCGTAGGGTAGAGTGTCCACAATCACGCACTCACATTCCCACCTAGGGACAATTTAGATTAACCAATTAACCTATTAAGCATGTTTTTGGACGGTGGGAGGAAGCTGGACTCCCTGGAGAAAACCCACACATGCACGGTGAGAACATGTAAACTCCACACAGAAAGATCCCCCATTGGTGTTCTGGGCTTCTTGCTGTGAGGCAGGGAGCGTTAACCACTGTGCCACCGTGCAGCCAACTGCAACCAAAAATGTAGAGAGTGTAGTTCACCACATGTAGGTGACTACCCATCCTTCCATCTTCCAAACCCACTGAATTCCTTTTAGGGGTTCCAGGTTGCTGGAGCCTATCCCGGCGGGATACACCCTGGACAGGTATGTTAAAGGGCCACACTCTCACACACACACATGTACACCTACGGGCAATACAAATGAACCTATGAAGCATGTTCTTGAACTGTGAGAGCAAACCAGAGACAAGCCACACATGCATGAGGAAAACATGCAAACTGCAGGATTCAAACCACTGATGTGAGGCCAGAGTGCTAACCACTACACCACCGTTCATCCCTTGGTGACCTTTACATGAGTGTTTTTGATTTATTATAGAATCATGATTCTGTGCCACATTCAAAGGGTTAAAGTGAATTAACGTCAATTTTTATGGTGTTTTTTGACGAATCGTCTTCTCCATGTCTGTTCCACGCTCCGTTTTACGTCTGCTTTTTGGGGTCTCACCACAGCTGGAAGTTTGCAGTTTGTGTCGAGTCACAAAAATCGATGCCCATCACCGCCGTGGCCGTCTCGCCAGCTGGCAGCAACTCTGTCAACAAAGAAACACACAAAACAAGTAAAGATGTGACATAAAAGTTAAGACATAGAAGTATTTTCATAACACGGAGAAATAAACGCTGAAATTCATCTCATATGTTTCCAGCATTTGATCTTCAGCACATCCCACGCACCGATCTCTGGGAACTCTTTGACCCTCATCCCCGACTGAAGCTTCACGTCCTCCATGTGCAGGCTCTTGGTGTCGGAGGTGGAGTTGTTGGTGAAGTGCACCTGCACCGCCACCATGTTGGCGTCGGTGATGAAGGGCTGCCGGCTGAAGCAGTACTCCACCGACAGGCCCTCCCCCGTGATGCGGTGCAGCAGCTCGTAGCTCTTGAGCGCGCTGGACGGGGCGATGGTCTGCAGGAAAATAGACCCGGCGAGTCAGACGTCTGCTTTTTTATTTTGGAATCTTGGAATGTGCGACTGAAGCGCGTACGGCCGGCATGAGAGCAGAGTCAGACAGGGACAGCCCCTCCAGGTCGGTCACCAGGCTGTTGGACAGGAAGGAGTTGACGGGGGTGACTTGAGGAGATGGAGCCGGTTCAACTGAGGGGACAGAAACCAGCCCAGATGATCACAAGTCTTCTGTTGCAAGTAAGTGGGAAGAGTTTGCATTAAGTTCAAGTCTGAAGTCTTTGGAGAAAAAGTCTTCAAACGTAAGAGTTAAAATGAACATTGTCACCAGATTTGTAGTGACGAAATAACAGGAAGTTGGTATTTCTTTATTTCAAAGCATCATAGGGGGAACTTTTATGTTTTAGAGTTGACACTTTGGCTGGTGCTAAAAAAAAAAAGCTAGTTTTAAGTCTCCATTGAACTTTCTACTTTTTCTTTAGACTTACAGTCGTCCAGATCAAGCAAAGACATTTCTTTCTTCTCCTTCTTGTTGTCCTTCTTGGTCGCTTTGAAAGCAGGTTTGGATGGAGCCCCCTGAAGGAGATCCAATCAACACTCACAAACTGGACGGCCTCCACGTCATCACTGAGAAGGAACCTCCACCTCCACTCACTACCTTTTTCTTCTTCTTCAGCTCCGGCTCAGAGTCTTCAGAGTCTTCCGACTCGGACTCGCTGCTCTCAGACTCGCTTTCCGACTCGGATTCTGACTCCGAGTCGCTCTTGCTCTGTTTGCTCTTCCTCTCGGGCTTCCTGACTTCTTCCTCGCTGCTCTGTTCGCTGGAAATGGAAAAGGTTGACATTTTTCTCTGATTTGAACCTCATGTACAAGATTCTCCTGTAAAACCGTCTCTGTAAACTAAACAGAATCAGTGTTACAGACTGATTTACACAGCAGAGTGGCTCTGGGTGTTAAAGGAAAATCACTTTTAGCGTCGCCAGAGGTCTTTTAATTATGATTATGCTGTTATAGTCAAAATCAAGAAACCTGGGTCGTTTTCTAGAACACAGTTTCCGCAGAGCGGCAGGAGTTCATTCGAAATTGTGGGTCGTTGGTGCAGAGGAAGCCCGCCTCCCCTTCCCGTTGGTGAGAGCTATTAGACAGTACAATATACCTTTCACTTTCTTGGACTGGCTTTTTTAGCGGTTTCTCCTTATTTTTCTTCGTCTTCAAGTCCTCCTCCTCCTCTTCCTCAGACTCTGAGGCCTCCTTGCTTTCATCGCTCTCAGAACCGGACCGGCTGTCCTCGCTGCCGCTCTCTGAGCCGCTGGCGGAGTCCGACTCTGAGGAGGGAAGGTGGCAGTGAGTGGGGGTCAGTGCTGAGCACAAACCTCCACAGACTTGTAGGTCTCTAAAATAAATACCATAGCTGATTTCTTCCAGGAGTGTAAATATTTTTGATGAGAAACATAAAGATCAGAATTCCTGCACTGCAAGCAGAAAGCATTTCAAGAACCAGATCACTGCAATGATGGAAGTGAAGTATTGGGTTAATTTATGGTCAGAACTTAGAGATAAAAAAATGTCCTTATCTTACATTACAACACTGAAATACATGCAAAATAAAAAGAGAAAGGATAAATAAACATTCTTTAACCTCTTAGAACCTGGCAACCACATGCTTGGACATCACATTCTGGGATTTATTACCACAGTAGTTAATTCTGCTTAACTGGAGCTCTGTGACTTGTTGATGTTTGCTCAAATATTAGTTCAGGTCTTCAGAGGTTAATGCTCATTTATTGATTGTTTATCTGTTTCGCCAAATGGGAAGGACAATAACAGTCACTCATATTTTTTTTATGGAAGAGTATAAACTAAAAAAATCACTGTGTGTGTTTTTTAAGGCTTTTGGGAGATTTCTATAAATTCTAGTCCATCATTTCATTTTTAAATTTCTTTCTAGTTGTTGGGCAAGTTGAAAAATATTCTTTATTGGTCATAAATTACAATAAAAATAGCTAAAACAAATACAAACTTTCGTTATGACGCTTATTATTTAGGATAGATTCTATAAAATTAGTTAAAAAACAAATTGGATTCAAAACTTATATAAGACTGATCAACATTGTATGCATGTGTAGTGTAACCTGTTCATTTCTGTTTCCATTTATTCAAACTTGAATGTTAATTTTACAATTTATTATTCCATTCAAACACTAGAATTACATTGGATTGATATTGTAGGGGGTTTCTTTACAAAAAAATAAAAATAAAAAAGTCTTAAGAATGTTTGAAAATCTGATGAGGAATATTTTTTTCAAAAATTATGTTACTCACCTTACCTTAAAAAACTTTTGTGAAGACTCGTTTATTCAGAATGGATTCATAGCAGAAAAAGTTTTTAAAAAGTTTTTTTTTTGTTTAAATTGGAGTCCGGATGAAAATATGAAAACTATTAAAACATTTGGAGTAAAAAACCGTCATTGATCGCACATAAAAACGTGTTTCTAGAAGTAGGAGTTGGCCTAAAGTTACCGCTGTCAGCTGACTCTGTGGCCCCGGATTCGCCTTCAGAGTCCGAGTAGAAGGGCTTCTCCACTTTCTTCTCCTTCCTCTTCTCCCGGCTGCTGCATTTGGTCCATTCGGGCACCTGGGGGTCAAAGCAGAGTTCCTGGTGTTAGCGGTGGAAGCCGAGCCTGGCGGGGCCCCCCTCCCGAGCACGAAGCATTTATTGTGGGGCAGATTACAGTAGCATGGCCATGAGTGCTTATGCCTGATGCAGCCAAATGAAGCCAGACGCTGCTGCTGCTGCAGATCTGACAGCTCATACAGGAACAGTTGCATGGCAGCCTTTTTTTTTTTTTGAGCACCAGGTGTTGCCTTCATGTCCAGTTGCAGCTTTTAAAAAAACAAACAGGGAGTTTTTCCATTAAGAGAAGTGATTTCTCCTACAAGGTGAGCGTGGAAGTGTCCCAAACCCAGTTTAGACCCACGCCGAGGTAGTTTGAGAGGAGGCCCTGCTGAAACAATCACTTCTTTAATGGCGGGGGAAAGAGGGTGCTGACTCTTGGGGGGGGGGGGGCTTTGGCTCAGCTAAGCACAGAACAGCAACTAGTAGGTCAGGCAAAAGGGGGGTGTCATGAAGCATTTGGGTTCTCAGCGGCTGTGTGGGTTGGGGCTCAAGGATGTTTGGCTCTTTGCCGCTAACTGACTCACACTCGTTAGTGTTGTGACTCTTTCAAGCAGCGCAAAAACCTGGCGGACGTAGAAAAGAAAAAAAGGTTGGAATGGAGATGAGGGGGGGTGAGAAAAAGAAGAACAGTTTTTTTCTTTAGAGAAAAGTCAGGAGAGCAGTAAAAATCAGACAGAGGAAAGGTTAAAGGGCAACACATCACAACGTGTGAGAACAGTCTGGATTACAGAGACAAAAGAAAAAAACCCTCCAGATTAAAAAATTAGCTCCAAAACGGCCATAATTAGAACTCCAATATAACAGACTGTGTCCCAATTCCCTCTCCACTGCCTAACTACTTAAAAACTATAAAGTGCGGGGCTATCAAGTGCCCTAAATTTTAAAAGCAATTCCGACACCATGATCACTACATTTATTTAATGGCAAATATGACATCACAGATTTCCTGAAGTATAAACCTAATTAATATGATCATTTTAAGAAGACTATTCATGAATACACCGTCTTCTGATGATGAAAACTGGATGATTTATAATAAAAAAAGGTTTAAAATGCATTTCTTTTACATGAAAAATTGTTAAAACGCAATGGATCGTGGTCTATATTCATCAGTCTAGTGAGCAATGATGCACACTGGTTTGTCGCAGAGACTTCTGGGTAATTTCTTGGGCACTGGATTTATTTTTGCACGCTGAAAAAAATGGCGACCGCCCTTTATAGCACGCTAAGTAGTGAAGGAATTTGGACACAACCTGAGTTCAAAACTGCAGATACACTGCAACCAAAGAACCTTTCTTATTCCTGCTTGATAACACGGCAAGAAAACAGACATAGATGCAATTAGTATGAGTGTTTTTCCTCCAATCAAATCATGCTTAAATGATGAAGATGAGGAAGAGGAAAAACACAGAACCACACTGGATTTGTGACAGTTGTGTCACAAATTTCACAAGAGTGCAGGAAGGGGGAAAAGGGAAACACCCTGTAGCTTTGAGTTCCCAGATCAGGTTTTAATCGTAATATTTGTCCATTTTTAAACCTATTTTTATTTAACAAGGAATAGATTTGAGGGTAAGGATTAGATTAGATTAGACCATCGTATCCAATCATAGCGGTGAAAGGCAGGAATTAAAATGAGAGAAGAAAAAGAGTCCTGGAGACTCCACTGCACTCCACACCACAGGGAGGAGCACCTCTCGCCAGTCTCCAAGCAGGCTGATCCGCCCCTCGCTGGAGGTCACGACCTCCTCCGGCTGCGTGCGGTGTGCAGAGGGGGAGACAGCGGGTGAGTGCTGCTGATGAATGGCTCTCCTGGCTGGTGGTCATTTTAAGCGCTGCTTCAGAGTGGTTTGCTGCTTTGAGGCTTCACGTATGAAGCATCACCACACCCATTTTTGTCAACTTTAGTTTGACAATTTATTTGAATTATTGTGAAAAATCTTTGTTACCAGGAAAAAAAAGGGTGAATTTTGTTACTAATAAACAAAACAAAAACTAATTTATTTCATTAGTTCCAGGTAATAAAGCCTACATTTAAATAATTGCCAGATTTTTTACTAGCTGATTAATTCATAATTATTAATTGCACTTCAGAAACGTACAAATTAGACAAAAAGTTTTTGTTTTCCCCTTGTTTTAAAAAAAACATGTTTTCTATGTTCTTTAAATGAACCATTGGCTCTTTTGAATTTAAGGGTTTTGTTTTGTTGAGTTTCTTTAAAAATGAAACTTAAAATGAGCCAAAATCGAGTCATTAAAACTTTCTTTTATAACTTTTTTTGTATTTTAGAAACCAGTATAAAATTACCATGATTGTTTAACCAGAGTTAAAAGAAATGTATGTTTTAAGTAAAACAAAAACTACCTCACAGCTGCATGTCTGCATAAGATCATGTTAAACTATTCAAAAGTACAGATAAACTTTTTTTTGTTCCTATCAAAGTGACAAATCTCTACAAGCAGAACAGAAACAGTGTCTCCATGGACTGCACCTGTGGCCTCATCTTGAAATCTGCATCACAGCTGATTAAATGAGGAGTTATGAACAACATCATGCAACAAAATCAAGCCTTAGGGTCATCGCTACGTGACACCTAAGCCTTGATGTCCTGGTTTCTCTGAGATCAAACTGTTGCACCAGAAGCACATGAAGCGAAGGGGCTGGAGAAGAGGAGAGCTTTGCAGATCATTTTACTCCCTTATAAACTTGAATTGAGCACATTTTGGGAAAAAGAATCCAAATGAAACAGATTTGGTGTGAACTTTTGCAGTGGTGTCCCTGCAGACTTGAAATAAGCCAGCTCCCTTCTGCAGAGCATGTGCTGGTGGCTCACACAGCGGTGAGGAGGGATGTGGGCGGGGCGAGGAGGCTGCTGCCCAACCGAAGCCAGTGTAGCAGAGAGGATCATGGGAAGCGCTGAACTCCACATAAAATCTCCAAAGACAGATTTTGATTTTTTTCTTTTTCTTTTGAGCTTTAGTTAGGTTTGGGAAAACACTTCATTCCTCCTCTATGGGTGTTAGGCAGCATCCGTGTGGCGAGACGATCCCGATGAGGTCGCCATGCTAACGAGCAGAAGATGAATGAATGATGAGTGGGAGAAAATCAGTGTTATATTGGAGTTTGAGGTAACTCTGGCGACCCTCTTCAACCCCCTCTGAAGCACTGCTCTGCGAAAGGAGCAACCCTCGCTCCCCTCCATCTTTTGGGGCCCCTGTAGACCCCAGAGGGCCCCTGTGTCTCTGTATGTTACTGTTCCCACTGCACGCACAGACTCCTTCACCTCCACGTTGCGCACGGAGGGGTCAGGGGCGGCTTCGGGCCAGTCAGGCAACTCCTGGTAGCCCCCGGCTTTGGCATTAAGCAGGTGGGACAGTGAACCCAGCTGGAAGTGGTCTCGATCTGGAAAAAAAAACCCCACAAGAATGACTGACAGAAACCGGAATCTGTGACTTAAATACACGGAAGGAAGCATAAATTAGAGTCTCTGAGCGTCTTTACCTTTAAATGGAGACTCGAGGACCGGAGCAGGTTTGAGGGCGAGGAACAGTTTCTTTGCGTACTTGCTGAGAGCACCACTCTTCTCGGTGGGAACAATGAGCTGACGAATGAAGCGTGCGCGGTCACGGATGTCATAGTTCTGGTCATACTTGGCCAGGTTGAGGACATACTGAGTCAAGAGCTTAGTCTGCAGAAGAAGGACTCACATGGTGAGTAAACAGAAATCCTATCCAGCTGATTTGTTTGTTTCTTTTAATTATTGGGGAAATTTAACCTGAAACCAGTGAACCCACGAAAACAATGGTTAGTATGCTCAAATTAAGGCAGTTTAAGAGCAGAAGACTTTGAAATAGGCTGGTTGATGTGTTTAAGACAAAATGTTTATTAAAATCAATTGTGTAGCTTTTGGTTGCTATGCTAAGTGTGGAACTTTTTTGAAAGTTCACGGAGGGCCGTGTATTATCAGAATTGGGGAAACTGTGATAATTTGCTGAGTCCTTCATCCTGGTAGCAATAGGACTCTCCATTAGCCAGAAAAAATAGCTTCTACATAGGCTGTGTCTGAATTTCCTTCTTATGCTCACCGAACATGATTTGCGCGACGTGGGTGTCCAGTTTCAACGCACAGGCGCAATATGAGGTCCTGCGGCGCGATTTGAGCATCGTACATTTGCATCAACACGATATCCATAAGGTCCATCTACAGTAGTTTTATTCTTGTTTTTTTATTTTTCCCCTCCTTTGATGACAGCAAGTCATCCAACTGGGTCACAGAGACGGAAGTAGCGGTGAAAGCGGGCGCCGTTCAGACCCAGCTCCTGCAGTAGACGGTGAACCTCACTATACTGGGAGAGTCTCTGAATGATCCCAGAAACCCAGACATGGAGCTGGCGTTACCAATGTTTTTGGAGAGTTTTTTTAAATAACTAATTCCGATCTCTTTACATCATCCATGTCTTCCATGCATTGTAAATGAGAGATACACAGGCGCTTCATGAAGTGATGAGGCCAAAAACATCTTTTTCATGAGACTTCTAGGAAATTTCCAAAAACACTGGATTTTGGAATTGTAGCTTTGGACACCGTCAACACGGCAGATAGAGGACACTAAACAGGGAGAAGTGAGTAAATACAGATGCAGCCATAAACACGTGTTTTCATGTTTACCAACATGGACAAACTAAGACCTCTTAAGGACCTACCAAGGCGTCTTTTATAATGCCAGAACAAATCAAAAATTAAAATGACTGGGGAGTTTACATTGGCCGTGTTCAAATTTAAGGGCTGCGTTCTTCCTGGGCTGCATTTGTAGGCTGCTTATTGTCACAGCGTTGCGACAAGTGCTGTTCAGATTCAACAACTCCTTCAAATGCAGCCAACGACTACAGCCAACGTCTGGTGTATATTTCTATGCTGTCCATGTCCCAAGATGCATTGCGGCCGAACCCGGAGATTTTCTGATAACAATGGGTGGAATGTGAAGCGGGAATCGGAGTTGAAGATAATTACACCTTTTTAAAATTACACCTCCAAGGTTAAAAGTTGGATCACATAAGCAAGAGTTCTTAGCTCTGTGACTTGTTCACTACTCCTCTCTGTATCGGGACTCACGGTTACTAGGCGACAGGACATTCGCCGATGTAACGGCTGGAATTATTCAAAGGCTAGACTCGTCCAAGTACACAGCCGTTAACATCCGGCCTACCCGGCCAACGCGCCTGGGAAGGCGAATTTGAACACATCAACTAACTGAATATAAGAACCGGACGGAGTAACCCATCCCCCTCGCATTGCAAATAGAAAGTACCTGCTGGCTCCAAGAAGCCTAAATCCCATAGACTTCTATAGAGAAATAAACAGCTGTTACTCAGTCATTCTATTTGTCAGAAAAACCATTCCTACTCTGATACCTTTTATTAATATTGTATTGCTACTCCTAATTATATTTATTTATATTTAATTTTATACTATATTGTATTTTTTTCAGGAGTTCAAGTTATTCAAGTTCTAAACTGGCCAATCAGATGCTTAAATAAAAGTATGTGGATGAAACATTTGATTGATAGATTTCATGAGGCCTGCTTTCAAGTGTCAGGGTTGTGGACTTCCAGCAAGCTCACTCCTGATTGGTGAGAGTGGTTGCCATAGAAATGTTGACTCCGGCCGACTTGGACCAGAAAATGGCAACTGATTTCTTATAGTTGGAGCAGGAAGTAGGGTATTTCCTAAACAAACTCAACTTCTACACAAAGACGGAGGAGTCTTCATGCCTGTTTGGAGTTGGTCAGGTACAGCTTGGCAGCCAAATTGATGATCTGCAGCTTGACGATGTCCTCCTCGTTGGTGAAGGACTTGGCCATCTTCCTCAGGACGTCTGGAGCAATCTTGGGCACGTGTTCACAGTATTCTCCTATCAGCCACAGGATGCTGGCCCGCGCCATCGGGACCTTTCAACACAGAGCGAGTGGAATGGTTTGCATGCATCTAGCTCAATACAACTAACTTCGAGAAAACTTCCATCAACATAAATTATTAACAGGATTCTCCAAGGACCCAGAGTCATGCATTTTCCACAGAAACACAAAACATTATCAACAAGATGGCAAATCATTGTGCTGCTTTAACTCTTGTGCTATCTTAGATGACCCCACCCTTACATTGACATGTTTTCCCTACCATAGCAAAGGTGGATAAAGGTGGAAAGATTTCATGTAATCCATGGACACCAGTGAAGATCACAAATCATTGAAGAAAAAAGGTTCAGAGCACTGTCTAGTGGGTCTAGATGACCCAACTCCCAATGTTAAAGTGCCTAGGATAGCACAAGGGTTAAGCTTGGGAGTTTTCCAAACAGATCATTCCATCCTAAGTCTGCTGGAAAACTGACTCTTCAGCCTGCAGGTCCTTCACTTCAGTTGTTTCCTTTTCATAAAGTTCCTGGAAAAATCTGGACCCGGAGATCCAGAGCTACACGCTGCTACAAGCTAAGCCTGCTGGGACTGCCTTCCTCACCTTCAGCTCAACACTTTTGCTTTCTGATCTTTCCCATCCTGGAAAAAAATGTCATTTGTCCTTCAGTGTTTATGGTTTTGTGTTTGTCTAATTGTTATCTGGTTCTGCTGCATCTTTTCTCCTTTTTCCGTATAAAAAGAATAGTTATTCTGACTACATGCAGAACACATTGAAGACAGTCTGAACAGAATTATATTTTACGTCTTGCATTCTTTGACCAATGTTGGGGACATTGCGCTTTCTAGAGAAACTGAACTGCATTTATTTTAATTGAATTGAGCTAAAATATAATTATTTGATGACAAGAAATGTCATAAATGTCAGCTGGAATTTTGTTAGGCAGCTGAAGAGGACACAGGATAGATGCAGGAAAGCAGCAAACTCAAGAACAGAGAAAGGTCATTTTAAAAACCTGCTCTGAATATAAGAAGAAATATATATATAAGAAAGGGAATAACTTTCTTAAAGACCCATTCTGAGAAAAGGGTATTTTTGGTGTTTTTAACATGGTCTTATGGCATTTTTCTCATAATGGAGGACATAAATAAAGAAAATTTAGGCTTAAAATTGCATTTCTCAGTATTCCTTTATCAAAATGGTTGTGAATTAGGAGCAGAAGAATACTGCTGTTTTAAAAAAAACGTATTGGTTAGGTAGAAAATACAATGGGTGGGCCGCAAGCTCCCTGCTCCACTCCATTTTGATGCATCCACGTCTTTGGAGAGCATGTAAACAGATGGATGGGAATTGGGGTTGGGGTTGCTCCACACCATCAGTCCTGCCCTCAACTCAGATGTGAATTTCTAATGAACTACTGCCGCTCTGCAAAAACTATGTCTTAGAAAAAAAACACTTTTATAAAAATTTACCAAAAAACGGCATGATCCTAATTAAAAGACCACTACAAACGCTTTTACAATAGATCAAAAGATGATTGGAGCGGGACTTTAACGGAGGTTTCACTGCAAACTTTAGCTTGAATTGATGTAAGTGTAACTTTTTTCTGTAAAACATGAATTCAACATGATTTTGTCAGCAGCTCATCTCTCACCTGAATGTTGTCTGTCAGTTTGGCCATATGCTTTATGATGTCGCTGTGCTTCTCTGGTTGCATTTGCAGGAGTTTCTTGATAACAACCACAGACTCAGCCACCACCAGCTCTGAACAGCGGGACAGAAAAGTTGAAACCTCTAGAAGTCCTCATGTCGTTCTGAACAGCAGGTGAACCTTCTCACCGTCACGGTTGGACAGCAGCTGCACCAGGCCGTTCAGACAGGTGTCCCTCACTTCACCGATGTTGGTAGCGCAGCGGCCGATGGCTTGGATTGTTGCAGCCACAAAATCCTTATCCATACTTTTAATGTAGGTCTGCCAGGAAGAAAATGGGATTTAATCCTGGTTCACATCCTAAATTGCTTGTAACTACATTTTAGATCTACAGAGAGCTTTGTGGCTCGTTTCTCTGTCATTAACTTTAACACACTGTAACAGGAGGCAGGACTGGAAACTCAACCATCAGTTTTTTTATATACCGTGATAAACTTAGAGGTGTTACACAGATAGTTGAGAAAGTCAGGAGCTTCTGACTTGGTTGAATAAAACCAAAATCCTTGAGACCATGTTCAGTTTCAATAAATATTTAGTTTGTGCTGCCTGGGTTGGGAGTTTAAATGCATAAAAGATAAATTTAGCCCAAACTTAGCTGCATAAAAGCAGATTAAATTAGACTGAATAAAGTTACTATGGAGATTTATTCCATAATGTTATCTTGGTCCAATTTCCAGAACGTTTCCTTCATTGTGGTTCATCTTTCTCCCTAAACAAATAAAAGCTTTTGCTGCTGCAACTTTGTAGCCTCATTTATATATTGTGCGTCAGACAGTTTTTCAAATTTATTTTCAATCAAAATTCAAATTGAAATGTTCGCCAGCCTTTTCTTGTGACCTCTGCTGCTAGGAAAGAGTTTTTATCCATGCATTACTTCTGCTGAAAGAAGGAAACATTATTACATAAACCTAACTACCTTCAATTGTCAAAACAATCATCTGTTATTAAGTTTAGATAAAAGCTTCTTTAAAATGCAAATAGAATAAAACTTTAGCTTAGGACTTTCTGATGATAAAAAAGAGAAGTTGTCATGACAACAGAGAGCTTGACAGGCTGGTGATGGTGCATTTAGGGACTATGAAAGGGAGTGAACAGGTTTGTCCATTTTGTGCGTTGAAATTAGTGATTTTCCAATCAATCAATCTGCTGTTGCTTCTAATTGTTGCAAACATGCAACCAAAAGGCTGAAAGGAAACCAGGAATCTTGACTTTGTCTACATTAAAGCAGCCCAGGCTGCATTTGGTCAGCGCTCTTGCCTCACACCAAGAAGGCCCCCTGAAACAGAACACCAATCTGTGTGGGGTTTGCATGTTCTCCCCGTTCATGCGTGGGTCCTCTCCAGAGACTCTGGCTTCTTCCCACCACCCAAAAACATGCTTTCATGTTCATGGGTTACACTAAGGTGTGTATGGGTATGTGATTGTGAGGTGTGTACGGGTGTGTGATTGTAAGGTGTGTACGGGTGTGTGATTGTGAGGTGCGTACGGGTATGTGATTGTAAGATGCGTACGGGTATGTGATTGTGAGGTGTGTATGGGTGTGTGAGATTGTGAGGTGTGTATGGGTGTGTGATTGTAAGGTGTGTACGGGTATGTGATTGTGAGGTGTGTACGGGTGTGTGATTGTAAGGTGCGTACGGGTCTGTGATTGTGAGGTGTGTATGGGTGTGTGATTGTAAGGTGTGTACGGGTGTGTGATTGTGAGGTGTGTATGGGTATGTGATTGTGAGGTGTGTACAGGTGTGTGATTGTTAGGTGTGTATGGGTGTGTGATTGTAAGGTGCGTACGGGTGTGTGATTGTGAGGTGTGTATGGGTGTGTGATTGTAAGGTGTGTACGGGTGTGTGATTGTAAGGTGTGTATGAGTGTGTGATTGTAAGGTGTGTATGGGTATGTGATTGTAAGGCGTGTACGGGTGTGTGATTGTAAGGCGTGTAAGGGTGTGTGATTGTAAGGTGTGTACGGGTGTGTGATTGTAAGGCGTGTACGGGTGTGTGATTGTGAGATGTGTATGGGTGTGTGATTGTAAGGTGCGTGTGGGTGTGTGATTGTGAGGTGTGTACGGGTGTGTGATTGTAAGGTGTGTATGGGTGTGTGATTGTAAGATGCGTACGGGTATGTGATTGTGAGGTGTGTATGGATGTGTGAGATTGTGAGGTGTGTATTGGTGTGTGATTGTAAGGTGCGTACGGGTCTGTGATTGTGAGGTATGTATGGGTGTGTGATTGTAAGGTGTGTACGGGTGTGTGATTGTGAGGTGTGTATGGGTATGTGATTGTGAGGTGTGTACGGGTGTGTGATTGTTAGGTGTGTATGGGTGTGTGATTGTAAGGTGCGTACGGGTGTGTGATTGTGAGGTGTGTATGGGTGTGTGATTGTAAGGTGTGTACGGTTGTGTGATTGTAAGGTGTGTACGGGTGTGTGATTGTAAGGTGTGTATGGGTGTGTGATTGTAAGGTGTGTATGGGTATGTGATTGTAAGGCGTGTACGGGTGTGTGATTGTAAGGCGTGTACGGGTGTGTGATTGTAAGGTGTGTATGGGTGTGTGATTGTAAGGTGTGTATGGGTGTGTGATTGTATGGCGTGTACGGGTGTGTGATTGTAAGGCGTGTACGGGTGTGTGATTGTAAGGCTTTACGGGTGTGTGATTGTAAGGTGTGTCTGGGTGTGTGGTAGTAAGGTGTGAATGGGTGTGTGATTGTAAGGCGTGTACGGGTGTGTGATTGTAAGGTGCGTACGGGTGTTTGATTGTAAGGTGCGTACGGGTGTGTGATTGTAAGGTGTGTACGGGTGTGTGATTGTGAGGTGTGTACGGGTGTGTGATTGTAAGGTGTGTACGGGTGTTTGATTGTAAGGTGTGTACGGGTGTGTGATTGTAAGGTGTGTACGGGTGTGTGATTGTAAGGTGTGTACGGGTGTGTGATTGTAAGGCGTGTACGGGTGTGTGATTGTGAGATGTGTATGGGTGTGTGATTGTAAGGTGTGTATGGGTGTGTGATTGTAAGGTGTGTATGGGTGTGTGATTGTAAGGTGTGTACGGGTGTGTGATTGTGAGGCGTGTACGGGTGTGTGACTGTAAGGTGCGTGCGGGTGTGTGATTGTGAGGTGTGTACGGGTGTGTGATTGTAAGGTGTGTATGGGTGTGTGATTGTAAGGTGTGTATGGGTGTGTGATTGTAAGGCGTGTACGGGTGTGTGATTGTAAGGCGTGTATGAGTGTGTGATTGTAAGGTGTGTATGGGTGTGTGATTGTATGGCGTGTACGGGTGTGTGATTGTAAGGCGTGTACGGGTGTGTGATTGTAAGGCTTTACGGGTGTGTGGTAGTAAGGTGTGTCTGGGTGTGTGGTAGTAAGGTGTGAATGGGTGTGTGATTGTAAGGTGCGTACGGGTGTTTGATTGTAAGGTGCGTACGGGTGTGTGATTGTAAGGTGTGTATGGGTGTGTGATTGTAAGGTGTGTATGGGTGTGTGATTGTAAGGTGTGTATGGGTGTGTGATTGTAAGGTGTGTACGGGTGTGTGATTGTGAGGTGTGTACGGGTGTGTGATTGTAAGGTGTGTACGGGTGTGTGATTGTGAGGTGTGTACGGGTGTGTGATTGCGAGGTGTGTACGGGTGTGTGATTGTAAGGCGTGTACGGGTGTGTGATTGTAAGGCGTGTACGGGTGTGTGATTGTAAGGTGTGTACGGGTGTGTGATTGTAAGGTGTGTATGGGTGTGTGATTGTAAGGTGTGTATGGGTGTGTGATTGTAAGGTGTGTATGGGTATGTGATTGTAAGGCGTGTACGGGTGTGTGATTGTAAGGTTTTTTTTGATTTTTTTTTTTTTTTTGATTTGAAATGGTTTATTTCAAGCAATCAAATAGGAGTAATACACACAAAAGCAATATAATCATCAGTTATACATTCATACAGTAACTAATCAAACTTAGGATAATTAGACATAATTAATAAAAATTGCTTGAAAGGGAGTGGAAAGAAGCGAACTTATATAATCCCACCCCGTTATACTATAACCATTTTATTACATGATTTATCAATATCCGGTTCCTAGGTTTTATCAGACAGAATTAATAATCATAAGGTATCAATAAAGCACGTGCCAAAGATGAAATTACTTAAGTACTACGTCAAAAATAACTTTAGAAATCAACATGGCAAATGCAGCATCTGAAATATATGCAAATTATGTTACTTTTAAAAGTCATTCATATGCTTTAAAACATAATACTATACCAGTAAAATAGACACAACACTGTTTCAGGAGTTTTCATAGCAAAATTTCATCAAGTATCAAAAGTTAAAAACATGTGCAAAATTATGCTACATTAGGAAAGATTTTTGAATCATTTTATCAATTTTAGGAGCTAGTGAAGTAATATCATCAAAAGTCAATCAATTTAACAATTTTCAATAAGTGATTAATCATTTGTTTTACTTTTTAAAAATTTTGTTTTTCTTTTTTTTTTTTTTTTTTATAATAAGGTAATGCTGTAAGGAAAAAAATTTAAAAGGGTCCACAATCTGTCGATTGTCCAAGGTTGGTATTTCTTCTTTTACTGATAACAGCTGATCTTCTGGGTTCAAAACAGTTAATAGTTCTCTTCCATGTTATGTCTGCAGACATTAGATTCAGGTCCATATCCTTCTTCAGCTGATATCAGCTGCGGTGAAAGTTGAGGTCAAATTGTCTGCAGGTCAGAACTCTCTGCTGTTATTCAGGTGACGTCAGACTTATGGAGAAAGTGAAGATTCCAGGTGTCATATTTCTTGAAATTATTTGGCTCTTTGATTTATTACTCCACGTTGATTCAGACGACCGTGATCAAACACTTCTCAAAGTCCTTCATGGTGTTCACAACCATAACCTTGGTGCGGTCCTCTGGACCGAGCGGTTTGACATAAATCCTGCAGCCTTTAACCCAAGTGTTCTCAATCTGCTTACGCTTCCTGAGAAGCCGTGCATGTTTTGAGATTTCAGCATTCCTTCTTGTCAGATGGTCGTTCAGATAAGCAGCCGAACCTTTCAGGTTTTTGCGTTGATTCATCAGAGCTAGCTTGTGTTTGTGATTCACAAACCTGATGAGGATCGCTGGTTTATCCGTCTCCTTTCTCCTGGGGAGCAGGTGGCAGGTCTCGATGGTATTGAGATCCAGGGAAATCCCTTTAGATGTGAGAAATGAATGTATTTGCTGCTCCAGCGACGCGTCGATCTCCGTATTAGCACTGCTAGCTACGCTAGCGCTAGCATTAGCAGTGCTAGCTCCTGCTGAATTCAGCTTCGCTCGAGGCTTGATTGGTACTCCAGTGAGAATGACATTATTCATCCTTACTTGCTGTTCCACATCGTCCAGTCTTTTCTCCAGAATCTCGACCCGGTTTTCTCCCTGCTCGTTTTGAGCCCGAAATCTTCGGAACTCTTCCATCATATCCCAGAGCGGTGTTAGCTTAGCCGACACTTGATCCATAAAACTTTTCAGCGTTTCTTGAATAATGTCAAGAGATTTTTTGAGCTCTTCATATTCCTGGGGTTTCTTCGGGGGCATGGTCAGCTCTCTTTTTGGAGAAAATCAACTTCTTAAGTAATTTGAAGATAGTATCCGCAGAGAGCCGCGACCACGCGTCCTGCCTTAACCCCGGAACCGGAAGAAGGAGGTGCGTACGGGTGTGTGATTGTAAGGTGTGTATGGGTGTGTGATTGTAAGGTGTGTATGGGTATGTGATTGTAAGGCGTGTACGGGTGTGTGATTGTAAGGTGCGTACGGGTGTGTGATTGTAAGGTGTGTATGGGTGTGTGATTGTAAGGTGTGTATGGGTGTGTGATTGTAAGGTGTGTATGGGTGTTTGATTGTAAGGTGTGTACGGGTGTGTGATTGTGAGGTGTGTACGGGTGTGTGATTGTAAGGTGTGTACGGGTGTGTGATTGTGAGGTGTGTACGGGTGTGTGATTGTGAGGTGTGTACGGGTGTGTGATTGTAAGGTGTGTACGGGTGTGTGATTGTAAGGCGTGTACGGGTTTGTGATTGTAAGGTGTGTACGGGTGTGTGATTGTAAGGTGTGTGATTGTAAGGCGTGTATGGGTGTGTGATTGTAAGGTGTGTATGGGTGTGTGATTGTAAGGTGTGTATGGGTATGTGATTGTAAGGCGTGTACGGGTGTGTGATTGTAAGGTGCGTACGGGTGTGTGATTGTAAGGTGTGTACGGGTGTGTGATTGTGAGGTGTGTACGGGTGTGTGATTGTAAGGTGCGTACGGGTGTGTGATTGTAAGGTGCGTACGGGTGTGTGATTGTAAGGTGTGTACGGGTGTGTGATTGTAAGGTGCGTACGGGTGTGTGATTGTAAGGTGTGTACGGGTGTGTGATTGTGAGGTGTGTACGGGTGTGTGATTGTAAGGTGCGTACGGGTGTGTGATTGTAAGGTGTGTACGGGTGTGTGATTGTGGCCGTGCGTCAGACTGGCGACCTGTTCAGGGTGTGCCCCGCCTTTGCAGTGGCTGGGATAGGCTCCGGCAGCCCCGTGACCCCGTAAGTGATAGAAACGGGTTTAGAAAATGAAAATGAATAAAGCAGGACAAAAGTTATTGTTGATAATGTGCAGACAGTGTCTTCTTACCATACCTGAAATTCTCTGAGAATAGTTGAAATATTTGTCTCATTTGCCAAATTTGTGAGAACTTCCAGCTGCAATAGACATAAAAAAACATCAGTCTTCTAGAAGTTGGCAAACTTAAAAAAAAAAAAAAAGGACAGCGAGAGAAAAATAAAAGGACCTTCAAGATTTTGATCTGCGTTGGATCTGTGGAGCGGATGTAGAAGCTCTTCAGGTATGGCTCAAACATGCCCTAAACAGACATGAAGGTCACACGTTCAGCGTGAACCACAGTGATGCAAACACACACAGGAGGAAAGAGTCTGTAGGTTCATCTCACCCGTCTTTTAATGGTCATCGTGGCCACATTCTGAAGGACAACGTACTGGACTTCACTGAAGCAAGAGACATGGACACGTGTTAGACAACTGCATCAGGGTTAGGGAACCTTTTCTGCAGCATATGACATTCTCGATCGGTTTGAAAGAAAAAGGACTGGAATTACAGAACTTTTGACTGAAAAAGTAAGCAGTGGAGGGTTCAAGGATTTCTTTTTTTTTACTTTGCCTTCACTCAAAAATTGTATAGCTCAAATTCCAGATATCTCAGAAAGCAAAGAACATTGTACATCAATAAGCAACATGAATTGTGGGATTGATGGAGCGTAAGCGCAGCGATCATAAAAAGTTGATGAAGTCTTTTTTGAACCTTCTGCTCCTATCACCATATGAGTATTTTCCTGATTGCTGTGTAGATCAGTGCTGCATCATGGGATCGCTCAGTAGGAAGTGAAATTGCATAAAAGAGCTCTGAGAGGAACGACAAACCAATGGAACGGGATTTGAACAGACGCATGCAAGGGAAAAGGAAGGAAGAGTCCGTCTCCTTAAAACATCAGGTGATGGAGCTCTTTTGTTAGAAGCCTCTCATAAAACTCCAGCTAGAAGAAAAATTACACGACTAATGTAACAAAATTGCTGATGTGGTGTTGAATCATATTTTTGCTAAAATTTACATTTTGTGTTTTTTTTTTTATTGTGTGTTCCTTAAAAAAAACATAAATGTATATGAAGCCTATTGCAGTTCTTCAGGTAGCCACTAGGTGCTTGTTTGAAGTTCCTCCTGTATCATAGTCCAACTCCGATCATCTAGACATCTGGACCTATTGCAAAAGCGTTCCAGTGGTCAAAATGAAAAAAAAGTGTTATTTTCTAGGACATAGTTTCTGCAAAGCGGCAGGATTTCATTACTGCCACAATTTGAGTTGAGGCCGGGACTGTTGGTGTGGAGCAACCCCACCAATCTCACCATCCACATTGCTGAGAGTTTTCTGTTTACACTCTCTTCCGCTAGCTTACAGCCCCTCACACTCACAGCCTAACATTTCCGGTGCGACAAAAATGGCGAGCAACAGAGCTATCCAGCCAGACAGTTGAGCCAAACTCCAGCTCAGACGAGGAAAACAAAGACGTTCATGGATCTATTTGTCTACAAGTGGATCCATCAGAATGGAGCGGAGCATGGAGCTTGTGACAGCCCAGTATACTTTCTACATTCCAAATACTATTTATGCCTTTTTTTCATATATATACAGTATATGTCCTCCATCATCAGAAAAATGCCACAACAACATGTTAATAACACTGAAAAACACAATGTTCATCAGATTGGGTCTTTAAATTCTACATTTAAAGCCATTTCATTTCATATTTAACCTAAAAATTGTACACAATCAGGGGGCGCTATTGAGATTGATGTGTCACCAACACTTCCCAGCTGTACAATAACCTCACTGGGCAATTTCCAACAAATATTGATTTTTCTGCTTAAGGGGTTTGGTGATCCTGCCAACATGGCGAAAAAACCATACTGTATTGCTGAAAATCAGACTTTCTAGAAACAAAGTTTTTCATGTGACCACTGACTTCATCCTTTGTAATCAGCTTTGATTTTAAAACTATTTTTCAGCTTTTTGTAACCCTTGTGCTATCCTAGGCACTTTAACATTGGGAGTTGGGTCATCTAGACCCACTAGACAGTGCTCTGAACCTTTTTTCTTCAAGGATTTGTGATCTTCACTGGTGTCCATGGATTACATGAAATCTTTCCACCTTTATCCACCTTTGTCATGGTAGGGAGAACACGTCAATGTAAGGGTGGGGTCATCTAAGATAGCACAACGGATAAATGAAAGCGGTGAACATGTATTTTGTTAGAACACAGAATTCATTGAGTAATTCCGTGTTTCTGTAATAAACCACAGGTCGCTGCTGAATGATGATAACATTACAGCACACACAGCGCCGCCACCCAAAGCTCGTTCAATAAAAGTGACAGTCGGGTAAATTTGTAGCCTCCAGACCCCCCAGCGCTGTCACCCCTCCCTGCTTTCTCCTCTCACATGAATCTTCCTTCACACTGCTTCTCATTTCATTTCCTCTCTTGCTTTAAAGCCCAAAAGATTACATTTCTCTGTTGTTCTTGTACTTCTCTTCTGAACGTCAGCTTTTCTCAAAGACTCGGCTGGTTCATTTTGGGGGACCGGTGTGATTTCTTCAGGAAATCTGTATTAGAGTTGAACAAAGCTTATTTGAAATTCTAGATAAAGCTCACCTGTGGCTCCTTAGGAGACGGACCAGTGCTTTGGCAATCACGCCGACCTCCGCCTTGGGGGCGAGGTGGAAGTACAACTGAGCCACAGCCATCACCACCTGGAAAAAGGCCAGATGATGAAACAGAGATAAGGCAAGTGTTGAGCTGCTTCACAGAGTCTCAATAGTAGAAAATGAGTCAAAGTCTGAGTGCACTAAAGAAACCCATCTGTCAACCTTACTGATGTGAGCTGACAGCGCTAACACCCCCCCCCCCCCGCATGCTGCAGCAGACACTTTATGAACGAAACGGCGTCTGAAATTGATCAGTTTCAAGGTTTCCATCACTAATTCCTCTGCCTTTTTGCTGGTTTATGCAGTGAGGATGAATGGGCCCCTTTGCAGAGTTGATATTCCTACTTTTTCTTTAAGGCTCTAACATTGCCTATGTCCGAATTCCTTTACTACTCACTATATAGTGCACTATGTAGGGCATTCATCATTTTGTAGTGCTATCAAAATCTACAATTCCAAAATCGAAATTTACCAGAAATCTCTGGGAAAAAACCCCAGTGTGCATCGATGCTCACTAGATTGGTTAATATAGACCACAATGCATTGCGTTTGAACAATTCTTACAAAAAAAAATATTTTAAAGTATTTTTAAATAAAATATTACTATTTTCATCTTCAGAACACACTGGATTCAGAAATGATTGTTGATTTTAACTTCAATGAGATTTTCACTTCGTGAAATTGATGACGTCATATTTGCCGTTTAAAAAAACAAACAACTAGCGAATATGGTGTCCAAATTTCTTTTAAAATACAGGGCAATACATACGTAGTCCCTCACTAGATCGTTTTAGGGTTAGGGTGGGAATTCGGACACAGCCATTGAATGACATTTAATGTTCAAAACACACCATGTTTATGTGATTCATATCTCAGTTTCTTCATCAATAAATGTCTAAATGACTTTTTTCTACCACTTCTAAATAGCTCTTTTTAGAACAATGCATCATCTCTGAATGCTCAGAACTCACCTGAAGCTTTAGGAACAAATATGTTCTAATATAAAATCAAAAATTTCTTTTTTAGGTAGCTGCTTGTATGAACTGTTATCCAACCAAAGGCATTTCCTTATATTACTACTAAAGGAGGCAGTGATGCACTCAGCAGAAAACTCCAGTAGTTTCAAACCGCTGGCGGATCAATGCTGTGGCAGAATTTGGCCGTGCAAATCGTGTCTGACAGCGGTTCTAAATCACTGACTGGAGTCTCCAGGTGTTAAATGTGGCGTGCGGCGGTCTCACAGCTGCGTTGCGGCTCTGCAAGAGCGGCTTGGTGTTCCTCAGCAACAGCCGGTGATCTGGATCCATCACGTACGGCTTCCTCTTTGCCATGGTGACGGCCTCAGCCTTCTTGTCTTTCTCCTCATCCTCATCCTCATCTTCATCTGAGGCATAGAATTTCTTATCCCCGCCTCCTCCCTCCTCTAGCAGGGATTCCTGTGAGTTGAATTGAAATTATTTCAGTTTCAACTCAATTCATTCATTTTAGATCAAATTTGATAATTTTTTTAATAAATTCCTATAAATTCAAAATCTTTATTTGTTTTCAAGGGACGACAGTAAACTTCACAGTTGGGATCAAACACTGAGATAAAACAGAAATATTGTTTAAAAAAGCTAATCTGTATTTCGGAAAGTTTATTTTCACATGAAGATAAATTGGATTTATTAATTTATCCAAAAAAAGTCCTTTTGAAACAGATAGTTTTAAGAAAATGAAACTAAACACAGTTTAGAGTTGTGTTCTGTTTAGATGTTTTTTGAATGAATACTTTTTTGCAGAAAAAGTACTTGCATGTGAAACCAAATTTAGATGAAATTAGTAAAAAAAAGAATAGAATAAAAAAAGGGTTTAACAATGAAATGTTTAGTGTGGCAAAGCTAGAGGATCAGATAATTTAATACTTTAAAAAAGTAACCAAAAGGTAAAACCCCCAGATTTTTGTACAATTGGTTGCAACCAAATCAAAAATCCTGTTATTTATTTGCACACGGCTCACATTGATGTTTGGGTTCAGGAACTGCGTCCTGGCGTATCGGGTCAGCATGTTGATGATGACCACCTGCCCCCACTCCTCCACGTCGATCAGGAGGTTACACAGCTTCCTGTAGTTCTTGTGGATCAGATCGATGCGCTCCGGGCAAACCTCCTCGAAGGCCATCACGACGCTTCCCGCCACCAACTGCAGCAAGGACGACAGCGACAGGAGGGTTAGGATTCAAATCTGAAGAGCATCACAATATTCTCCATGTAAAGACGCACGGAAACAGCTAAGACAGCTTCAACAAAAACGGTAGACTGAACAGATGATAGGCTGGTAAAATATTTTCATTTCTATATGCATGAGCAGAAAACGTGTGACAACAGAGGCCAACTCACCGTGGTTTTATCTGCCAGCAGCTTCTCTATGACTTCTATCAGCTGGTCTTTTTGTTCGGGATCCAAACTAAAATCAAAAAAACTTGTTTTGTTATATGAGAAAAAAAACGATAACTTTGTTTTTTAAATAAATTTCCGATCAATTGAGCTTTCTGAGCTAAATAACATGGACATCTATCTATCCGTCCATCAATAGGATGTGTTTTTTTTTTGTCTATTGAAAATCAAAAGCTCAGTGATGGAACAGTAGTTTGATCAGGGATTGCTGCCATCGCAGTGGCTCTCTCTGCAGGGTTGTACCTGTACAGTTTGGGGATTGCATGAGCAGCTGTCTTCCTGACGTACGGAGACATGTCGGAAGCTGCTTCTTTGATGGCTAGCATCATGATGGGGACGATGATTGTCACTCGAATGCTTGAGAGGACCCGCAGGGCACTGGCTCTAATGAGCTGGTTTGGATCCTGCCAAAGTGCAAGAAATTCCCCGACATTAGGAATGAGAGGAAAAGCAATGACCCCGAGGTCATTTGTAACAACTGAAGTCTTTCTTTAGCTGACGGTGAAACTGTCACTCCTGCTGCCAGATATTTGCTCATATTTATGTAGATTGATGAGAGCTGCTGTTGCCAGATAATGAGTCAGGAAAACGGATCTGTTGGAACCTCAGAATGTCAGCACATCAGCCAGCAGTTATCAAAATAAATCATTAAAGAACTAATCATTATGTTAGTATCAAATGATCATTTTTAAATTAAATTATAAACTTTAGAAACGTTGAAACTTTCACAAAAAAAGCACTAATAGAAATGAGCTGTACCTTCAAGCCACGCTGGAAGGTGGAAATGGACAGCAAAGCCAGATCCTGCTGCTCCTCGGCGTAGCGCACCAGATAAACATAAACCAACTTCTTGACCTAAAAGAATTAAATACGTAAAAAAACAAAAACACAGAGAACATTCAAGCGATGAATTTTGAGAAAAATCTGATTAAGATGTCAAAAAGGAAAGAAAAATTGCAACAGTCTTGAATTGGTCTTTGCCTATAGAAAATACTTAATGTTTCATCGAATAAAATATCTGCTTAAAGCTGACGGCTCACTCTTAGGGTTGGGAAAAAAAGAGCCATATTCTTTTTTTTCCTAACAGCTGAGCAAACAGATGAAAGCTGAAAAGCTCTTGTGTTGGACATATTTTGCTGTTAAAAAGAACCAAATTCTAACATCCAAACTCTGAATTTAAATTGACATCTGCAAGCAGGTTTGAACAAAGGGAAGGGCTGCTTCAATGTGGTAAACAGGCCTTTGTCTCCACTGTTTTCAGACCTGGCAGCTCATTTTCAATGAGTTAGTGTCAAATTTCTCAGTTCAGTCACTCGCTACAGTTGAGAAAATAATGGAAGGTCTGGTATGCTTTATTGCATTTGGATTTTAAAACTGTTCAAATGAAGATGAGCTCGTGACAAACCTCGATGTTTTTGCAGGCAACATTTTTCACCACCGCTGGGAAGAGATCGGACGCGTTTTTGCCACGAGCGATCATCTGCAGAGACAAGAACCAATAGGTTAAGACGGAGGGTTTGTGAAAAATACATCTGATCTGGCCCAATTCTGTGAGTCTCATGGAAAAGTTTCTTCCATCTCTTTCATCTTTTCTGTTCTGCAGAAATGAAGGATACGAAGCTATTCAGAGGAAGAACTCTTGACACAGAGGAATGAATATTTAACAGCTTCCTGCACACTTTGGTTCTCTTACCCCTGTAGTTATGTAAGGCTGCCTGTGTTGTACAGCTTGTGAATATTTAGAGCAAAGATCTTTGTGTTTAAGTTTCACTAACTTCTATGGATACACGCTGATTTTTCTGTTTTGAGGTTTGTCCTTCAGTCCTATTGTGAAGCTGGAACACAACCATTTTTAAAACTCACAGCCACGATCCGCTTCATGGCCTCCAGCTTCAGGGAGTCCTTGTTGCTGTCCAGCATCTCTTTCAGGTCGTCGTGTCTGCGAGCAGAGAAACATCCAGGGATTACACACGGCCTGGTTTCCTCCTTCATTTAGAAGAAATATGCAGGAGGAATCCAGCAAAGAGTGCAGACTAACTGCAGTTTGTACTGAATACTTAATACGGATCAGGATTCTCAAGAGTCATTTAAAAAAATGATATACCACAAAGAAAAAAAGGTATGAAAATGGATGAAAATGAAGCAGAGCTCCAAGGATTTTACTACTGATTCCAGGAAATGAGACAAAGATGTTAAAGCAAGGCAACCAGCTAACAAACAAGACAGAGTTAAAATGTTTTTCAGATGATATGAGCCAAAGAGCGAGGATGAGGGCCGACTTGAGAGAAAGTTATAGTTTAAGCCTTTAATGATGAAGTTTATGCTTAAAAAAATATAGTTTACTGGAAAACGCTGAAAATATTGTGAGCAAGTGAGCAAGACGAAACCAAAAGGCCTTAAAGAGCCCTTTATAACATGCAGCAACATTATAATCTAGAGTTTGTTCATTTATTCATAAAAAATAAAAGATTTTAAACTTTGTTGGTAAATATAAAATTGTCCTAAAAATTAACCTACCTAATGTAACAAAGTATATCTTCTTTTAAATGTGTCTTACTATCTTAGTCGTATAAAAATCTAATTAATTTCGAAGTAATTAATTAGTTAGTTAATTAAAAAAAATCTCATTACTTTCTGTTAAAATGTTACTTTTCTTTTAAAAACTACTTTAAATTGCAATTTTTCTATAAATGTTTACAAAATGTTTAAAAATGTGATTTTAATTATCAAGACATTTAATATTCTTCTCAAAATGTATTCATTTATTATCTTTTAGCCATGAAATATCCTCAGTGCTTATAATTGCTTATTACATGTTTATAGTTCATCATTTTTATGCAGCAACTTGTTTAAAATATTAAATCTAAAAAAATAAAATGTAATATCCTACAGCTTTAAAGTAACGTTATTATAAAGTATTTCTGAGTTGAACTAATAATTCAAGCAAAATATATTTTTGCATTTGCAACATTGATGATTCAACAGACTGACGGCTGTGAAACAAATAGTTATTTCATACTCTGTTTTACTGCTGTGCACCCACAATGCATTGTTCCTGCCATTTGAGATTCAGACGCCTCAGTTCGGTTTTTGTTTTTTCTGCATTCTGGTATTTTACTGATCCAAGTAGCAGGAGATGTTTCCCAAACCGGGTCCTCGGGGTTCATCATCCTGCATGTGCTCCATGCTTTCCCGCTCAGCCTGATTTTAATGACCGCCACTGTCAGGCAGAGCTGCAGATGCAGAGGAGGACCGACAACATCTGCGGCTAGAATATTTTACACATTTGGGAGAAGTTGCCTTGGAGGAAAACACTTCATTCAAGAAAGTTCTGCATTAAAAGTGCAGAGGGTTTATTTCAGCACATATCAAAAAGCTGCAGTTGTTTTCAGGTGCCGAAGTGTTATTATTGTGGTCTTTGGAGGAAAAGAGCATTTCAAATGTTTATCAAATACTTTTACCAAATCATGATCAAATCAATATTTGGGCTTTTTAAATTAATATTTCCCTAATAATATGAAGCTTGAAAACAAACTAATTTAAAGTTGAAACTTCATTTTCAGGAAGATTGGGGTACAAGATCTGTGTTCTTATACTTCCATTTCACTCAGATTGGAATGAGTAAGCTTGTGAAACGGGCATGTCCAAAGTCCGGTGTGGTGGCCGAGAGGTGCAAGACACGTTTATATTTAACATACAACAACAGCAAATCACAGAACACATGACAAAATACAGAAACACAACAACGAAAGCGAAGACACGGCTTCTAACAGAAAAGTTACGGCTGGAAAGGAAAGCTGCTCGCTTTTGTCAATTTTTTCTCCATTTTCTGCTGTCATGTTTTGTACTTGCCGGCCGGCTGCTTAATGGGAAGGGAATACCCTTAATACTGGAAGTGACTCAAAAACTGTCTAGTATTACTGTAGTAATATAATTCGTAAAAATGCTTTTGGACTGTTTCATGTATCTATAATGTTTTTTAGTGCTTCATGATTTGTGAGTCTGAACTAGGATTTGTTGTTGTATCTTAAACGTAAGCGTGTCTTGCACCTCTCGCCCACTGAAGTCTGGCCCGTGGGCCAAAAATCCCTTTCTAAAAACGACAATTTCTTGTTTGTACAGTACTAAGCTGTTCTAAAACTACGGCAACAACCTGGGGCTACTTGACATTCAGAGCCTTAAGGGCCAAAGAGAAGAGCATTTATTTGTTTCTGTGATCAAAATCACTTCTGAATAAAATAACTATTTGTGTTATTTTCCTGTTCATCTGATTTAGATTTAGAAATGTACAGTGAGCATTTAATAGTGAATTATGTGAAGCATTTTCAACATTTTCACAGTTTTTTTTTAAATGTATCTACAGATATTTGTGTTCTATGTGAAGAAAGTAAAAATATACTATTGCAAAAAAATAAATAAATAATTAATTTGCAATTAATGTTATTAAAAGGAATCAAATCTGCCCCTCTTTGCAAAAGGTTTGGACACCCCTGGTGTAAAGGCAAAACATGACGAAGAATAAAACTTGAGCATTAAACATGAGCATAATACTCAACAGAACAGAAGCTGCACTCCCGACTGACAGCATCATCACACCTTTCCCCCAAAAATGCCAAAATAAATCCATCACCAGCGCGGATGTTTTGCTGTTTTCCTAATCTTTGATCATCAACAACGTCAGCTGTCATGTCAGCGTGGAGCTCACTATCCGCTAACATGCGCCACTCACTCCAGGCTTTTCATTCATAAGATCTGTTAGAGACGACAGGAGCGAATCAGTGAGCCCCCTCACAGAGACCCACCATCCCTGTCTGAGTGGATCTAAGCTGACAGCCCCACCCTGCTGCTGCACAAACACACAAAGTGGAACGAACAGCTCTGACAGGTTCGGCTAAAGCCTCTGCGTGGAGCGAGCACACGGCAGATCGCTGCTGGTGGGGTTTCTGCTGCTGATGTGAAGACATGAGGCCGACCCAGCCTTTCTTTCCCTTTTAGCATAGAGGTGCAATCCGAGCCAGCTTCTTCCAGAAAGCCAACTGTCCTTTATTGTTAAGGTTTAAAAAATGGTTGTTAAAAAAGTGTATTTACAGTCAATGAAACAACACAAAAAGTAGTCAAGTGATGGAGCTCAAAACTTTGAGTGTCGATGCTAAATTAATCAGATGGTTCAATTAGGATTTAATAATTTCAGTTCATTGGATTTATTTTAAACCACGTCAAAACAACATTTGTGAAAGGAAAAACTTTCAAAGTAAAAACTTAGTTTACTTTTTAAATTCTTGTATTAAAACTAAAATAAAAGCAACCAATCGCTTCGAAGGAAACATGACCACTTAGATTTTAAAAAGAAAAATCAATTTAATTTACTGAAACTGTTTTCTAAATCAGGGATTTAATGTACCTTTGAAATATGGAATATTTTGTATAAAGATACTATAATGTCCAGGATCAGTGGTCATATTGGTTGCACTTGTTTAACAACTCAACTTTTCAAAACGTCTATGGAAAAATAATAAAGGATTGACAAAAAAACTAATTTAATTTTTTTTTTATTGTTATTAGAATTCTTCATGCCCTATTATTCTGCTGACACATCACTCATTCAACAAACTCCTTTTGAAACTGTTTAAAAACAATGAGTCTCCCCTCCTAAAGGAAAGCCCACTAGTTTCCTAGGCAACAAAGGATGTAATAAAATGAAATCAAGTGATTTTTTTCTCTGTTCGCTGAGCTTTTTTGCAGTTTTCAAAGAACGAAACGTTTCAAAACTGTCAGAGCGCAGGCGTCACATTTTACCTGTGAACATTCCATGACATCTTCTGCATTAAAAGAAAAATATGTATATGAGCCTCAGAAAAAAAGAAGTACAAAACCTATGTGAAACATGGTCCAGGAGAGCAAAATTACATCATAATCATTGAAAAATTCAACAAAGAAAGGACTGAAGTATTCATAGATGGCAGCAAAGCTATATGCTTTTCTTTCAACTTCAGAAATGTTTAAGTTGATCCATAAAGACACAAAGCATTGTTGGGTAACAACGGATAAAGAACAGGACAAACAGGTCAATATCTGTGGTCTGGAAACCCTCCTTTGAAAAAAAACATCAATAATCTTAAGGTTATTGTGATTAACTCTTAACCCAAAGTCCCCATGCAAAAGCACGTTACATAAAAAGCAAGAAATTTATAATTTTGCCTCTTATTCCTTTGAAAACTCTATTTATGTCCCTTATAATCAAAAATGTAGTTGGTTCAAAGTGTTTGGGAAAGAGTTCAACTTTTCCAAAATGCCAGTTTCTTTGGACATTTCTATTTTAGTTTTGACCTTCTGCTGTGAGCATATGTGTGCATTGGTGGCAAAAATAAGCTGAAACTTTTTTTTGGGGGGGGGTAAAACTTGAGTATCAACTTGTAACTAAATGACCTGTTCCATATAGACCTGTCAGTCAGGCTGCAAAGTGGGCATAAATATGTCATGCTTAGCAATGAGTCTAGATTCAGTCAGAATGTAGAGTCAAAGTGTTTAGTTCATGTGGAAAGGATCAAACTCACCGAGGCATCAGTTACGTTTTCGGTGGAGGCAGTGTGATGGTATGGGAAAAATATTCCTCAATGGAAAAACAAGAGTTGACATGAATGAAGGCTATCTCCAATCATAAAAGACTTTCAAATGCATTTCTGCAAATGCACAGTTTTACATTTTTATAGTCTGGGACCAAATTTAATCACTTCATTCTGATATTTTATGTTCTAAACAAATGTGGCCCAACTGAAGGGCAGATAAATGAAAAGGTTAGAGTTAGTTTTGTTGGAACAAATAAAAAAATTCACTAAACAAAAACATTCGTGCTACATTTTATTTAACTCAGTTGTAAGCTCCTTTAATCAAATTCCTGATTTTTTTTTTTTAACTTTGCTGTAATTACACAGTTTCGTTGATCTAAAAAACCAAAAACTTTCTGTAATCAACTTTCACAAAACATTGTAACTTACATATTTAAAGACCCTCTCCAATGATGTGTTTTTTGGTGTTTTTAACATGTTCTTGTAGCAGTTTTCTCAAAATGGAGAACATTTATAAAGAAAATTCAAATTAAAATCACATTTCTGAGTATTTCTCTATTCAAATCATTGAATTAGGAGTAAACAAAAATCAAATGCGGTTCGAGAAAGAGCGTATTTGTGATGTAGAAAATACGGACGAGAAGTTCTCTGCTTTAAACTCTCAGCAATGGGGAGAGAAAGGGGGGCGGGGTTGCTCCGCCCAAAACTCAGAGGTGAATTTCTGGTCAGCTACTGCTGCTCTACAGACACTATGCCCTAAGAAACAACACAGTTTTTTTTAATTGCCTAAAAATGTCATAATTATATATATATATAAAACTGTTAATAATATCTTAACCCAGATGTGAATCAAGAATTTGGACTATGGACACGGAAACGAAAAATAATCCCAAAGAAAAAAAAATCGAATGAAAAGACAGAAGATGATAAAGTGCGACCAAGACTTTTGCGAGCAACACTGTAGGAATATTGTGCTTAAGGCACAATTTGCAGTTTGAAAAATGCTCAGAATGGGTTATCTTCTGCGAGTAAATCCTTGACAGCCACTTGTTCTGCTGCTTTGTTCACACGTCTTTGGCTTGTTGCCTTGAGATCTATAAAAAAGTAAACTTGCATCAAGGCACAAAGAGATTCTCTACCTTTTTTAAAGGTTTTCTCTCTAAACCAAGCCATCCGAAAATGCTTCCAGAACCACTGCTGAAGCGGTGAACATAATTCATCTCTTGATCGCACAGCAGCAGTGAATGGAGAGCCTGCAGTCTGTGAGGAGGTGGCCACTGCTGAACACAGCCCGTACTACACAACTGTGCAGACAAGCGCTCATGCATGCGCCCATTAAATCTTTGTTTTCATCTGTGCAAAGTGACAACAGGATAATACATGCTGTTCAACAGTAGTGCAATCTGTCATGCTGGGTCAATACTGCAATAATTAAATTGTTAGCTCACAGTATGAGTTCAGTTTGGGCGGTAGCCAAAAGCTGAAATCGGTTACATGGCAACAAGTGCACATTTTTGTCCTAAAAAAGGGATTACTTCCTTATATGCCTCAAAGTGCTCAAGTTTCAGAGCGAGATGTTTCTTACAGACAGTATTTTTGTATAACAGAGCCTTCACTACTTCTGCTGGATAGGCTGATGATTGATGGATGACTGACTCATATTTGGAGCAATTGGACATTTTAGCATCTGGAGATGAGGAAAAAGATAATTCTGATTTCCTGCTGATGGTTGAAGCCCCCCCTCCATCATTTCTATCCTGTGCTTCCATGATGACAGACAACAGCCTGTAGCTTGTGTTCTATTTTTGTGAGCTCTGCTTAAATTAGAGATCTAGTTAAGCTCGCTGGAATTTATTTGGTTACCTTTTTTAGTTTGTTCTTGTGAACAGACACTTTTTGACACTGAAAAGGGGAAAGAAGGAAGTCTACTAACATGCCAGTGGGACTCTCTGTAAAAATACAGGGCGACAGGGTTTTTACTCTCAGATTCACTGCTATAAACATTTAGGATCACTAATAAACCAACTAGTTAAAGGAAACTGGACCACAAAAGAAAGTCAGCTCAACGTCAGACAAAAACATAAGAGATTTGGTGTTTAAAATTAAGAATTTCTCTGCCTCACATTGACACATTTAGAGCCCTCAAGGGATGATCTTTGAATTTCCACAGCAGTGATTGAAGATTTTGCAGCAACACTGGAACGACAGCAGCAAGAAGCCTCCTTTTGACTTCTGTTTCAAAGTAAAAGTAACTGGAGCAAAGTAAAGCCTGTACAGGTGCTGCTGGTTTTTGGGTTGTCCAGGTGCGTAGAGGGTTCTAGACAGGAGCTGCAGCATCTTAACCCTTGTGCTATCTTAGATGACCCCACCCTTACATTGACGTGTTCTCCCTACCATGACAAAGGTGGATAAAGGTGGAAAGATACAATCCATGGACACCAGTGAAGATCACAAATCATTGAAGAAAAAAGGTTCAGCGCACTGTCCAGTGGGTCTAGATGACCCAACTCCCAATGTTAAAGTGCCTAGGATAGCACAAGGGTTAAAGGGGGTGTAGTTGTGTCTTGGAGTTCCCTTGGGACTCGTCATGGGAATGGAACGTACCATTGTTGTGCGTGTGGTTAGTGTATTATTATTATTTACACTTATGACGCTGGCCAATGGTGCCCTTACACCACACTCTAGTTAAGCAAGGTGCGTGTATTGGCCCCTTATTGAGTGTGTGCAAATGTGCATGTGTGAGGTGTGTACGTGTCATGTAAGTTCCTGTAGGACCCCCGTAGGATGCTAACACAAACTACACACTTGTCAAATTTCCTAGTTTATAACCATGGAAGGAGAGCTCACTCATCTCGCAGTTAAAAAAAAAGGTAACAGCTGCATCTCACCTGCTTCCCCTTTCTTCACCCTCACATGTTGTTTGTGTTCGCTACAACCTGACGTTCACAGCGTGGCCGTTGAAAAATGTGCATGAACATTTTCGCTCTACAGGATCACAAAGCGATCTTCAACCTTACTATCTCATATGGAGCATGCCCTGAATGGGTTTGACCATTTTTTGCCCGCAGACAGCCCGTCTACATCCATAAGGGCAGTTATGACTAAGGCTAGGTTCCTGTTCAATCCAATGTAAATATTTGGCCCGGCTCCATGATTTCACATTCATCAAATCTGTACTGGTGATGTACTGTACTGTACCGTACTGTACTCCTTTTGCCTCATTGTTTTATTTTATATTTGAAATTGAAATGGTAAACGACTTGGGGCAGTATTTTGACAGGTGAGCATGAATCCATAGGTCTAAGACAACCTCTGTGAGCATGTTCCAACAACGTCACGTGTCTTTGTCACGCGTGTATCCCTTGTGCTAACTTAGATGACCTCACCCTTACATTGACGCGTTATCCCTACCATGACAAAGGTGGATAAAGGTGGAAAGATTTCATGCAATCCATGGACACCAGTGAGGATCACAAATCATTGAAGAAAAAAGGTTTAGTGCACTGTCTAGTGGGTCTAGATGACCCAACTCCCAATGTCAAAGTGCCTAGGATAACACAATGGTTAAACACTCCAAGAACAGCTGTGGGTCTTTAGTTATAGCTAGCAAAGATGGCAGCAGGCCAACACAATGGCTCCAAATGGACCCAACAGAAAAGAATGAGTCACACAAACACACATGTACCCTGGTTGTTCAAATTATGTTTTTTCTGATAAATATTAGTCATGAGTTTTTTCATGTTTTTTTTATTTTTAGATTTTCTATTTCCCTGTTTTCATATCTAAAGGGTGAATCTTTTTTTTTTTTTACTGCTGCAAAACTTAAGGCTCTAATAAGATTAAAAAATATGATTTAAAATGTTTCTGACTTAAAAAAAAAAGGCACTGAGTGTTACGGCGGGGAGAACGAGGGAAGCACCCAGGTACAGAGAGGAGGAGGAGGCAGGAGGTTCCAGGAAACAGGAGCTTTAATAACTAAACTAAAATAACCAAAATACCACTGCAGCAGGCAGGCAAACTCAAAATTGGAAATACATTCAAAATACACATTAAAGGTGAGACCTAAGACTATGGCGCAGCACAGGACTTAAATACATACAGGACTGACGAGACACAGGTGGAAACAATGAGGGCAGAATAGGGACCAAAAGTAAAACTAGAAAACACGACACAACACAGGAAACCCTACAAAATAAAACAGGAAACTGAACTCAAAACAAGAACCAAAAGACAACTAGAACACAAAAGCACAGGAACTAAAACCGTGACACTGAGGACAAATGGTTCCTATCTGTTTTTAGGAGTAATAAGCAGCACAACAACCAAACGTGTAACACAACCTTATTGAAACTTCATTGCGATCCTTTCAATAAATTTGTCACTAACTTAATTATCAGCGGTCTCTGCACTACCTGTGCGCTTGTCAATCACATCGTTGGTGATGTAGGAATGATGCCTACCCGCCATTAGTATATCTTTCAATAAACATTTTCTGTGAAGGTTTCAACAAGGTTATTAGCTTTATAGTTTTAGGTTTAAAACAAACATAATAAGAGTTATGACACACGATAAATGTGAAACACCTTGGAATAAATCCTTTGGAAGTTTCTTCATAGTTTAGGGTAAATTTGCCTGGTTTTTACTGTAAATCCTTTTTTTAAACCTTGTCTTTACTTTTGGGGGAGATTTATACATTTTTATTTTATCTGTATACTTTTAAATGTTATTACAAAACATAAAGACAGTTTCATCTAAATTTACGGGAATTGTTTCAGAAAAAATTGACAACATTAACTTCTTGGTATTGAGTTTCTTGAACATTTTCAGGTGTATTGTAGAATAACTTTGCAACATAATAAAAATATCTGTAAAAAAGAAGCTGTGTGCACTAAAAAAACTATAAATATTATTACGAATTGCCTCTAAAAAAAATTATTAGAGCGAAAGCTAAAATGCTAAAAAAGAACCCGGACTAATAATGATTAAAGCTGACTACACTGGAGTGTTTGAGGGAAGAATTATCTTTATTATCATTTACATAGAGTATTGGCTCTTCAATTTTTACTTATAAGGAAAAAAATAATAACTCGTGCTGATCAGTCCTGCTAATTAACTGTGTGAAAGGGATTAAAGCAGCTTCTTTAAAGCCAAACAAGCTTTGCTTTGCCTAATTAAAACCTAGAAAGTCCTATTAGTTCTGTTCTACCCAGGCTAGAGTCAGCCTGGCTGTGAGTCTGCATCCACAGATAATTGAGCCATACATTAGGAGCATTCCCATGTATTTAAATGATAAAACGACATGATGAAAGTTTAATTTAGTAGTGCAGAAAAATGTTGCCTAGAGGGAAGGAAACAACTCTTTTGTTTACTCTGACAGCCTTTCTTTTTTTTTTAAAGAATGACAAAAAGATAAAAGGAAACACAAAGTTGAGCACAAATAAACAAAATGGAAAGCTTCAAAGCAATTTCAGGCGGACAGGTGACGTCCCTGTCAATTTTACTGTCTTTTAACTCCGTCTGTGAGATATCTGTGAAAAACGGACAAAGGAACAGGGGTAATTTCATCCCACCATCACTCCTCTGGTTACTCTGGAGTCCCACTGAACAGCTCTGAATTATTGAACCCGCCGTGGTACGAAGGGGTCAGGTTACCTGGCACCAAAGCACAAAGATTATCAGGACTCTCCTTCTGGAAAGTATCCCTGAAAGTAGGCCAGTATCCAAAGACACGACCTGACAAACCAACTAAAAAATGAGATCAAATGAAAGGAAATGTTCGTGACTCAGCTCTGAGCAAAAGATCAAGGAGTTTCAGTTTGCATTTGGAAGTAGCTGTTTTACATAAAGTGACTCTTTGAGCGCAGACATTTCTTTTTTTTTTCCTGTCGTTGTATCTTGAAGCTCCCTAAACACCCCAACTGGTTCTCAGTACCACTGTGTGTGATCTTTGCGCTGGCGTTTACCACCACCACAAAACCCGAAACCGTTATTCAGTTCTTGATATCTATCAACTGCTGATTGTCTTGCTGCTAATTTAAAAGCTTTGTGTTCTATTTCTGAATCTTCAAAGTGTGCTCAGGTCCTTGAAAAAACGCTGTTTATCTTACAGAATAAAAGCTGTAAGACAAAGATCTTTCATCACCATCATCCTCAGATTGCAGCTAAAATGTTTCAGCAGATCTCATTCATGATTTTTGTTAAATCTATTAAAATGATGCTCTTTAAGCTTCTTTAACATTTCTTTATATCTTTTGTTTAAGGACAGCTTAAATAATTCCAACTTGTGAAATGACTCATCTCTGTTACTATTAAACAGCAGGGTAAGTGAAATAACTGCGTATTTACCCAGAAATCTTTGACAAATTTGGAGGAAGTTTACAAAACTGAAATATACAAAGGTTTGCAATTGGAGAAAGGTAGAGATGCAAAGCTAGCTAATGTGCGCTAAAAGATATCAAATTTGTTGTGGAAACTGGTTGTTAACAAGAACGCGGATCAAACAAGAGCATGAAGTTTGTATTTGACTTACTAATGTTGTTTTAGTAATGTCATTTTGGCTTCCTGGAACATCTAGAAAAGTTACCTTAAAAAAGACTAAGGTACGGATATGAAAACCCTCAATATTTGTTTTTGATTGAGCAGTTTTCATTATAGATATATTTTTAATGTTTGTTGCAACTGTGCGACAACAGTCCCGGACTTAGCCACCCCAAACTTAGAATGTCAGTGGAGCAAGTCAAAGCAATTGGGTGTGCTGAGATTGTAGGCTGTCTAATGCTTAGAAAAACAAGCTATTATCATATCAGTTTATCCATCCATGTTTTTATCTCATCTTTTGAACTATTTAAGATGTCTTTTAAGTTTAATGCTATGTACATGTATTACGTAAGCTTTCTGTTGAAACTCTTTTACATAAATAATTGAAAATAAGCAGGTTTTAATGGAAAACATGACGTGTGTGGAGAAAATGGAGAGCAAAGATTAAAATTAAAGCAGTTTGTCCGTCCTGTTCTTCCAACTTGTCTCTTTAATTGCCACTATTGTTTAATATCAACATCTTTGCAGAACATAGTCATGTTTTGGCTTTCCGGCAACATTGGCGGTAAACGGTAACGACTATTTAAAGTCTCAACATGATCGAGCATGTCCAGGACGCCCAGTTTCAATGTTAGATCAATGTACAGACATGATCAGAGGTTTTGCGTCGCAATTTAAGCATGTTTTGGCAAAATTAGGACAGCGACAGCTCAAAAATCTGAACTTTGGCAGATAAGATGCGTCGACCAATCAGGGACTCAGCTTCGGATTGTGGCGTGTAGATGAAACAATCAGTGGGTGGAGTCCAAAACAAACACAGGAGGAGAATCTGATCGTTCTCCTCCTGAACTTTGTGATCTTTTTTTTATTTTCATCAAGACAATAATGATCTACTGCGGGACAATGCTTCCATGTAGCAATGAGGCGGAAAGCTTTAGACTGTAGCTCCTCCCACACACGTCTGGCGTGTCAAGTTTATGAACACATTTTTGGGCACGCGTCACATTTCCTGTTCTGTTCTGTCGAAATAGAGCCGTCAGACACTCAAAGTTTTCTGCCAAAAGCTTTCATGAGGAGAGACATCAAGAGAGTGTTGTTACAACAAACAGAAGCGCAGCGATTCCGAATTTATAGCTTTGTGGCAAATCCAAAAACCCAAGAAAAGTTTTTCATTTGCCACAGTTTGAGATTAAAAATGCAACAAAAAACAAGGCAACCTCTGGACATCCAACGCGTCAACCTTACGTCATCTACTTTGAACAATCAAAACAGCAACACAAATCCTGAACAGCGGTAAACCGTTTGGAAAAAGCTAAAGTAGAAAATGTCTTTGATAAATACATTTAAGTGAAGTTTAACTCTTGAATGGACAGAGTTTATTTGAAACTAACCTCCCTTCCTGCTTTTAGCTAATGTGGTTTACGGTGAGTCCAAAAGTGGATTGCTGACTTTTGTTGGTAGAACTTTAATAAGTGAAAATAAATGTTTAAATGTTATGTTCAAACAGCTACTTAATACTAGCAAATTGGATTTCAGCAAAAATCCAGTGTTGTTTGCTCTTCGAGCTGCCCTGTTGCTTTCAGTGGGACCTGCCCTGACAGGCAGACGAAGCCTCCAACACTCCTTCAGCATGGAACAGCTATGATTACCGCAGCGGTTGAGTCTGGAAACTGCCGCCACCTCCTCCGCCACCTTCTTCCAGAGTTGCTCGCTCCTCCTGGTCTCCACTTCCACCTCCACCTCCACCTGTACCTGAAGAAGACCGAAGGTGGCGCAGCTCATCAGGTTGGAGGGCGTTGTACCAAGTCTGCTGAGCGCCGTCGGGGGTCAGCACCGGACTCTTGGCCTCCTCCTGGCCTTGCACCTGACTCTGCACCGTCTTCACCATGTTCACAGCGTTCACTGGCAGCTGCAGCAGCCTCTGCATGGTGGTCATCTTCCACACTTGGTAGGCAAAAAGAACAAGGGCTGCTCCAGTGATGTTCCTCAGACGGTCTTCACGCACTCAAGAGCACCTCCTCTGTAACCTGGTCAGATGAATCCAGTGTGGATCTTTCTTGCATGACTGTTACAGCAAGTCCCTTCACAGATGCTCCAGCGTGGAGACGCTTCAATTCTGTGCCGCCGCAGAGCTCTAATCTAAATCCAGCGATGCCACGGAGCACTTCTGCATCCCCCCCCTTCTGCTGCTGAGTCTGTGCACAGCGCCGGCTCAGTAAATGGATGCTCGGCAGGGAGGGGCGTGGAGTTTTACTTGCTGTGACGCCTCTTCTCTAACAGCTCCTCCTCGTGTGGTTCCTGTTGCTGCACCCTCCCCTCTGTGACACACACATGCATGATCTTCCACCAATGAAACGGCTGCTACCATTTTTCCCCTGAAACATTATCAGCTTCTCTCCTCACACCTATCATGTTGGCTAAACCCTTAGAACCTCACTCTGTGAGTCACTGCCACGAATGAATCGCCGTGGCAGACGCTGTCACATTTCTCACTCCTTGTGTTGAGAATCTGCTCGGTTTTATCCCTTTTTTTTCCCACTGAGCCTCCTTTCTTCTGGTCTAACATGACTCAGCTTTTTCAACAGTGTCGTGACGAGGACACTTCACTCATTCGCTCCCACTCTTCTCCTCCATGTTCCCAGTGACTGCCTCAAAGCACAATTCGCTCTCCTTTAGGATCTGTTGACATTCGCTAATGACTAACGGGACTTTTAACCCCGGATCAGGAGCGGTACCTTAAGGCTGCAGAGACGCATTCAAGCGTTTCTAGAATGCTGCGCCCCAAAAGGGCTGTAAAACACAAATTGATGGAAAGCCGAGAACATTTCCTCCTCCGGTCGGCTCAGAAAGGGATGCTGGTTCACCAGACTGCAGCCTTTAGCTTCCCATCACAGCATTTTGAAAGAACCATCCGCAAATCTTTTAGGAACTCCTCTAATGCTTTCCCTTTAATGAAACCAGAGTTCTGATTTTTAGTTCTACTCATTCTGAATACTTCTTTTTAAAGGAGGGGTAACTCATCCTAAAGGGAATGTAATTTAGAAGAAAAAACCTCTCCATGAATTATTCAACTCCTGCATCGTCACACGTTTGTTCTTCATATCTACCCTTCAAAGGAATTTGAAATTAGGATGTAAGAAGACAGAATATAAACTATATTGCTTTGGATTTTATTATTTGATGTGCTTTTATTTTTTTTTCTCTTTATTGTTCCTGGTTTTTATTTACACCAACAATGCTGATGACTTACTGTCTGTAAAATGTGTGACTGAATTCAAGCCCACACATTTTCTCTAATTAATTACATAAAAATCTATACAACACATTTCACCTTAACAGAGAACATTTGCTCCAGATTTACTCAAACTACTCTGCAACCATGAATCTGAAAGAATTTCAAAACAAAAGTTGATCATTTTTATCTACTCATTTCATTTATGTGTCTTCAAGCATTAACTTCACAACTGTAACCAAATATTTAAATATATAAGCCCTAAGATCATAGAGATGTTTTGTTTTGAAGCTGAACATTAACCGGTCATTTCTGAAAGAAACAGCGTTAAACAATCGGTGGAGAAGAAAAATAAAGGTTCAGATTTTTCTAATGGAGCACTTTCATCCTCTCACTCTCTACTCAACCAGATGTGATACTGTCAAAAGCCTATAAAGAAAGCTGCTCTGAAAAAGACTGAGGCTGCGTTTCCAAGGAGACAGGAGTGAGCCTCAGAGCAGGGCCGTCCTCCATCATGTGTACAGACAAACTGGTCCGGCTGTCTGCTTTAGGTAGACATCCCTTCTGCAAACAGATCTCTGAATCAACATGCTCTGTTTAAACCACTCAGTGAAGGCAGACTTTAAGCACTGACAGCTCTGCAGTTCCCTCAGCTGTGCACACGGTGAGCTCCCCCTACTGGTGAGAAACTGAAGGACACCAGGCTGCTCATCCCTGAATCCTGACGTTCCTCTGCAGCTTTTAGCCAGAGAGCAGGGGAGGAGATTAACAGTTATGATTACATATTTATATATTGTAAGAAAATAGCATTTGATGTCCTGAAATTAAAAAAAAACTAGCATTGTGTTTTTATTTTTCAGCTAACAAAACTACACTTTTATTAGTGTTCATATAGGCAGGATGTGTGGTTATGTTAAGAATTACTCTTTAGGTGATTCAATTTTAACTTAAGTGTTGTTCCCATATGCATATTGGTAAAATAATTGTATTATCTAATGCTCAAACTAGATCAACACTACTGCTAATTATTATTCATAGCAGACAGCAGAAACATCACCAGAAGAAAATATCAGAAGACACAAAACAAATCTTGCCTTCAACAGTGAATAAACAACCGCAAACACAATTATTTTGAACAAACCACTTTTTTTTTAGACCCACTAATGAAAATGTTTTTTTGGGTGTTTTAACCTGTTCTTGTGGCATTGTTTCTGACAATGGACATATTAAGCTTAGAAATTGCATTTCTGAGTATTTCTTTATTCAAATAATTGTGAATGAGGAGAAAAAAAGAGCATCATTTTTACATAGAAAATAGGCTGATCGGGTCACAAGTTCCTGTTTCGAGCTGTCAGCAATAGGGAGGGGAATAGGAGCGAGGTTGCTTTGCGCCAACAGTCCCACCCACAACTCAAAGGTGAATTTCTAATGAACTCCTCCCGCTCTGCAGAAACTATGTCCTGGAAAACAACGCAGGTTTTTATTTTTTTGGTCCAAAAATGACATAGTCGTATTTTCACGACCATAGGGCGCACCGGGTTATAAAGCGCAGTCTCAGTTATGGGTGATTTTTCAGTTTTTGACACATACAAAAGGTGCACCGGGTGTTAGGGCATGATAAAATATGCATGCTAGTGGTGAAACTTTCCTGCGATATGTCAATGAACATACTACTGTGACTTTTCTTCGATGACGTTTCTGACCGCAAGGGGATCCCCTCCAGGGCCTAAGACGGGTCTTCCTTCGGGGTTCACTTCTCCGTTCGGACCCTCAGAACCTCCAGAGCGGGTTTATAAAAGACAGAGAACAGAGCAACGCAAACAGAATGCGCGCTCGCGCTGAGCGCTCTGCCCCCCTACTTCCTGCACATGCGCGAGCGCAGACACACCGGGTTAAGCATACGCACACACACTCAGTGTGTGTTTAAAAAAGGCGGACGTCCATTCACAAAGTGAGGCGTAACGTGCCCGGCGCTGCCTCCACAACAATAAACGCAGAATTTTCCTGCCCCGTTGTGTGTATCGCTACTCCTGTTCTTCTCGAGAACGAGAGCAGTCAAAAGTCAGTGGCGCTTAGTTCATGTTGGTGATGTGACTGGGCTGGAGGCGTTTGTCGGCGATCTTTTTACTGCAGTATGAGCGGAAGATGCATGCGAGCAGACCGTGTCTCTCAGCAGAGCAGACTGGTATTTATGTTTGCGGGCAGGGGAGGGTGCTTTGTTAGTGTGTGCGCTCCGAAGGAGGCTTCTCACCGCAGTCCGTCCGGCTGCTCTGCATGAGCGAGCTGCTAAACTCAGGCAGGGGTTGACATAGCCCAGAAATTTGCACTGGCCCACAGGGCCAGTAGTTTTTGAAAGTTACTGGCCCGACACCGCGCACAGCGAGACCCGCCGCTCCGCAGGTGCTTGCAACTTTAGGGGGGTCCGGGGGCATGCCCCCCCCGGAAAATTTTAATATGGTGCAATTTGGTGCATTCTGGTGACATCTAGCACTTATTTATACACTTTTCAATGACTAAAAATAGAGCATATCAAACTTAAATCTGCTCTAGTCTGTTTCAGATGTTTTGAAGAGAACACTGCAGTGTAGTAGGAAACACTAGTTAAGAAGTTTTCATGCTGCTTCTAATCACTGCTATTTCACATTTGTTCCTAATCAATAGTTAAGAAGTTTTATTGACTTTTTTGCCCTGACTGCCTTAAGGTTCTGCTTTTTGTTACTGTTGCAAAGTTACATTTACTTTTTAGTTACTTTAGTTACCTAATTAAATTAAATAATTGAAAAATTAAATACAATTAAATTACTGAGATCATTCAGCTAACTAGAAATACTTACTGCTTACAGTGTTGTAAAGAAAAACAAAATTAAGTAGTTTGACCTTATACTCCATTTGAGTCTGAGATTCAGGTATTTTGAGTTGCCTTTGATTCTTTGACATTCAGCTTAAAGCTTAGTGCATACAGTTTCATCTTCAATGCATTCATTAAATATCTTGCTGTCCATAGTACTAATTCCACCCGTCACTCCATCTAACATATTCCTATCTATTCCTGCCATGTCTTCCACATCTCTGACATGCTTCAGTCTCTCTTCAGTGACGGTGTTGGATTTATGATCATCGCGGTGAAAAACCACCAGGGGGCGCGCTGATATGTGTGTCAGTTTAAATATATCTGCCTAAAATGTAATAATAACCCACTGGCTTGTTCCTTCGTTGTTGCTGTTTAACATTGTTTAGTATTGAATTGTTACATTCAATAAAGTTTGAAAAAAAAATTGACTGAGCGCGTGCCGCGTGGTGCTCGGCAGTGACAGCCGCGCGCGCAGGCGGGAGAGGAGGAGAAGAGTGATAAAAGGTTTCCCATAGAAACCCTTGAAGTCTGAACACAGGACTAGCTGAAAAAGTGAATTATAAAGACGAGGTAAATCTACACGTTTTCGCAAAATATACTTTATTGTAAAAGGTGAAAAATGTATTAATTGTTAGATATTTTAGTGGCCCGAGCGGACAAGTAAAAAATAAAGTCTTGTGGTCCGTACTGCTCGAAAAACAGGACCGGGCCAGCGGACAAATGGCTATGTCGAGCCCTGCTCAGGGGAACCGTGTCTCCGAGAAGAGGAGCGGCTTTAGTGTGAGCTGGCAGGGATGGCTTTTCAAAGCAGAAATTTCACTTCACACGTTCCTGAGAAACCGTGTAAACAATCATGTGAAGTCATGTTCCCAATCGTGTCCACATAAAATATAGGCTGATGTTATTGCCACATATTTACGTGCAGCCAAGATGCACACTGGCCGCATGGATTTTTTAAGTTCACCCAGGGCTAAATGTTGTCAGTACGTATTTGCCGAACCTACCCTGCTTCTTCCGGCTCCGTTCCGTCAAGAATAAAGCACTGTTCGCACAGATTTAAAAAAATTATAAGCGAACAAGCACTTTATAATTATCATAACAATAATAAAAGCACAATTAGAAAATCATCTTGCTCTATGCCTCAGCTTTGTTTGTTTACAACGGGACTCACTTTTTCTTCTTCTACGGTCTTTTCCGGTGTTTTAGATCATTCTGCGTATGTCTAAATGATTTATTCCAACCGAAAGTTTGGCATATGTAAACTTTATATATAATCGGATAAAGGTTTTCTGAGCCCATGTACACAGTTCAGTTCTAATCCAATCTTGGATCTGATCAAAGCTATTCTGCACATGGAACCGCAACCACTCTTTCTGCAGAGCGACAATAGTTTATTTAGAAATTCTCCTCTGAAATGGGCAGGACTGTTGGTGCAGAGCAACCCGGCCTGTACCCCCTTCTCATCGCTGTTGCGGAGCAGGGAGCCTGTGTATTTTTTACATCACAAATACGTTCTTTTCCTTTGTTCTTGATTCATAACTATTTAAAGAATCAAAATGACATTAAATCGGAAACATCTTAATTAACATGTCCCCCAACATGAGAAAAATGCCACCAGAACATGTTAAAAACATAATTTTCATCGGAGTGGAGCATCTCTCTGCCCCAAACTATGGGGCCTTTCTGAGGTTATTTTCTGTGGTGCTACGCTCAAGCTAGGCATGTGACATGCGTTCAAGAACTCACATTCCAGAAAGCATTCTTGAATGTGCATTTAGCCCATGGTGTTCAACTGGACAACCAGGGAGGGGCTTCCTCTTCTTTTTCTACTGTTTACTAGCTCATGTCTGCCACCTAGAGTTGGAAAGTCTTGGTGCAAAATGTCAAAGTGGTGCAAATCTTGTAAATCTGGCTCCAGGCTTTTTTCTCTCACAGCTCTATTCCCTTATATGAAAGACATGGAATTTTGGCCGATTATTAGTTTCTCCTTCATGATCGATTTTCAAACGGCTAACTTCCTGAATTAAAAGGGACGCCATCCATACGTCACTACAAAATCTGAGTCCCCAATTGGTCAAAGATTGACCTGGTTTAACTTTAGTGCAGTCAATGACAGCACATTTTGCATGTAGAACCCAAAATCGGTCGCAGACACTTACGGAAACCCTAAACGTGCGTTAACGTTAAAAGTGGTTCCTTAACTCGCGTTGCTGAGGGGGGCGTGAAACTAGTCCTTCCTTATTGTCACCTCATGCATGGTAAACCATCTACTGTCTCTCTTTCCTTTCCTTTCGTTTGGTTATTTTTGTGTATGCTTATTTGCCTAAATTAAGCTATAACATAAACAATATAACAACAGAATAGACTTTAATGTCCAAATGTGTTGGTTTGTATTTTTTACTCTTTGCTTTCTACATGACATGAGATGATTTTTTTTCCTACTGAACTTATGGAAAAAGCTAGTTATAAAGTTTAAAATGATCAGTATAGGTGAGAATAGTGAAGCTTAATAACGAACTGAACTTACATTCAGAAATCTTACCAAAAATCAAAAGATTGACTTTGATTTACTACAAAGTATTTATGGTAATTGAAGAAATAAACAGCAAACCGGTTGTTTATATCTAATTACTTCAAAAAGATACAAGGTGAAAATAAACACCAAGCACGTGGTAAAGTACAAGCACGAGAATCCTGCTCCGGTCGTGAGCCTTATCGGGGGATGTGCGCGTGCGCGGCTGTCGCTGTTCAGCAGGGGTGGTGCTGAAATGCCGGAGCAGAGGCCTGCCGTCCTCCCAAACGGGCCCAATCACATCTCAACTCAGCGCGTCGCTATACATCTATAAAATGTGTTCCTGTCCGCATGAGGGGTGAAGGGACACGCAGTCGGCTGCAGCTGCCGCGACTGCGCCTCAGCACGCGCCTAAATCACGGCCATGACAACAAAACGCAGCTGCCGCGTAACGACGGCCCTCTCTAACACCGAACTTCAAGTCTGATGTTTTTCTGCACTCTGAGCTCCCATGTTTAAAAGAGCGCTTTATCTGCACCTCCCCCCTCCTCCCTTAAGCCGCCCCTTTAAACCTCGACACTCAGAGAAAAACGGCGTCAACCGAAAGCGGGAGGCTCTACCTTTTATAATCAGAGGAGAAAATCCCTCCGCTGGCCGGATCGTGGCCGTACTCCGGTTCCCCGACACTGGACGAGCCTCCCTTCTCATCATTGAAAGCGGAGCTGGTAGACATGGTCGCGGCGTGGTGCGGGTTTATTCTGGCCGGGGATGGAGTCGCTGAAGGAGGAAGGTTCTGAAAGGCGCGCAGACACCGCCGTTATCTCCGGGACGCACTGAGGGATGATGGGGGAAAGAGGAGGGGGAGTGATGATGCAGTGGTCACGTGATTTTCGAGCTTCAAACCCAAAAGTTTGACTTTGGCAAATATTAATATTTTTAATCTTTAGTATAATCTCGCTTTTTATCAGTTTAATACATAGGTAATGGTTTTAATTGTCATTTTTAATAATTAACCTTTTCAATCACTAGAGAAAAGGTTTCTAAAGCTATCCGATTAATATACCCTCCACTTAAACGTAAATTGTTCCTTTTTTCATTAGTCCTATAAAATAAAATACAAGACAACAAAAACAACTCTTTGAGGCTCAGAATTATATCAAAGAAACATGTAATTTCAATTGATAACATAGTAAATGGCCTATTTTCAACTTTTGTTTGATAGTTTTTTTTAAAAACTGTTCCAATAATAATTTCCATTTATCAAAAGTTTAATGTAATTATTGCTTTTATGGAACCAAAAAGCACATTTAAACGAAATATTTTTATTCACTCTTCTCTTCAACGTCTGTTACACAATAATTATGTCTTTATTTTTCCCGCTTTTTGACCGTTCCCCTAACGCGCATGTATCAAACTCGAGGCCCGCGGGCCAAATGTGGCCCGCCATGTCATTTTATGAGACAGACGAGAAAATAAAAGTTTTTAATTTCTTAAAATAAAAAATAAAAATTGGTATGTATTTATTCATATCTAGAATCTGACTTGAAACATCGGATTGGGCAACTAAACATTAGGACTTAAACACTGTCCATATAACCTAACCTGACAGAATCAAATTTAAGAGGATTTATGCTAAAGTAACAAGCAACCGTATGTTTTCTATTCAACTGTAATTGTCACTTTAAAAAGTAATAGTAAATAAATAATGAGTTATTTAACATTACGGAGTAGTTACATGTATTTTTTATTACATTTAGCTATTTGTATACCTTTTATCTGGCCCTTTGAGGACAGCCGCTATGCTGATGTGGCCCTCAGTGAAAATGAGTTTGACACCCCTGCCCTAATGCCTCATTCTCCATCATTGGAATGTGCTAAATCAATGAATTATATGACTAGAGGAGACATCACGTGATTCCTCGTGGGAGCAGAGCACTGCCATCTTGGTGAGGTGAAGTCACTGCTGCAGTGCATGTATGTGAACACATATTTTGCAAAATGCCAGTTCATTGTGCGGGTTTCAACTGCCAAAATCGGAGAAATTAGTCCACGAAGGAGGAAGACATAACATTTCAAAGGTAAGGACTATAATTTCTTCCCTTTAATGCTCCAGGGGCAATCTTTCATAGTACACATGTTGATATGCATGATGCTGCAGGGCTATTATCAACATGCTGCATGATGTACGTATAATTTGCTGTCGACATAAATGTAAACTTTATTTTGTTAAACCTATATACAGTATTGTAGGACTAGGCAATTATAGTAATATAGATTTATACATTTCTGACTCAGTGACTGAACTTTTCTTGCAGGTTTCCAATGGATTCAGACTTAAGGAAAAAGTGGGCCTTAGCTATCAAAAGAACTAACCCGGATGGATCACTGTGGTACCAACTAGTAATACAGTCGGGCTATGCTCAAAACATTTGGTGGAAACAGATCTTGATAAGAGGCCAGACTGTTCGCTTGAAACCCGGCACCATAGCATCTGTGTTACACCAAATCGATCACTCACTGTGTATCAGTAAATCTATAGTTTTTCTTTGTTTTTTTTAGGGTAAATCTATTGTTGACTTTCGGACTTATAGTTTACTTATTATTCGCCTTCCGTCCGTGAAACCAGGGTTTGACTCCGGGCTGCTCCCTGTTCCCTTCTCTACCTCTGTGCCGGTTCCAAGCCCGGTTTGAGAAGGTTGCGTCAGGTAGGGCATCCGGTGTAAAACATTGCCAAATTTACCATGCAACTTGTTCGCTGTGGCGACCCCTGATGGGAGAAGCCGAAAGTGGAAGAAGATTGATTTATTCGTGTTATTTATTGACTATTAGTGATTTATTATTATTATTTATTGACTTATTGTTGGGCTTTTCTTAATAATTTAAATTACATGTCAGAGAGGTCTAAAACGTCAAAATGTTACATACATACATATATATATATATATATATATATATATACATATATATATATATATATATATATATATATATATACATATATATATATATATACATATATATATATATATATATATATATATATATATATATATATATATATATATATATATATATATATATAAGCAACTTCGATGCCACCAAATGCTATAGAAAGCATTGTCATTTGGGCATCGACGACCTCACCAAAATGGCGTCGCACTCCGCTACCGTTGGCCAGGCTGCCCAAGTGGGCGTGTCTCCTCTGGCCCAATGCCCAAAAGCCCAAAAGGAGCCCCCATCTTTGGGCTAAACCATTGACTGGATATATGGTTTAGTCCAATGTACTTAAACGCTAAATGTTTTTTTTTCAAATAAACTTTATTGCACATTATGCCATTTACAAAAGTAATACAATTGCAAATAGTCAAATAATAAATTGATGACACGTCATAGTCTAGTGTTCATAGGAAATGTAGTGACCACGGAGATATATAAAAATAAGACGACGTATATAAAGAATCCCTGATTTTTTACCCACCTAATTTCTAATGTGCCATCACTTAACGAAAATCTTTTGTCAAAAATGCAAATTAAAGTGAGCTTTTATGTGTGGACACGTTAACTCAGACCCCAAAGACAGCTTTAATTCACTTACTGCACGTAAACGTCTTGATTTAGATATACATTTTTTTAAATTTAATAACCTTATCAACTGAAATGAAATATGTGTTTTCTCTCATTGGTTTAAAACGTCCTGCAGTGATCGATTTTCTCACTTGATGGCACTGTTTTCCTGCCTTTACACTGTACTGACACTGGGAAGACTGAGAAACACTTAAAAAACAAAATACTTTGCATTTGTGAAGTTATGTAGATCAAAGAAAACAAATGTGTTTTAATCTCTGCTTTTTTTGTTACAACTAACTACTTAAAGTCCCACTCCGATCGTCTTTTGACATATTGTCAAAGCCATTAGTGGTCTTTTTTTTAATCATGATTGTGCCGTTTTCAGCCAAAATCAAAAAACCTGTCATTTTTAAAGGGCAGAGTTTCTGCAGAGCGGCAGTAGTTAATTTGACAGTTTCCTCTCAGTTGTTGGCAGGACTGTTTGCTCCCAATGGATCTATTTGGAGGCATCAGAATGGAGCTTTGTGGTATGTTGTTGCTTATACATCACATCCCTCTTTTTCCAAAGGTTTTTTTTTTTTGTCTGCTCATGGCAATTTGAATAAAGAAATACTCAGAAACGCAATTTGGGGATTCATTTTATTTATATATGTTCTCCATCTTCAGGAAAAAGCCTCAATTATATACTAAAAACATGTTTTCCTTTCAGGAGAATTTGTTGTGACAAGAACTAGAGACATCAGGACGTGGCCCTGCAATGGTCTAAGCAACTACTTGTATTGGAGCTCCAGGTCAAAGAGGAATCCCTTGATTCCCTGGAAGGGATGGAAAAAGTGGACCAAATGGACCACCTAGGGATATAGGTGAACGGGGACTAAAGGGGGAACTTGGACCACATGGACCAGAAGGATTTTAAGGTAAAAGTGTACAGGGTGAAAAGGGACCACAAAGTAAACCTGGACCACCTGGGGATGAAGGTAAACACAGACCAAAGGGGGTCTAGGGAACCAAAGGCATTTTAAGGACTACCTGGACCTCCATGAAGTATGGGACTACAGGGTCGACGAGGTGAAACAGGACCAACTGGAGCATGTGGTCAATCTGGACTATCGGGTCCCTGTCAACAGCAAGTGGACAGACTCAAATTAACAAGAGGTGGGCGGTTTCTAGCTTGATAGTTGCAGTTTTTTCTAATTTATGTGGGCAACAATTGCTTTAGGTGGGGAGATATAAATTGGGCGGTCAGGGATCGGTTCGGTGGTTTTTTAGTTCCTCATTGAAAACCTTTTCAACCAGTGATGTGCAGTCAGACTAAATATGTGTCCACTTACCTGTTCTATTAATGCAATTTATGTTTAATTATATTCATTTTAATCATTTTCATCCTCAATATTTTGTGTATTTGTGTAATATTTGCACAACAAATACTTTTTGGAGTTATCTTTAGGTGATATTTGGTTTCGTTCTTAATGTATTATTTTATATACTTGGGGATTTCCCCCCACAAAAATAGGTTTTTGAAAATCAAACCCTTCTTTATTTTTTTACCTCGATTCGTGAAAAGTAATAACATGAGAACAAATTCCACTTTTGTTTATTATAGGCTTATAAGTTATGAGCTACTAGAACTTCTGGTGTTTGATTATTTGAATTTTTCCCCTTTCCTCTCCTTTTTTAATTGTTCTTAAAATTGAGCAAAAGATCTGTGTTTGATAAAGTTCAATAGGAGTCTGTTATTTTGTGTTTTTCTCTGACTGACTGCAAAAATGCTGGATTTAAAAATGTGTCAAAGTTGTATTTTCAATCAAATCAGGAACCAATAAATATTGCATGATTGATAATTGATAATGAATAACCGATTCATATTTTGGGTAGTTCTTTGTTGGGTCTGTTGGTTTTAAATGACTTTTGTGTCACGGCGGTGGGGTGGCTCGACAGCCGGTAGGACCCAGAATGCAGAGGCAGGAGGCACAAAGTTCCGGGGCAAGGGGTTTAATTACAAAACACAAACGAAAAGCGCTGCAGAGCAGGATGACAAAACCAAAAAACAAAACTCACTGTGACATGGCATGAGACAAGAAACGAGGGACATGGCATGAACACCATAACAGGGGTAACTAATGGACCAACACAGGAGGAAGGCAGAGACAAGACTTATATACAGACAGGGCAGACAAGACACAGGTGGACACGATCAGGGCTGAATGGGAACCAAAGGAAGTAAAACTCAAGAAACCAGACAAGACAGGAGACTTTCAAAATAAAACAGGAAACAGAAACAAGACAGAACAAGGACCAAAAACAAGACAACAAAATCAAATCATGACATTTTGGGCTGAAAAAAATCATGACTCTACGTAGCAACACTGGCAGAGATGAAATTATGATTTAAAGTAACCTTTTTTTTTTAAAGCAATTTTCTTTGGATTATTAACTCTGGTGCAGTCTAAAAGTGGATGTTTGGAAGTAATTTGACATTATAACCAAGGTATGGATAAAAAAATAAATAAAACCGCTGCAGAGGGCCCCATGTTATTATTCACTTGGGGCCCTCAAACTGTTCAGTCTGCCAGTGGTGTAACATGACATGAACACTGTAAGCCCGTGACCTCTTCGTGACCTCAAAATAACACAGTTTGACTGAGATGGAGGCGTCAAGCTTCATCTTTGCATTTTATCATTCACTGAAGAGAACGTACCCTATCAACAACATTATCCCCATCACAAGGTTGGACTGAACCACAATAAAAGAGCTGATAATGTATTGACCTTTAGGAGGCCAAATTTCTTTGCTCTGATTTAGAATTTCAGATAAAATGGAATCCTTGCACTCCAAAAGTAGAAAAAAATGACAACAATAGCATCTACTGTACATCTTATTTCTGTTGTGTGCTGCAAAACTGACTATGAGGGAGCACTGATGGATGCCAGTAATAGTTACTGGCATTTGCAGTCACTAATTCCATCCTTGAATGTGCTGCTGCTGTCTTGTCCATGAACTGAATTTACAAAAACTAAACAAACGTCCCTATTAATCCATTTATCTATCCATCTTTTCCTGCTTATCTAATAGTCTAAACATAGACGTCCTCCCTCTCACAGTAACTTCCTCCAGTTCTACTGCAGGAATTCCAAGGTGCTACCAGACCAGCAGAGAGACGTAACCCTTGTGCTATCTTAGATGACCCCACCCTTATTGACGTGTTATTCCTACCATGACAAAGGTGGATAAAGGTGGAAAGATTTCATGTAATCCATGGACACCAGTGAAGATCACAAATCATTGAAGAAAAAAGGTGCAGAGCACTGTCTAGTGGGTCTAGATGACCCAACTCCCAATGTTAAAGTGCCTAGGATAGCACAAGGGTTACACCATCTGGCGAGTCCTTGGACTTACTTGGGGTCGCGTTTTGGTGGGACATCCCTGGCCTCGCTCGATGTGGAGGAGCAGTAGCTCTCCTATGAGCTCCTCTCGGATGACAGAGCTCATTATTCTGTGGGAGCTCCAAGTCCCCCTGCAAAGGAAGCTCATTTTAGCCAACTGTATCATCTTATCAGTCATGACCCAGAGCTCATAGTCATGTGAGAGGGTAGAACCATTGGCTGACCACTAATTCAAGTGCTTTGTCAATCCTTAAATCCATCTTTTACTGCAATTGATGCAGGATGGTATCTACAACTGCTGCTGGGGGTAATGGGTTGGCACCAGTTGGCACCATTTACCATAAATGAATACAGGATGGAATCCAGGTTAATCACCTGATTCTGCAAGCAAACATAATTTTAATTTTTTTTTGCAACTTAAAAAGTTATAATTTTAAAATTCAACATTTGGTTTTCAGTTCAGAGAGATTTTAATTTGGTGGAGCCAACGGAACAACATCACTTGCTAAAATGATATTAATAGTAAAAATGGAAATGAAATCCTGTGGTCACCAAACCAAACTCTGTCCGGTCTTTTTTCTAGAATTAGTGACAAGAAGCATCACTACCAGAATCTAACATGCACTGAGAACAGGACTGACTTACTGCTATTTTAGTCAAATTTGTTCTCTGGCTGTATAGAGACTGAATGACCCCTAATAGGGGATCCCAGGTCCCAGATTCCAAGAGCACCTTCTACAAAACCCATGGGTGAGGGACAAGAACCTTCTCTATGAAGCAAAAGGGATTGGATGAGTGAACTTCCATTAACTTTCTTTAAAGTTCTACACCGTTCATCTTTTAATCTATTGTAATAGCGTTCCCAGTGGTCTATTAATTATGATTATGCTGTTTTTGGTCAAAAGAAAAAAGAAAAAATAATTTTCTTAGACATTCCAATAGTTTCTGCAGAGTGGCAGGAGTTCATCAGAAATTAGACTTTGAATAGTTGGCGGGACTGTTGGCACAGAGCAAACCTTCCCCACTTCCCATCATCCATCTGTTAACAGTCACTGCCGCTAGTTTACAGTCCCTCACACCCCCAACCTAACATTAGTGTTGCAACAAAAATGGCGAGCAACCGTTCAATTTTGATCCAGATGCCAGTTCAGACGAGGACAACAAAGGCGTCCACGGATCTGTTTGTCTGCAAGTGGATGCATCAGAATGAAGTGGAACAGGGAGCTTGTGGCCCAAACAGCATATTTTCTACATAAAATATGCAACCTTTTTCTAACTGCATCTTTTACATTTTCCTGATTCAAAACAGTTTGAATAAAGAAATACTCTGAGATACAATTTTAAGCTTAATTTTCTTCATATGTGTCCTCCACACTACAATAATGTTAAAAACACACTTTTCCTCTAAGTGGGCCTTCAACTATTATCTAATGCTGCAATGAAGACATTTCCCCTCTGAGCAATAACTAAAGGGTTATCCTATCTTATTTTAACTTCCTTTTTTTTTAATGGTTCAATAAGGTGTGTTTAAACTGCTTTAGTCTGGCTCTTCACCTTGAACCTTGGCGTTGTCTTTGTTGACAATTGGAGTGCTTTTGGGGAAAAACGCAGTCTCATGCAGAGAGATGGAATGCATCGCACTTCTTTTTATGAACATTTCTGCTAGCCTGTATGTAAACTGACAAGCCAGGGACGAGACCCGGGCACAGAGCAGCAGTTTAGAAGTCTCCTCTGAGCCTCCTGTAGCGTTGGTGCAAAAGCCATGCAGGGATAGTCGGGCAGTTTTTAGCTTGACTTTAGCTTATGTGCTGAAAGACAAGTGAAAGGAGGGAGACACAGAAACCTCAAAGTAACAGACACTAGCACTTTCAATAACAACGAGCAGAATTATGATGTCATTAAATGTGGTTTAGTAAACATTAGATCCGTTTTGTCTAAGTCCTCTTAGTCAATAGGTTAATTAATTATAACAAACTTGGGCTACTAGCTTTAACAGAAACTTGGCTCCAACAGGATGACTATGTTAGACTGAATGCAGCAACCCCCCCCCCCCCCCCCCCCGTTATAATAACAAACAGAAATCCATGGTTTCCAGGGAAAGGAGGTGGTTTGGCAGTAATATCCCAGTCTAGCTTACTTCTTAGCCGTAAAGTAAAGCATGTTTATAACTCATTTGAAAGCATCATATTGTCTATAAATCACCTAAACAGGAAGACTCGAAAACCTGTTTTGCTCGTAATTATTTACTTTATTATTTATGAAAACATCAGACTCAAAAAGTAGTTTTATTCATAATAATTTATCGCCTTCCTGGCCCGTATTCAGAATTTTTAACTGGGGTTTCTTACTTTCTATCAACCACTGTTTTAGACTCTGATCAAATTACAATGAATAATAATAGGGGATTTTAATATTCATGTTGATGACCCCAGTGGTTGAAATGCTTTTGCAGCTTTATTAGATCAGGTTGGTTTCACACAAAACGTAAATAAATCCACTGTCATAAGCACACCCTGGACCTTGTTTTAACTCATGGTCTAGAGATCAGCATGCTGAGAGTCCTTTCTCATAAACCCATAATTTCAGATCACTTTCTAATTACCTCCCAGTTCACATTAGAATATGCTACTACACCAGTGAACAAGAAAACCCTTACAAGAACATTATCTGACCGTTCTGTGTCTCAGTTTAAACTCACATTGGATCTAGTACTTAGTAACGTGCAGAGCAAATACCCTGAGAACAGCTCCCATAGCTTCAGTCCCAGTAAAAACAACCAGTTTGTTAATGATGTCATACAAGCCCTCATGCAGGGGGGCCGATAGAGGCCTCACTGCGCGCCGGGAGAAGAAACAAAGAAAAACAAAAGTTTGCTCAGTGTAGTTAAACTCAGTGACGTATGTTTCAGAGGATGTTCAATTTGTCGTTCTGCATGTCAATCAAGTGACGTATTTCACGCTGAGGATGATGATGATTCACTGACGGATTTAAAAAAAAAACATGCTTTCATTTTTTTGTTTATTTATTTTTGATGGCCACATCTGTCGACATAATGAGCACCTCTGGTATAAGGCCAGGGATGTCCAGTTTAGTTTAGTCTGTTTAGTTTGGTTCAGCAATTACCTATTGAATTTTATGACTGATTTCATGTTCTTATGCAATTACCATTTTTTGAAACATTGCTTTATATAAATAAAGTTGAACTAAATTGAACCTGTCTGGCATGAGAGACCCCACTAGGGGTATTTGTCCTAGCAACTCCTAGAATCACTCAAGCTCAGCCCCCCTCACCACGTTAGGATGGCCGTGCATAGAATGGACAGTCTATTTTAGCTTCTGATTTAGCAGTTGAACAGCTTTATTTTGCCAAACCAGAATCATTTACCCAGACATGTTTCAGAGGGTAGAGTGCAGTGCAGTTGTTTAAGTATATCTATCTGGATAAAACTTTGTTATGGGAAGGCTTTATCTAAACGGGATGTTTCCTCTGACTGCATGAGAAATAATGCTCACGATGCACTACTGATTTTTTCTCCGGTGGGTTGGGCCTCATACATATTCATATATTAATATATGTACATGTATATACATAAACTGGTTTTTCTGTCCTTTCTGTGTTTCAACCTTTGACAAAGCCTAACCTTTAAGGTAAATTCTGTTTTATTGTCATATTTTTATTCAAGGTTTCAAGATTAATAGTATTGCATTTCTTAATCTATACATCTGGGGAAATTAAACGTAAAAATAACAGTTTACAAAAACATTGTTCTGATACTCCTTACTGTAATTTTGTCTTAATTTCAGGTTTGTGCATTGAAGATGATGATTTTCCTTCATCTCTGTGTCCTCTACTTGATGGTTCTAAACTCCTTTAACCAAGGATGGGCTTTTCATTACCAACCCAAACACCCATATCTACCATACAAATATGGTAAGTTTAATTTCCATAATTTTTTTTCTGACATAGATAAATGCAAGGGTTTAAATTTTTTTCATTCCATAAATACATCAGAAATGGAAAACTAGCTGAGAGCACTGAAATTTTGTTCAAGGACGTGTTTTTTAATGTTGAGAAAACGGGGGGGGGGAAGCAAGAAAGCCGCATGACATAAAGTAACCTTAAATTAACTGTTTTATTTATTAATTATTGGGTAATTAGCAACATATAGAGTAACGAGGTTACATTTTATGAACATTGTGTGTGTAAAACAGCAGGGTAAAGGTGGAGCTCGCGTTCTGCGGACACATTCCACTGTCATTACCAGAACAGTTAAAGCTACAATGCATACCCTAATATATTCCTTTCTCTTGTTTTTATAGAATTAATAAAGTAAATTTAGCTTGACTTCTCTTTTACTAAGTTCTACTATTTGACAAAAGTAAAATAATGTGATTTTGCAGCAAAACGTCTTCTTTAAAAAAACAAAACAAGATCAGCCTTAAACAATCTGAATGATCAGCTGCTTTGGTTGACCACAAAAGCAAAGAGCCTCATCTACCCAATTACAAATATTCCCTAACATTCAACTTTAATCAAAACCACCATTGCAAAATAGTCTGACGTTTTGAGGTAAGAGTTAACTTTAAAAAAGGTATTTTATTTGCTCAAATTTGAGGTTTTTCTCAAATAAAGCAGATCAACTAGTGAGAAGAGAAAATCAGAAATTTTGCAGATAAATTGCACTTATCCAATGACATTAAGTTACTTGCAAAATCTTTTTTGTAAATAATTTTGACTTTTCACCAGGACTGCAGACATTGTTCAAGGTCATAAGAAAGTTATCTAAGTAAATAGCTTGTGTATCCGCTAGTCTGAATGTCTAAACACTTTTTTATAATCTCCTAAGTCCTTCATCTGCTTACTTTTGCAAGGACAAGAGACTAGGAAAAAAGAAGAAAACAAAAATATAACAAAATCAACGAATTTAATAAGCCAGGGGGAATCTTACCGACACGTGTAAGCTCCCTGAGAACCCTCTTCTCTATCCTCTTTCCTCTGAGATAAACAAGTACACTGCTCTCTTCTAGAGTTTGCAGACTGAAGATCTCTCTTATAATATGCAAATTTCATCAAAAACATGACATATGACCAAATCTAAAGATGTATTTTACAATTGGATAAAAGGTAAACAAAAACCTTCCTTATTCATCGATTGATTAGCAATACAACCACTGCCTGAAACTTAGCACGAGGCTGAGTGGGACAGGTCTTAGGAAAGGCAGCAAAGTGCTTATTTTCAAAGTAAATAAATGCAGCCACAAGAAAAAGTAGAAACCTATCATTTTATTTTCTTTAAATCTGATGTTGATTGTTTATTTTGAAGGATCGTCATTGGTTTCTACCTGGGTAAATGGCATTCATCATAGGGTCATTTGTCCATAAATTTATGAGTGTTGACACCTATTTCTCAAAAAACATTTATCACACAATGTTAGACTTTGTATGTCTATGTGGCTTTACAAGCAAAAGAAAGAAAAAGATGGAGTCAAAACTTTAATTAGTTTTCAGTACTTTTGTTTACTTTGATAAAACGGCCACTTTCAGGTTGGTTTAAGTTTCTGTGTTGGTTCTTGACCTCTGATGAAGGCGGGAAATTTTGATACAAACAAACATGATTACAATAAATTAATAAGTCTATGAAGACTCTCATTCATCCAGGTTGGTTCCATTGTAGTAGGTTTAGGGGATGTCATCTGGACTTGGTTTTTAAAGTTAGAAGACGTTTCACCTCCTATCCAAGAGGTTTTGTCAATTCTGAATTAGCTGGTCGAAGAGCCAGGTATATATGCGCTAATGGGGTAAAGCCGCTTGAGGTGTAGCGGCTTTACCAACATCGCAGAGCCAACCCAAGTGGACCTGAGTCTGCAGTGCACTTCCACCTGAAGGCCACAAACCACTCGTTCGAGGACAGTGAAGTCCGAATTCTAGCCAGAGAGAAAGGATGGTTTGAGTGAGGATAAACCTTCTCTTAATAAGAATGGTGGTCTCAGGTTTATTCTTCCATCCATCTACGGCAGTGTTTTGAAACCTAAACAAACCAAACCACTTCCATCTGAAGTGGAAAGCTGAAAGAGATGACCAGTTTGGGGAGGGAGTTACTGGCTCCCCAACGCCCAGCTGAGGACAAAGGACTCTTAATGACCCGAAACCATGTAGGCTAAGTTGATAATACCATCCAATTTCAGGTCTTTGACATTGACTATATATGAGAATTGGACTGAGTGACTCCTTCCCCCTATAATTCTAAATAAGAAGTACCTGCTGGCTCCAAGAAGTCGAGGTCTTATAGACTTCTATAGAGAAAAAAACAGCTATTACTCAGTCATATGTTAGAATAACAATTATTACTCAACTTTTTTCTGCAGTTTTTTTAATCTTATTTCAAGTTATTCAAATTATAAACTGAGTAATCACATGGGTCAATAACAGTAGGTGTTCTTATGTCATATACAGTAAACCCTTGTTTTTCGCGGGGGTTACATTCCAAAAAGAACCCGTGATAGGCAAAATCCGTGAAGTAGAAACTTCTATTTTATTTTACAATTATTATACAATTAAAAACTCTATTATGCATTGAAAAGAAAGAACAAACCATTTTACAGGCTCAAGCATTTGTTTCACAAATAAAAGTACTTTAGAAACTTTTTTTCAACAAAGAACTTCTGTACTGAATTGTCAAATAACAATTTGAATTATCAATGTGAACAGAAGGCTTCAAAATCGCGGAGATAAGCCCCGCCCACCACGACCCGAGTATTGGATTAAACGGGGGAAAATTTAAAATGATTATGAAAAAAATACAAAGTACAGTCGGACAAATAGTGACTCAGGTGTATTTCACTGCTCTACAGACTGAGCCGCTGCATCCTGACTCCACTCTGCAGTGTTTTCTTCTATTGAAGCCCGCGGGGCAGGTGTGTTTGTTCAGGAGAAGAACATGGTGATAGGCAGTTGTTGTCGCTCTTTTTTCTATGGGTTTTAGAGAAACTCTAAATTGCTAGAGAATTTGCACGTATGTAATTTAAATTTGGCAAGCTGTTTTACGTACGTGTACATATTAAACTGCAACGTTATTGACGCGCAGGTAGAAAAGAAGCGGAGTGACTTTTTAGCCAATCAGAATGCAGAACACAATGTACGATGCAAATCCGTGAAGTAGCGAAACCGTGAAAAGTAAACCGCGTTATAGCAAGGGATCACTGTATTCGAAACATTTGATTGAGAGATTCTCCTGAGCCTGCTTTCAATGGTAGGGATGAGGCCTTTCAACAAGCTCACTCCTGATTGGTAAGAGGGGTTGCTATAGAAATGTTGACCTAGACTTAGTCGGACCAATCATTGCTTACTGACGTAATTTGGTTCCAAACGTCTGTATCGCCAAAAAATTGGCAACTGAATTTGCTTTATTTAGTTGGAGCCAGAAGTAAACCCCTTTGTTTGGGTGACTGGTGATCAAATAAACTTCCCTTTGAGTAGTTAATGACATTTATTTTTAAAAGATCCTTTTTTTAATTTCACATAAGGGTGACACTAAATTGGTATTTCTGGTCCTGCGCAAAAAAGACAGAGCAAATAAAAATATCAATATGCTAAAAATTAAGATGAATACATTTCGATGGAATATTGCTAATAAAGACAACCAATATAACCAATATAACCAAGATAAATAAACACAATGTAAAAATCTTTGTCAATGAATTGTTAAATCAAAAGGGAAAAGAAAGAGTGAGGGCAGTAGTGCTACATGGGTATTTAAAGTTGATCTTTTCAAAAGGTAAACTTTAATGTTTCCGTTTGTTGTATTACATGCAGACTATTCCCGGTCACCTGTACTTCCTGAAGAAAGTGGACCATCTGGATTACCTGGGCCACCTGGACCATGTGGACCACCTGGACCACGTGGACAACCTGGACGTCAAGGACCACCTGGGCCAAAAGGTGAAAGAGGACATCAAGGACCAATAGGCCAGCCTGGAATCAAAGGATCAGAAGGACCAAGGGGTTATATGGGGCCAAAGGGGTCAAATGGAATACCTGGGATGTGTGGAACTCCAGGACCACAGGGACCACAGGGAGAAATTGGTGCACAAGGGCCAAAGGGTAAAATGGGTTTGAAAGGAGCAAAGGGTGACATTGGACCACAGGGGCAAAAAGGTCAAATGGGATCAAAGGGGTCAAAGGGTGAAATGGGACCAAAAGGGCTTAAAGGTCAAACAGGACCACAGGGACCAAAGGGTGAAACTGGGCCACAGGGACCACCTGGACCATCTGAGAATAAAGGAGCTCAGGGGCCAAAGGGAGACATTGGACCAAAGGGAGCAAAAGGTGCAAAGGGACAGCAAGGGCCAAAGGGTGAAATGGGTGAAAAGGGATTAAAGGGACTGCCTGGACTTTCTGGGACACCAGGAGCAAAAGGTGATATGGGACCACAGGGGCCAACAGGTGATTTAGGACCACAAGGGCCAAAAGGTCACGAGGGATCACAAGGTTTAAAGGGTGATATGGGACAACAGGGACTCAAGGGTGCAATAGGACCACTGGGGCCAAAGGGTGATGTGGGACCACAGGGACCAGCTGGACCGCCTGGGTCACCAGGAGGTCAAAAGGGAGAAAAGGGTACAAAAGGAGAAATGGGTGTAATGGGAACACAGGGACCACCTGGACCACCAGGGGGACAGGGAGAAAAGGGTACAAAAGGGGCAGTGGGTGCAATGGGACCACAGGGGCCACAGGGTAATACAGGAGCAATGGGAGCAAAGGGAGAAATGGGACCAAATGGGCTAAAGGGTGATATGGGACCACAGGGGTTAAAGGGAAATATGGGATCCACGGGACCAAAGGGGGAAATTGGACCACCTGGGCCAAAAGGCAATGAGGGATTACAGGGACCTAGTGGAACACCAGGAAATCCAGGACAAAAGGGGGACTTAGGACCACAGGGGCCAAAAGGTGATGTGGGACAACAAGGGCAAAAAGGTGATACAGGACCACAGGGTCCCAAGGGCAATGAGGGATCACAGGGACCTACTGGAACACCTGGGAATCCAGGATTAAAGGGTGATTTGGGGCCACCGGGGCCAACGGGGGACATGGGGCTACAGGGACTAAAGGGTGATAAAGGAGCCAAAGGACAAAAGGGTGAAATAGGAGAAAAGGGAACAAAGGGTGATTTGGGTCCTATGGGGGTTAAGGGTTCAGCAGCAGAACCGGGACCACCAGGGCCACCGGGGCCACCAGGGCCACCAGGGCCACCAGCACCTCCAAACTCAAGAAGCCCACGTTCAATAATTGGATATTTTGGGCCACCAGGGCCACGTGGACCATCAAGACTAACAGGACCTATTGGACTAAGAGGACCAAGTGGAGATCTTGGACCACAGGGGTTGAAGGGTGAAATGGGACCACAGGGGTTAAAGGGGGACATTGGACCACAGGGGTTACAGGGACCATGGGGACCTAAGGGACCCCCTGGAGAACCTGGTTTACATGGACAGCAGGGACCACAAGGATTAACCGGACCACGAGGAACACCAGGAGTTTGCGAAACAGGTGACATCCTATTTCTCCTTAACAAATGTTAAATATAAACCATAAACTAATTATTTGATGTCATACAGTTACTGTGTTGCAGTATTCAAGTTCTTGTTTTAAGTGGTGTTTCATGTCCTTAAAATAACTGAAAATAATAAATAGAATTGGAAATAACAAAAAATGTTTTACTGTAAAACTTTAACACAAGCCAGTGAGATTGTCAACAAGGTAAATGAATATACCAACCACCCAGCTTTTTTGTGTCCAAGTTATAATCTTTACAGACTGTGTGTAAATACTCTTTAACTATTAGCAAATTAAATAAAAGCAACAGTTAACATCTAAAATTGGCTGACTGTGATATTTCAAGAGCTTGATAACTATTCTCTGTTTGCCATGTGTTAACTAAATTCTTTCCATTTGACCTAGAGTGCGGATGTTTGAACATCAGTGACCTGCAGGACAGCATCATCAAGATAAAACAGTACATATTAGGTAAGATTACGAGAAACAAGGAATTGTACTCTTGGTAAAGACTAGAATGAACTTTCAAAGTTCCACTCTAATTATCTTTTGAACAATTGTGAAAGTGTTCCCGGTGGTCTTTTCATTATGATTATGCCGTTTCTATTAAAAAGAACAAAACTGTGTTATTTTCTAGGGCATAGATTCAGCAGAGGCAGCAGTTCATTAGAAATTCTCCTCTGAGTTGTGGGCGGGACTGTTTGGACAAAGCAACCCCCACCCCTTTTGCTGAGAGCTCAGAGCAAGAAGCTTGTGGCCCAACAGGGGTATTTTTAATGTCACAAATAACCTTTTTGAAATGGCATTTTTTTCTCTGCTCCTGATTCACAACATTTTTGAATAAAGAAATACTCAGAAATGCTATTTTAAGCTTAATTGTCCTCCATTGTCAGAAAAATGCCATAAGAAGAGGTTAAAAAACAAAAAAATCATGATTTTCACTGGAGTGGGTCCTTAAGTATACAGACAGTTTCTATTTTTCTGACTTAGATAAACATCAAAACATGTTTTTTCATGAATTCATGCAGAAATCTAAGTAATTCGAATGTGTTAAAATACTTTTTTCTTGCAACTGTAAAGATAGAAAGTTGTATGGTTCAACTATACATGGTACTGAACTGTCAGCTATTTTAGAAACCCATTGATCTGTGTAAGAAAAAACAGCAGCATGTTTGCCCTTTGAGGCCTATCCTTCACTACTACAATGGTTGCAGAAGTGTGAAATGTTAGCCAACAATTACTTGTAAGTTTAAGCATATTACCACGTAAACATGCAGGATAATCACGTTCCCATTATTGCACGTTTTTTGTCATTTCTGTAGGACAGCTGTATTTGTTGATTTTCGTTTTTAAAGCCTCTTAGCTTTCATGTGCTTTCCTCTAGTCCATTAAAATCAAGCTAAAATGTCCATAGTTTGGTTATATTCTTATTGATAAATTTCTGGTCTTGTTGTTTAACATGTTTAAATGTGGATTATTGCATAGGTTGCATTTAAATAAAGCCACCAAGTTGTGTTAGTTGTTTTAATTTCAACATTTCTCTTTGTAAAATTCAAACTCACAGTACTGTAGTTTATTTTCTGACATTTGCTTCCATGAAAACTCATGTTGTTTTTTTCTTTGTAGCCAAGAGTTTATCATTATCTCTTTTTTTTCCAGCTAATACCTTCCAGTTCCTCTGGAACGTTGGTCAGAAATTCTTTGTGTCCAACAAGGACAGCGGTTCTTTTGAGACAGCCGTGGAGTTCTGCTCCCAGCAAGGCCTGGAGCTGGCTCTGCCCCAGAATGAAGAGGAGAACAACAAACTGATGGAGGTGTTTGGGGACGCCTTCAAAGACGTCTGGATCAGTGTCAAAAACAAAACGGCAGATGGGACATTTCAGGTTGACGTAAAAAATCAACCTCTGACTTTCACTAAATGGGAAAAGGGACAGCCAGGTGACTCCATCCAGCACACAGGCTGCACTGTGCTGACTGGAAACGGCTTCTGGAGGGTGATGCATGACTGCCACTACAACACGTTCATTGTTTGTCAGCTATAGTGACATTTTTGTCCAAGTTTTTCCTTAATGTCTCGTGAAACTAAATGTTTCCTACTTCTTTAAATACATTTTTTAGACTTGTTCTCTATTTTTCTTTTTTTGAAATCTGAGTTTCTGTTAAGAACTTAAATATGTGTTGATTTAATTAACATTATGTGTACATATTTCTCAATAAATAAATAAAAATGAATAAAGTAAGTGCTTGGTGCGGATACTCTGCTCCAATAAAATAAAGACCAACCATCCCTTTTTACATTTGGTTTCACTTTTTTAAACCTGAATTTATATTTTACAAAGTTAAAAATAAATGTTAATGCTTCTCTTTTCTTTGGGAAAAGTTTTAAACAAATAAATACTTGTAAGCTGTTTACATTTGATACAAAATTACACAATTATTTATGTTTGAAGAGTGTGTTGATTCAACAACATCCATCTACTTTAGGAAATGAATTGTATTTTTCACCTCTGGTCCAACATGTGTGTATTTGATTATATCAGTTACTGACATTGTACTATCCACAGTAGTTCCACAAGAAGAGCTTCAGCTTTGGTGCATATGATGTTTTTTTTAATATAATAGTAAAATGCGCATAAAAGTTAGAGGATGAGTGACATGACTTAATGACCCAAGACAGTGTGTTGTGTACAGCAGACCAAACTGTCCCCTTATGATAACAGTCTGAAGTTTGTCCATTCATCCATCATCAGAACACGTTGAATCCCTTTCGGAGGGTTGCTGGAGCAATTGAGATACCAATCAACCTATGAAGTAATTATTTGGACTTTAGGAGGAAAGCAGAGAAAACCCACACATGCACGAGGAGAACATGGAAACTCCACAGGAAATTCCCAGCTGGGATTTCAACCAGGGCATTCTCACTGTGAAATGAGAGCACTATCCACTGTGTGCAGGTCCTACAAAGAGTATTGAAGAAGAAGCTAAATTAATAAAGTATGACAGGACAGTAGTGAAGGGATCTCCAATTTTCTGAGCAAAAGACTTTTGCTTCAAAATTACCTTAATTTATAGCATATACATAAAGTAAAAAGATAAGTGAATTGTTTTTCTCATAGCTGGAAATAAATTCAGGCATCAAGGGGTTGATACCTTGTTAGCAAGAAGGTTTAAATTATTTTTAAGTGTTAAAAATAATTCACACTAAATAACTTTAAGTTATATATTGGCCTGATACTTTAAAACACAAAAACATGATGATAACTTGAGTGATTGGTCAGTCATTTACTTTTTGTACTTGTCAAAAGCCCACTGTCTTTTTTTGAATGATAGTTTTATTATAACGTTAGTTTTTTAAAGTAAAAAAAAAAAGTCATTTCAGTTTTTTATGACTTCAAGGTTTTTTGCTGACTTGTAAAATTCCTCTGTCTGATGTTTTAGTCTAGTTTTACTTTTTAAAATACTCATCATTACATTACAAACATTAAAAATCCTTTCATCTTTTTCTCTATACATATATTTACAGTACAGACCAAAAGTTTGGACACACCTTCTCATTCAAAGAGTTTTCTTTACTTTTCATGACTATGAAAATTGTAGAGTCACACTGAAGGCATAAACCTGTAAATTAACACATATGGAATAAATACATATGTCATATTGTAGGTTCTTCATAGTTGCCACCTTTTGATTTGATTACTGCTTTGCACACTCTTGACATTCTCTTGATGAGCTTCTAAAGGTAGTCAGCTGAAATGTTTTTCACTTCACATGTGTGCCCTGGTTAACAGGTTAACAGCAGCTCAGATTGGAGAGCAGGTCAATGGCACACAGAGTTCTAGCAGCAGACACATCTCTACAACAACTGTTAAAAGGAGACTGTGTGAATCAGGCCTTCATGGTAGAATATCTGCTAGAAAACCACTGCTAAAGAAAGGCAACAAGCAGAAGAGACTTGTTTGGGCTAAAGAACACAAGGAATTGACATTAGTCTCGTGGAAATCTGTGCTTTGGTCTAATGAGTCCAAATTGAAGATTTTTGGTTCCAACCACCGTGTCATCCCAAGCAATCCTGATTTTGACCAGGGGCCCTAAATTGTGTAATACTAAATAAACTTGACACCACTTTTAAATATCTGGGTCTCTTTTTTGGGTTCTGTTATAATGAAAGATGGTTTTCAACTTTTCACATGATCAGTAGCAAACATTAAAGCCTGAAGGAACATATTTTTGACTCAATTTTGTTGCACAAACTTCAATCCATCGGATGGCAACAACACAGAAACAGGCGACCACACAAACTAAGCCCAAAGGGATAATATAGAATAACCAAATAACCTGAAGTATGATTTAAGACTGTGGGAGGAATCTGAAGTCCTGGCGAAAAGAACTTATACTTATATTGAACTAATTTATATGAACTCCTTTTGTTTTCTACCAACTGATCTGCCGCCGCTTGCATGTTGGTATATGTCAGACCACCATGACAACAGTGGTTCATCGTGTGAGCAGTGCTAAACAGTATCAAGCACAGAAAGTTCCTGGCATTCTGAAGCACATATTGTGTGACAGTTGAGCTGTCACTGATAGAGATTTTGACAGAAAAGTCATTGGAACTGATTAGCAATCTTTTAATGCATCAGTGTGTTCAGTTTTAATACAGCTAAGCATGTTTTAGAGATAAAACATAAAAAAGATCATCTTGTATCCATGGATGTTGGTGAAGTTGCAGAAAAAAGCACAGTTGAAATGTGGAAATGAATTAATCAACATGGATTTTTTGCTGACTACTCCGCTGACTAACTTTTCTTTTTTTTCCTGAGTCAGACCAGAAGTCTGTATAAATAAGTATTGTCAAGTTTTCAACTTCACTTGTGTTTGAAACCAGTGGCAAAAACAGCATTTCTAAGGTAATTATGGCTTTTGATAAAGAAGTTTAAAACAACTTCAAGAATAGGATTTTTCTAACGCAATCTAAACAATTTCACTCATTTCTTTTCAAAAAGGTTTCAAGGTCAAATCAATAATAGGTGGATAAATGTGTAATTGTGTAACTTTCATTAGCTTTAAATTGACTTGTTATAGTAAAGCCCTGCTTGGTTATGTTGCTTTTAACCTAAATGGGTTACACAGTTATAGGAATTGTGTCATCATTTTTTTTTTAAATATCTGGATTCCATCTCTGCCTTTAGATGATCGGGAAGCGTCTTCTGCTCAGCATCTTCAGCTTGTTGATTCCAAGTGTCTACAACCTTGCTGGAGCTTCCACGGCAACAGATCCAAACAAAAAGGATCAGCATGGCTCCAAAGGATTGGATCAGCGCTCCTCAAAAGACTATGCACATTATTCACATGAATATGGTAAGGTTTATTGTCCTTTCTTCTGACATTCTGACAAATATATCTTGCAAATAAAACTAAAAACTAAATTTAAAAAAATCTACTGCCTGTTGAAAAGTGTCAAAAAATCAAAAAGTGATGTTCTAATTCCTCTGTCCATCTATACACAGCTACTGGGTTAAAATATTAACAAATTCTACAAAATGAAAATTTTTGGATTTGGAAATTTTAGAATTCATAGACTTAACTGTACAGTTTCTATTTACGTTTTGGTTGTTTTTCCTGCTTCTGTTTGTGTAAAAAAAACCCATCCAAAACAAATTTCATAACAGAGTTTTTTAACTACCAACTAAAGAGTCTTTGGAGTTTCCTTGAAGTTAAAGAGCAGTTAAAAACTCTACCAAATGTCTGCCATCTCAAAGAATTTTACCCCATTTAAAGTATTTAAAATATAGGGGACTTTAAATTCCATTTTTATATCTACATGTCAAACTTGCTGTGCAAGCAGAATTTAGTATACATAAATCTTCTGCAGCAACTAAAAAGATCAACGTACAGTCAAACACTGAATCTGACTATAACCAATAGATGTTGCTGTTTAAAAAAGTTTTTCCAAAAATGTGGATGTCTGACTATTTCTGTTTGCTTTGATTTGTTGATTTTAATTATAACTAATATATTTTGGTAAGATTTTTCAAGTTTTCATTCTCTATTTGTTGGAAGAAGAAGAAGTTTGCTTGCTACTTGAGATTGAAAAACCAACTGCAGGTTCAGGATAGACAATTTCAGTTAAAAGACCATTTGACCCACCTCACAAAAGTTCTGGGGCCTCATTTATAAAACTTTGCGTAGGATTTGCGTCAGAAGTGGCGCACGGATGAAACATAGGACGTGCGTACGCACAGAAATATTCGGATTATTAAAACCGTGCGCACGCACATCCTACGCATCTTTCCCTTAATAAATCACAACCGATTCTAAATGCAGCGCAGCTTTTGCGGCTTCATGACACGCCCATAGTTGCCCATAAATAGTCCGTGAAACGCCCACAAATGAATATTCATTGATTGCGAAACCATGCCAAACACGGAGAGAAAATAAAAAAAAACGTAACTTCACTCAATGTGAAGTAGAAGTTATCGTTGGCGAGGTGGAAAAGAGGAGAAAAGTGTTGTTTGGAGGGCACAGTGTGGGCATTACTAATGCCAAAAAGGCACGTGAGTGGCAAACGGTGGCAGACGCCTTAAATGCTGTAGCCTCACAACCTTGGACCGTGGCCGAAATAAAAAAGAAATGGTCGGACATCAAAGTCGAGGCAAAAAAACGTCTGGCGCTGCATCGCCAGAGTGTGTCTGCCACGGGGGGGGGGGGGGGGGGGGGGGGGGTTTCCGGAGCTGACCCCTCTTGATGAGAGACTGGCGGCAATAATTGGGCCCCACCAGAGAGGGACGCCCACAGCCCCAGTCCTGTTGGACAGGACAAGTTTAAAAAAAAAAAAAAAAAAAAAAAAAACATAAAATAATTGGGGAATCCCTTAAGTGGAGTGGTGACTGGGGCGCAGGGGGGGCACCGACGTGCCAGATGAACCGGGTGACACACCCCCAAAAGCCCGCAGAGGTCCAACAGGGCGGCTCGAGAAAGCCGGAACCGGCTCATAAGCCACCTGTCCTCGTTTGCCAGCACGCGTCTTCTTGCTGTCTAAAGATGCGTTCACTCCGAATTCTTCCATTTGCCACATCTTCTAAGAGCGCAAGATCAGCCACCCATTGTGCGTCATTGTGATGGGGCAGATGGGGCATTTTATTTCCATCCATTTAATTACATCTGACAAGCTACAGATGTCGGTAATAATCAACGTGGAAATGGGAAATTGATCAGCGCAAATGTAATTTCTTGTTGCTTTCTGAATGAGACATACGCCATACATTGTTTTATCAAAAATAAAACAAACTAAAGGCATATGCATGAATACCATAATTCCGTAGCTTCTGAAGAAATGTTTTACTATGAAAACAACTTTCCCCATTGGACAATTAATACGTCTGTCTGTCTGTCTAATTGCACCTATATCTGCTCCGCCAGATGAACACATTAACGACAATATCAGTTTTGTACATTATTTCGTTCTGTTAACTATATTATTTATGAGGATGAATTGCACAACATGCCAATATTGCAGAACATATTTCACTTTTCTTTCTGCAAATAAGTGTTCATTTCAATTTCTGTTGTAATTTTCGTTTGATTTTTTTTGTTTGTCTCACTGCTGATCGATCAAACGGGTGTTCGTGTAGGCTGTTAATTGTAAGACTTGCTTTGTGAAGTCTTCATGTAATTTCTGATAGGCAGTATTGTCATTTTCACTTTCACGTGTTTTTCTTCCGTCTGCCGACGGTGTCGCCGCTTCTCATTTCACCCGTTTTTGTGCGTACGCCTGGGTCAGAGCTTGCGTGAAGGACCGCACATTTTCCCGTCAAGTTTGCTTTTTATAAATCTCAATTATTGCGTAGAGAGTGACGTACGCCTTCTTTTGTGTGTACGCAACATTTTTAAATGAGGCCCCAGGTCACTTTATGATAACTTAGTTAAACTAGAAACTGTAGAGAATCCTTTTCAAAGATTATTCAGAAAGTAATGGTATCAGCTGGGGGCAGGAAGGACCAACTTTAAGAGTGAGCATTACAGCACATGTGAAGAAACCTCCAAATGAAGAGTCTCTTGTGACTGAGTTAGTGTTATAAAAAGGATTCCATTTTTATTGATGGCTTATTTTGATCCAATATCTTAAACCCACATCCAACTAATTTGTGACAAAGCCTTTGGTGAAACTGATGCTGGGTTGTTGCCATATTAATTTATTTTAAACTGTTGCAATGATTGAGTGGTTTTCTTCACTCTGCTTCAGCTGTACTTTACTCTTCTGTCTTTATTCAAACCCAGATCCCCATTTTCCACCTGTGCTAATGGGACCACCTGGACCACCTGGACCATGTGGACCACCTGGACATCATGGACCACCTGGACGTCCTGGAAAAAATGGACAAAAAGGCGAAAAGGGTGAAACTGGACCTAAAGGATCACCGGGATCACCTGGAGAACAGGGTCTAGGAGGGGAAAAGGGTCTAAGGGGCCCTCGGGGACCAAGGGGTCGAAACGGAAAAAAGGGGCGACGCGGACCAGAAGGTGAAGAGGGACCACAAGGGCCAAAGGGTGAAACGGGACCTGAGGGACCACCTGGACCTGAAGGGCCGTGTGGACCAATTGGACCTGAAGGACCTTGTGGACCACATGGACCTAAAGGTCAACCTGGACAAAAAGGTGACAATGGACAAAAAGGACAACCTGGACCTCAAGGACCAATGGGACCTCCAGGACCACAGAATTTGAAAGGTGAAATGGGACCAAAAGGATCGCCAGGATCAAATGGACCACCTGGACCACCTGGCCCTCCAGGACCACAGGGATCAAAAGGTGACATGGGACCAAAAGGATCACCAGGATCAAGTGGACCAGCTGGACCACCTGGACCTCCAGGACCACAGGGATCAAAAGGTTACATGGGACCACAAGGGCCAAAGGGTCAAATGGGACCTCCAGGACCACAGGGATCAAAAGGTTACATGGGACCCCCTGGACCTCAAGGACCACCTGGACCACCTGGAAGTCAGGGACCAAAGGGTGAAAAAGGACATAAAGGTGAAAAAGGTGAAAAGGGATCAAAGGGAGAAAATGGTGAACCTGGAACACAAGGACCTCCTGGACCATTGGGACCTCCAGGACCACAAGGCTTAAAAGGTAAAAAGGGTTGTCCAGGACCAAAAGGTACGCCTGGAATACAGGGGCCCCCTGGACCATGTGGACCTCCAGGTCCTTCTGGATCAAAAGGTGCAAAGGGGGAAAGAGGACCAAGTGGACCTCCAGGACCAACTGGATATAAGGGATCACCTGGAATGAAAGGTGATATTGGACCGCAAGGACCATGTGGACCGCCTGGACCATGTGGACCTCCTGGACCAGCTGGAAATCAGGGGCCAAAGGGTTATAAGGGCGATCAGGGCAACATGGGACCACCGGGGCCCAAAGGTAGCACTGGACCACCTGGACCAAAGGGTTGCAAGGGAAATAAGGGAGAAAAGGGAGAAAAGGGTGAAAAGGGTAAACGGGGTAAAAAGGGAGAGAAGGGTGAGAAGGGGGAAATGGGTCCACCAGGTCCACCATGTTCACCATTACCTTCACTTCTACGAACTCGACGTGGAGTAACTGGACCAATTGGAATTCCAGGACCAATTGGACCTCCTGGAGCAACTGGACATCAAGGACCTCGGGGCTTAAATGGGGAAATTGGACCACAGGGGCCACCTGGTGAGCCTGGATCCCATGGACAACAAGGTCCAGCTGGATCCCCTGGAACACCCGGAATCTGTAAAACAGGTAATCATCTTTTGATGTACCTACCACTAAGAAATATGAAATGGGACCAAATATGGGATGTTGTTAATCTGATCAGAGCAGGGGGCTTTAGAAATATTATAATCACGCATATGTGATGAAAGGCACGTGAAACCATAATGAGACCAATTGCTCTATAATACATGTTTTTTTAAATTGTCTTATGTTACATTTTTTTGTCTCTGATCTAGACTCGGATATCAGCGTTTTGCTGAACAGTGTAATCAAGATAAAGCAGCACATACTAGGTAAGGCAATGTTCAACATTACAGCTTTATTTGGAACCGGAAAAAGCTGCAATTTATTCCTTTAATCAAGTCTGTTCAACAGATCTGGTTTTTTCCATATTTTTCTGTCTTCTTTGAAAACATCAGTTGATTATTTTCATCTCTTTTTTTTCCAGCTAATACCTTCCAGTTCCTCTGGAACGTTGGTCAGAAATTCTATGTGTCCAACAAGGACAGCGGTTCTTTTGAGACAGCCGTGGAGTTCTGCTCCCAGCAAGGCCTGGAGCTGGCTCTGCCCCAGAATGAGGAGGAGAACAGCAAACTGATGGAGGTGTTTGGGGACGCCTTCAAAGACGTCTGGATCAGTGTCAACAACAAAACGGCAGAAGGGAAATTCCATGTTGATATGAACAATCAACTTCTGACCTTTACCAAATGGGAAAAGGGACAGCCAGGTGACTCCATCCAGCACACAGGCTGCACTGTGCTGACTGGAAACGGCCTCTGGAGGGTGATGCATGACTGCTTTAGTGATGCATTCATTGTTTGTCAGCTATAGGAGAAACAACGTCTTAACTGTTGTGTTACTTCTTTAAAAGTAATATATTTGATCTAAGTTTTAAAGTTTTTTTCTACAATCTATTTTGTCATCTGTAAAAGACAAGCGGTTCTGATCTTCGTCTTTATTTAAAATAAGGTTATATCTGTCTGAAGTGTTTGCCACTTAATTCTACTAAATATAAATCATTAAAAGAAAAAAATATTTATTTTAAGAATGGAAAGTCTGTAACATCCAAGTGATGTTTGTTAAATATCAGCTTTTAGTCTTTAATACCACTGTCTTCTTTCTCATGAAAATGTGCATTAATGGTTTAAAAGCTGTTGAATTCAGAAAATAAACACATAAAACCTACTTTTTCCTTTCTGTGTTTTCACATGTGTGCTTTTGATAATGTCAATTTAGTATAGGTTGCTGTGACTTTCACATTAAAAACTCCTGCATATGCACAGTCTGAAGATGTCTTAGACATTTTCAGACCGAGAATGCAAGAGTTTTGAACACAGAAGCCCAAAACGCGCATTTGCTCAAGTTTACGTAGACTTTTCATTCAAACTGGCGGTATGAACGAGCGTTGTTGAAGGTGCTGTGAACATAGTTTGAAATGCTTTCCTAAACAGAAATCTAAATAAAAACAACTTTTTTAAGGAATTGTGTTTTGGTTTCTGCTTTCATTTCTAAATAAAATGTTTTTACAATCATTTTTCCTTTAATTGTTGTTGTGGTCTTATGTTTTCATGTTGGGTGATTTGCTGATGGGGTTTGCACTTCAGGGCCACCTTTACAGAATCAGAATCCTTTATTGTCATTATGCAGTGCACAATAAAAGTTTTTCCAGCAGCTCTTTTCAATTAATACCTATACAAGTAAGAATGACTGTACAGTAAAATATAATCGAATATTGCACAAAAAAACTTAAGATGCAGCAAGACCATGTCACAGTGTGTTGTCAGGGTTAGGGGGTTATGTTTGGTCCTTTTATTATTAATCAATTAATAATAATAATATTATTAATCAATTTTCTAGGATAGTTTCTGGAGAGTGGCAGTAGTTCAATAAAAATTTACATCTCAACCCTCTCAGCCTGCAATGCACCTTGGGGGAGGAGCTACTTGCACGTGGTCCACCTCCCATGGTTGCCGTATAGAATAGCCCCCCCCCCCTCTCGGGTTTTAATTGCACCTTAGACATGCAAGGCCCTTGGCAGGGGGGGGGGGGGTGCTTGGACATCACTGCCAGCAAGCCGCAGATGTCCCCTTAGCGCCCTACCTGCAAATTTTAACCGCACCTTAGACATTATGGCCCCTTGGTTGGGAGGGTGAGGGGACATCACTGTGAGAAATCAGGAGATGTCCTCTTAGTACCCTACCCGCCAATTTTAACTGCATCCCCCTAGTACACACACCCTTTACCCCTCAAAATATACACTCCAATACAAACACACATACTTGCACACACACACCATCACAAACACACATGTCCCTGTGGTGTGGGTTCTGGTCCTTGCTTCTGAGCGTTGGGCCTCGCCAAATTTCCATTTGTGGCTGAGCCTGGTCGGGCCATGTTTACCACACTTCTTGTGGATCCTCCTCTTACCCTGGGTGTCCTCCTCCTGGGCGGGGATGGATGGCCCCTGCCTTGCCCTTCCTGGACCAACCGTGGGCTGGGTGGGTGGCTGCCTAGAGCGCAGGGCGGGTCTCCCTTGGGGGGTCCTGGCTCGTGCCTAGGGTTGGGGTGGTGGAATGCCCAGAACTCCTGGGTGGTAGTTCATTCAGAGGGTTCATTCAGACATACCTCTGGTTTTTCCGAAGATTCATAACCCCTGTAGTCAAAATAGAATATGTCCAACACAAGAGGCCTTCAGCTTTCATCTTTTACCCAGCTGTTGGACATAAAAAAAAAAAAAACTTGCATCAGAGTTGTGGACTGGACTGTTGGCATGGAGTAAACCTGCCGACATTTCCCATCATCCTTTTGTATACTCTTTCCCGCTAGCTTAGAGGCTTTCACAACCCCAACTTAACATTAGCGGCAGTGACGTGCAGTCAGGGGGAGGCAATATAGCTTCAAAATGCATAAATTAAATTAAATTATATTAAATCAATATAGTTTTTAAATGAAAAATAAAACATTGATTAATTTTTTTACATGTATATTCCATGATTACGTTTTACTGTGTGGGTTTTCAAAATTTCTTTGGTTAAAAAAAAGGGGGGGGGGGGGGGATAATGTAGGATAAGGTGGCACCATCCACTTGTTCCTCCCCTGAGCTGAACACACTGAGCTGCAGCTGACACATGCACTTCACTGTTTCAGTCTTTCTATTGTCAAAAAAGACCCTTTATTAAAAATGATTTAATTTGGTTATTTTTTGCAAACTGTCTGATTACATTGGTGCCAGTTTGTGACCTATTTAGTTTTTTTTATCCGTTAAAACATGCGCTTTAGGAGTATACTTGGTGAGGTCCGCTTGCCTCAAGGCAGAGGGCGCTGGTGATCTTAGAGAATGTGACACCGCAGCAAAAGAATAATAGAATTAGTGGTAGCAAGTCAAGTGCAGTCATCCAGTGTTTCTTTACTATTGTTTATAATTATTTTCCAAACGAAGGATTATGTCTCTAAACTCAGGAAATTAAGGAGACACGTCACTGGTAGTGATAGAGAGACCTTGAAAACTATTGAAGCGATTCTGTAGCATAATTAAAAATAAAAGTCAAAACCAGAAATGCTTTTTCATTTTCAAAATCTGGCTTCTGGGGCCTGTTTCAGAAAGGAGGTTCAACCAACTCTGAGGTTGAACTTGAACTCTGAGTTGGTCAATCGAGAGATTAACAACTCTGAGTTTTCTGTTTCAGAGAAGCTGATCAGAGTTAGGTCAATCAACTCTGAGTGGACTGATTCGGAGTTTAGCGTGCGCACCGCGACTATAAGAAGCCATTATCAATGGAGCGCAGATATCACGAGTCACCATGGCAACCGTGAAAAAAAGAGGTCTGCGTATTTTTCGCCAGCTGAACTTGACGTGCTGCTGCAGAGTTACAGTGAATATGAGCACATATTCTGGAAGAAAAGCAACACCGCTGCATCTGCAAAACAGAGACAGTTAGCGTGGGAAAACATAGCTGCTCAAGTTAATGCCTAAGTTTGCATTTAAATCATTGTTATAAAATATTGGCTGTAATAACTTTCTAAATAGCGTAAGGTGTGAAATAAAAAATGGCAATATTTAGGTGTACTTTTGAAGTGTTATTCCTGGTGTAAATGCATGAAATGCTGCATAGTGTTCAGAACCAATCTGGGGGAAAAATGCATTTAATGTTGATAATGTTTAGAGGACTTTTTTGTTAACCTTCCCCTCTTGGTCAGTTTAATATTAATACATGCAATTGTGTTTTAAAAGGGAACTTTTGTCTACTGTTGAACCTTTCGCTGCGCGAAGACTTCTCCTTTCTTTTCTCTCGTCTTTCCGACCGTGGTCAGAAGCGCAGGGGAGATTTCCTTCAGGGCCGAAGGGAATTCTCCTTCGGGGTTCACTTCCCGTTGGAAACCCTCAACCTCCAGAGCGGATTAAGAATGACCCCAAAACAGTTATTCTGGGAATGACACCTTCTCTTTACTTAACTAAGTGCTCCGTCCTCCGAACACACAATATATTCCACGCACACACCTCCGCTCTGTGCTCACACCCCCCCCCCCCATCAGCACCTGCACTCGCACCCCGCTCAGCACACACACACTGCAACACTACCCTTGTATTGATCAAGTGGTATAGGTTTATATGGGATTAAGAAAGTAAGCAGTACTAGCAAATTGTGTTTCCAAAAAGTAATTGTTACATTAATCTAATTCAATGTCCCTGATTTCATTTTCATGTAGATGCAATCCTGCAGGAATTAAAAGAACATGGCAGCAGCTAAAAATGAAGTATAAAAACATAATTCAATCAGGTCAAATATGAGCATGTCATGGATGTAGGCTTTGTTGACAATATTTGACGTATGAAACATCTACATAGCAATATCTAATGTTGTTTTCATTGTATATATGTAATTGACTGCAACGAAAAACGGTAACGCTCAAACAAAAACGTATGGAGAAATGACAAAATATTGAGTCTTCTCAAAATCCTCGTACGAGGTAAATATAATTCTCTACGAATTAATGCAGCCTCCTCGTCTATTGGGTCCTCCAAAAAAGAACAAGCCATTCTTGTCACTTAGACAGTCTCTGTGTGACGGAAATGTGGGCAATGAAGGTTAAAGCGAAAAATACCACTTCGTCTTTAAAAAGGGGAGGGGACCGGCAGAAACCTTGAGTTTGGAGAATAAAACCTGCTCCCGACCAGGTTAGGTTCACAGCATAAGTAACCATGGACACTGACTCCGAGTATAAGTTACCTCTCTTTCAGAAACGGGTTTGACTTACTCTGCTTTCTCTGGTTTAACAAACCTCCCATTCTGAAATGGAAAACCCAGGGTTTCCCTGATTCCAGGGTTAACGCACTCAGAGTTTACACTTAACCTCCTTTCTGAAACAGGCCCCTGGTTTCTCTGGTTTATCTTTATTTATTTATTTATTTATTTATTTTCCACTGGTGTTTGTCTTTGTGTATTTTATTGTGTGGGGCTAATTTAATGTATCTTATTGTATTTTATTGCATTTGATTTTGTTTTTATGTACAGCACCTTGAGCTGTCTTTGCTGTCATGAAAGGTGCTATATAAATAAAATTAATTTGAATTTGAAAATGAAGCTGTGTTTTTTGGCTCAAAATTAAAATGAAAAAGCAATCCGCTAAAATGCTTTTTCATTTTCTTCTTCAACACTGCTTATTGTGTCACTTAATTAAAATGTTAATGAAAATGTTATTTGGTATTTCATTTTCAAAAAGTTATCTGGGGCACCCCTGAGGTTTCTTCGTTTTTTCGGGAATATGTTGTTTTTAGGAGTTTTTCCTAACCGCGAAGAGGGCAGGTATGCCAGTTTAGTTTAGTCCGTTTGTTAGTTCATTTTAGTATTTTCCTATGTAATTGTATTCATGATCCTTTTGATTGTATGTTTCACTTTTGCAATTACCGATACAAAGCCCATCGAAACGACTGTTGTTGTGACTTTGGGCAATACAAATAAAATTGAATTGAATTGAATTGCATTAAATGCGTAGCAAAATTCATTTAGAAATGTTTAATTTGACAATTAATATGAATTAACAGAAATGCTTTTGTAATTTTCAAAATGTAACTACATCAATGACGCGAAATTAAAATGAAAACTCAATCATTAACAATGCTTTTTCCTTTTTTACTTTAAAACTGTGACAAAATAAGCAGTGTTGAAGAAGAAAATGAAAAACCATTTCTGGTTTTGACTTTTCTTTTTAATTATGCTTCCATAGAAACTGAAGGAAGAAAAGGAACACTTCTACATTTTTTCTTTTAACTTGTCCTGTCCAACAGCTAGGCAGGCAGATGAGAGCTAAAGGCCTCTTGTGTTGGACATATTTTACTTTAACAATGGGGGTTATTAATCTTCAGACAAACCAAAGGTATGTCTGAATAAACCCCTTTTGTAATTGACGTTTGAAAATCTTTGGTGTTGGACCGGACGGAAAAGGAAAGAAGGGAAGAAGAGAGAGGGATGTTAGAGATAGGGGGGGGGGGGGGGGGGTAGGAGGATGATAATAGGAGGGGAGGGGGGATAAGACAATGAAGCAGCATAAAGCAATAAGTTTACTGGTTGTTTATCATTACGGTAAGGTTCAAATGTAGTAAAAAAAAGGGCGGGGCCTGTCCACACACACACTCAAATGTTATCAACACACCTGCTAGCTGCAAAAATGTCCACATGTCAACATGTACACAATACAGATAGTGTTCACACACACATACTTATGCCTTAAAACCAACTAGTGTGAAATCTTTCATTCATTCAATCACGCAAACTATTAGTGCAGAGGTGAGCTAACACCTGTGCTCAGGTGAGTGTTTATGTTCTTCTAAAATGGATGGAGGAATGTGTAAAGAAGACCGCGGTCAAGTGAGCCGACATCTGTGGAAGTGCGGTCTCGCTAGCCGTCACTGACTTTTTGCATGCACAATTACATAACAGTTTAGGGTACACGCGCCCAGCGAGCCGAAAAGACGGTATAAAGCGCTAATATCATTATGTCACAGTTACCCATCCTCAAATAACATGTACTGTGCTCAGAAATCAATGAGAGCTATTGCAAGCCCTATATTGTCATTTGATGTACAAATGTATTCATTTAGATTGCATGTATGTTCATTCCATAATAAACTACCAGAAATAACGTGTTTTGTTTGAAATATAATCAATCAGACAGATTCTAAAAGTGAGATTTAACACTAGGAAGAGTGTTTTGTGAGTTGTTGAGCTTGTCATGAAATGGAAACAAACAGAAATGAAGATACTCAGTGTAAAAGGGCACATCTGTCATATGTCAAATCTTTCTAAAGTTGCTTCATTTAAGGTGACACAAAACTTTCACTGGATTATTGTTGGTAGTGATGTTCATGATCATCACAGCAAGTTTGAAGGAAAATGACTGGAGACCATTAGAGATAGGTTGAAAAAGGTTGAAATGAAATTTTAAACAACACAGTTTAACTGTTGTCAATCTAATGGTGACTGAGCTACTCTTTAAGTGTCATGTGTTTGTAAATCTGACTGATAGATAACATTAGTGCCTCACCTGTGCTGAAACTCACCACACGTATCTGATTAGCGGTACAATAAAAATGTACTTTTTGTACCAGTTGCAAGCTCAGACGAGGAAAGCAAAGTCGTATGCGGATCTATTTTTCTGCAAGTGGATGCATCAGAATGGAGCAGAGAAGGGAGCTTGTGCCTGCAGACTGTAGGTCCTGCTTCACATCTAGAAGTTTTTTCCAACAGCATTTTTTCGTCTGCTCCTGATTCACATCAATTTGAATAAAGAAATATTTGGGCGGTTGAGCAGGTCATCCATTGATAAAAAGGTTGGCAGTTCGATCCCTGCTTCCTCCAGTCAACGGTCGTTGTGTCCTTGGGCAAGACACTTCACTCTCCCTGCCTTCAGTGTGGCTCCACTGGTGTGTGAATGTGCATGAGTGTCCTGGCGATGGTCAGAGGGACTGTAGGTACGAACTGGCAGCCACGCCCCTGACATCACCGAATATGAATAATGAATTAATCATGGAAACATTGTAAGTGCTTTGAGTGTCTGGAAAAGCGCAGATAAATCTAACCCATTATTAATATTAGAAATGCAAATGCAAACTTAAATTTCTGTATACATGGAGTCATGCCCATGACTATCTCTGATTGGGTTTAACCAAGAAGATGGGCTGAAATGCATTAAAACATATGGGCGGCCATGGTGCAGTGGTAGGGCGGTCAACCCATGATCATAATATTGCAGGTTCAATTCCCACTTTGCACGCCCATGAGTCAAAGTGTCCTAAGGCATGACACTGAACCCCACCATGCCTCTGGTGGTAGGTGGGCACCTGTGTTTGGCAGCAGAGCAGCCACCAGTGTGTGTCACTGGGTGAATGGGTCTGTGACTGTAAAGCACTTTGTCCTTGTAGGTAGAAAAGCACTATATAAGTATACACCATTTGGCATGAAGCACATTTAACCAAAAACATGAATGTTATTGCTAACCCAAATGTATCTACTGCCATCAATAATATTATAATTCAAGACATACCTATGAAGTGATAATGGACATATTCTATACTAATCAGAAAACATCTTTGAAAAAAGGTATTTTTGCATTTAGATTTCCGTTTAGGAAAGCATTTCAAACTATGTTCACAGCACCTTCAACAACGCTCGTTCATACCGCCAGTTTGAATGAAAAGTCTACGTAAACTTGAGCAAATGCGCGTTTTGGGCTTCTGTGTTCAAAACTCTTGCATTCTCGGTCTGAAAATGTCTAAGACATCTTCAGACTGTGCATATGCAGGAGTTTTTAATGTGAAAGTCACAGCAACCTATACTAAATTGACATTATCAAAAGCACAAATGTGAAAACACAGAAAGGAAAAAGTAGGTTTTATGTGTTTATTTTCTGAATTCAACAGCTTTTAAACCATTTAATGCACATTTTCATGAAGAAAGAAGACAGTGGTATTAAAGACTAAAAGCTGATATTTAACAAACATCACTTGGATGTTACAGACTTTCCATTCTTAAAATAAATATTTTTTTCTTTTAATGATTTATATTTAGTAGAATTAAGTGGCAAACACTTCAGACAGATATAACCTTATTTTAAATAAAGACGAAGATCAGAACCGCTTGTTTTTTACAGATGACAAAATAGATTGTAGAAAAAAACTTTAAAACTTAGATCAAATATATTACTTTTTAAGAAGTGACACAACAGTTAAGACGTTGTTTCTCCTATAGCTGACAAACAATGAATGCATCACTAAAGCAGTCATGCATCACCCTCCAGAGGCCGTTTCCAGTCATCACAGTGCAGCCTGTGTGCTGGATGGAGTCACCTGGCTGTCCCTTTTCCCATTTGGTAAAGGTCAGACGTTGATTGTTCATGTCAACATGGAATTTCCCTTCTGCCGTTTTGTTGTTGACACTGATCCAGACGTCTTTGAAGGCGTCCCCAAACACCTCCATCAGTTTGCTGTTCTCGTCCTCATTCTGGGGCAGAGCCAGCTCCAGGCCTTGCTGGGAGCAGAACTCCACGGCTGTCTCAAAAGAACCGCTGTCCTTGTTGGACACATAGAATTTCTGACCAACGTTCCAGAGGAACTGGAAGGTATTAGCTGGAAAAAGAGATGAAAATAATCAACTGATGTTTTAAGGAAGAAAGAAAAATATGGAAACAACCAGATCTGTTGAACAGACTTGATAAATGAATAAATTGCAGCTTTTTCCGGTTCCAAATAAAGCTGTAATGTTGAACATTGTCTTACCTAGTATGCGCTGCTTTATCTTGATTACACTGTTCAGCAAAACGCTGATATCCGAGTCTAGATCAGAGACAAAAAAATGTAACATAAAACAAGTTAAAAAAACATGTATTATAGAGCAATTAGTCTCATTATGGTTTCACGTGCCTTTCATCACATATGCGTGATTATAATATTTCTAAAGCCCCCTGCTCTGATCAGATTAACAACATCCCATATTTGGTCCCATTTCATATTTTTCTAGTGGTAGGTACATCAAAAGATGATTACCTGTTTTACAGATTCCGGGTGTTCCAGGGGATCCAGCTGGACCTTGTTGTCCATGGGATCCAGGCTCACCAGGTGGCCCCTGTGGTCCAATTTCCCCATTTAAGCCCCGAGGTCCTTGATGTCCAGTTGCTCCAGGAGGTCCAATTGGTCCTGGCATTCCAATTGGTCCAGTTACTCCACGTCGAGTTCGTAGAAGTGAAGGTAATGGTGAACATGGTGGACCTGGTGGACCCATTTCCCCCTTCTCACCCTTCTCTCCCTTTCTACCCCGTTTACCCTTTTCGCCCTTTTCTCCCTTGTCTCCCTTATTTCCCTTGCAACCCTTTGGTCCAGGTGGTCCAGTGCTACCTTTGGGCCCCGGTGGTCCCCTGTTGCCCTGATCGCCCTTATAACCTTTTGGCCCCTGATTTCCAGCTGGTCCAGGAGGTCCAGATGGTCCAGGCGGTCCACATGGTCCTTGCGGTCCAATATCACCTTTCATTCCAGGTGATCCCTTATTTCCAGTTGGTCCTGGAGGTCCACTTGGTCCTCTTTCCCCCTTTGCACCTTTTGATCCAGAAGGACCTGGAGGTCCACATGGTCCAGGGGGTCCCTGTATTCCAGGCGTACCTTTTGGTCCTGGATAACCCTGTTGACCTTTTAAGCCTTTTGGTCCTGGAGGTCCCAATGGTCCAGGAGGTCCTTGTGTTCCGGGTTCACCATTTTCTCCCTTTGATCCCTTTTCACCTTTTTCACCTTTATGTCCTTTTTCACCCTTTGGTCCCTGACTTCCAGGTGGTCCAGGTGGTCCTTGAGGTCCAGGGGGTCCCATGTAACCTTTTGATCCCTGTGGTCCTGGAGGTCCCATTTGACCCTTTGGCCCTTGTGGTCCCATGTAACCTTTTGATCCCTGTGGTCCTGGAGGTCCAGGTGGTCCAGGTGGTCCATTTGATCCTGGTGATCCTTTTGGTCCCATGTCACCTTTTGATCCCTGTGGTCCTGGAGGTCCAGGTGGTCCAGGTGGTCCACTCGATCCTGGTGATCCTTTTGCTCCCTTTTCACCTTTCAAATTCTGTGGTCCTGGAGGTCCCATTGGTCCTTGAGGTCCAGGTTGTCCTTTTTGTCCATTGTCACCTTTTTGTCCAGGTTGACCTTTAGGTCCATGTGGTCCACAAGGTCCTTCAGGTCCAATTGGACCCCACGGCCCTTCAGGTCCAGGTGGTCCCTCAGGTCCCATTTCACCCTTTGGCCCTTGTGGTCCCTCTTCACCTTCTGGTCCGCGACGCCCCTTTTTTCCGTTTCGACCCCTTGGCCCCCGAGGGCCCCTTAGACCCTTTTCCCCTTCTGGACCCTGTTCTCCAGGTGATCCCTGTGATCCTTTAGGTCCAGTTGCACCCTTTTCGCCTTTTTGTCCATTTTTTCCAGGACGTCCAGGTGGTCCATGTGGTCCAGGTGGTCCACATGGTCCAGGTGGTCCAGGTGGTCCCATTAGCACAGGTGGAAAATGGGGATCTGGGTTTGAATAAAGACAGAAGAGTAAAGTACAGCTGAAGCAGAGTGAAGAAAACCACTCAATCATTGCAACAGTTTAAAAGAAATTAATATGGCTCTTAATTATTACAATTATTACTATTATAATTATTATTATAATTAATTGAATCCTCTTTCTGACACTGACTTTCTCACAACAGAGAATCTTCATTTGGAGTTTAGGAGATCTTTCCTGCCCCGAGCTGATACCACTACTTTCGGAATAATTTTGAAAAGGATTCTCTACAGTTTCTAGTTTAACTACATGATCATAAAATGACCAGAAGTTGTGCGAGGTAGGTCAAATGGAAAATCTAAATTGTCCCTAAGTGTGAGTGTGACTGTGTGGTTGTGTTGCTATGTGATGGACTGGCAAACCTTCCAGGGTTGAACCTTTGCCCAATACTAGCTGGGATAGGCTCCAGCTACCACCCAAAAGGATCAAGTGGTTTAATAAGATGGATGGATAGTTTTAGTGTTGGCACCCAAGAATGGTGTTGCTGTTGAAAAACGTTTCTTGTCATGAATGAGAGGGTTACTTTTCTGTGATCACCTATATTTTATATACTTTAAATAGTGTCAAATTCTTTGAGATGGCAGCAGTGGCGGTTCTACACTAACTTACTCCCTGGGCGAGTAACCCCACAGCCCCCCCCCCCCCCCCCGCACCGCACACATACAAAATTTGACAACATCCTGTTGTGTTCCCTATCTTCTTTTTAGCAATTTTACATAAAAAATGCATGCATTTTCTAGACTCGTATTACAGGGGGGTCAAACTCAGTTACACAGGGGCCTAAGTTAAAAACACGCTTAAGGTTTTTGGCCGAAGAAGATAAAGATTTACTGAACACACTAAAGCTAAACTTTTAAACCTTTTAAACTGAACTTTTTTAACATAAATCTGAATAAAAACAGGAACACAAGTTAACTTAAACCCTAAATAACTTGTAATATTTAGCTCTCCATAGAAATATATTCTGTCAAAATTATACAAATATGAACATGCTGCAGAACAAAACAAAGAAAGCCTGGAAATATTAATAAGAAATTACATATCAAATAATTCCATTTTTGTTGCTCTTTCATCATTTTTTGAGCATTTTTTTTTAGAGCTGGACTCCTGCTTCATTTTTAGCAATAATTTCTTAATGTGTGACGTCCTGAGTGAGTCTTTGTGAAACATATCAGAGGGATTAGATCTAAAAAAAAAAACGTATTGTGATTAATATGTTTATGTCTTATAAAACATAAAAGACTAAATCATAGAATTCATCAGTGGGATTACTCCAAAAATATTTGGCATTTCCCTAAATTTGTGCAACACCAACAGTAGAAATCCTCCCAAAAAAACTCAATCCATAAAAAATGGTCTGCACCCAGCACCCCTGTTACGGTTTCTGTTTCTTTGCCCCTGTGGTTTGTTTCCTTTTTGTTCTGGCATGTTTTGAGTTTAACTTCCTGTCTTATTTTGTAGGGTTTCCTGTTTCGTTTTTGTTGTGAGTTTTACTTTGGTTCCCCATCCTTCCTGATTGTGTTCACCTGTGTCTCGGTTGTCTGTATGTATTTAAGTCTTGTCATTCCCTTCTAGTCCCTTGTTAGTCTGCTCTCCCCGTTTCGAGTGTTTAGTGTTTCTAGCCTGCCGTCTGCAGTGGTTTTGGTTTTGTGTCCTTAGTTTTGTTTATTAAAGCCCCCGTTCCCCTGCCTCCTCTCGCTCTCTGCGCCTGGGTGCTTCCTCCCTTCTCCCCCCGTAACAATCCCTCCCCCTCCCCTTCCCTCTGACACACGCGGCTCTGTCTCTATGACGGGAGGCGCAGCTGCGGCTCAGAGTTGATTGTCAGATAGAAAATTCTCCCAATCACCTCTTAGTGTGATTCAGCCAGCCACCGGCGAGTTGCGCCCCCCTCTCGAGTTTTTGGACTTATGCTCCAAAGACTGCCGCAAAGAGGTGTGGCCGCAAGCATCTTGCAGCAGAGGGCGGTGGTCACGCGTGCGTCGGGTCTGCTGTGTCGGAGCAAAGAATTATGGGAAATAATCCCCATTGCCTGCTTTTGTTGAAATTGGGTTGAGCACGGGTGTTTGTTCTGCCTAATTCCTTTTCATGTGCCTGTTTTATGTTGTTTCACTCTGAGTTATTTCATCTTTTTTTTTTTTTTTGCACCATAAGTGTGAAGAGGAAACAGGATGAAGACATTCTTAAGTGTCTGATGTTTCAATTTAAAAGTGTTAAGTGTCGGCAGCTGAAGCAATTTCAAATTAAAAGCGCAAAGCTTCCTCCTAGAATATAGTAGCCTCTTTGAATATAGTTGCACAGCATCGGGCACGGCAAATGCCGCCCCCTATGAAGTGCCCACGACCGCCCACATCGCCCATATCAAAAACCGCCACTGGATGGCAGATATTTGGTAGAGACCCAGGCGCAGAGCAGCAGTTTATGTCTCCTCTGAGCCTCCCTTAGTGCTGGTGCAAAACCCATACAGGGAAAGTCAAGCAGGTCCTAGCTTTACCTTATGTGCTGAAAAACAAGTGAAAGGATTGCGTCACAGAAACCTTAAAGTAACAGACAACAGTACTCACAAGCAGAATTATGATGTCATTAAATGTGGTTTAGTAAACATTAGATCCATTTTGTCTAAGTCCCTCTTAGTCAATGAGTTAATTAATGATAACAAACTTAGTCTACTAGCCCTAACAGACATTTGGCTCAAACAGGATGAATATGTTAGACTGAATGAAGCACCCCCCCAGTTATAATAACAAACAGAAATCCAGGATTTCAGGGAAAGGAGATGGTTTAGCAGTAATATCACAGTCTAGCTTACTTCTCAGCCCTACAGTAAAGCATGCTTATAACTCTTTTGAAAGCATCATATTGCCTATAAATCACCCAAAGAGGAAGACTCGAAAACCTGTTTTATTCGTAATTATTTATCGCCCCCCCCCCCAGCCCGTATTCAGAATTTTTAACGAAGTTTTCCGACTTCCTATCGACTACTATTTTAGATTCTGATCAAATTATAATATTAGGGGAATTTAATATTCTTGTTGATGACCCCAGTGACTAGGAAATGCTTTAGCAGCTTTATTAGATGATGTTGGTTTCAGTTTCACCCAAAATGTAAATGAACCCACTCACTGTCACAAGCACACCCTGGACCTTGTTTTAACTCATGGTCTAGAGACCAGCATGCTGATAGTCCTTCTTCATATCCCCATAATTTCTGATCACTTTTCTGATTACCTTCCAGTTTACATTAGAACATGCTACTGCCCCAGTGAATAAAAAAAACCCTTACAAGAACATTATCTGACCGTTCTGTGTCTCCGTTTAAACTCACATTGGAACTAGTAAGTAAGTAAGTAAGTAAGTAACGTGCAGAGCAAATACTCTGAGAACAGCTCCCATAGCTTCAGTCCTACTATAAATGACCTGTTTGTTAATGATGCTTTACAGGCCCTTAGGAGTACACTCGATGTTGTTGCCCCCCTGAGACCTACGTTCGTTAGACAAAACCGAGTAGCACCGTGGTTTAACGCTGAAAAACGTTCTCTTAACCCGTAAGTTGGAAAGAGAATGGCGTCGCTCCAGTTCAGAGCAGTCTCTGAATACCTGGAAACATAGCCTATTTAATTATAATAAAGGTTTGCGTAGAGCTAGAACCCAGTACCCAGTGAATATATTCAACCTTAATATCACAGAATGGAAATAATCCAAGATTTCTCTTTAGTACTATTGCTAGATTAACTCGCAATCAGAGCTCAGTAGAACCACGTGTTCCTGTTTCTCTCAGCTCTGATGATTTTTTTACATTTTTCGATAGTAAAATCTCAAATATTAGACATAAGTTGAATCTAGTTGTTCCTACTATCAGCCCAGAGCAGGCTGAAGCGACACATTCTTTTAAATATGCAGTTGTTAAACTTCTTCTAAAAAAGCCCAGTTTAGATCCTAGCAATCTGGCCAACAATAGACCAATATCAAACCTCCACTTTATTTTAAAAATCCTAAAAAGAGTTGTAGTTAAGCAGCTTTACCGCCACCTACAGGAAAATAGCCACTTTGAAGACTTTCAGTCGGGGTTTAGACCTCACCACAGCACGGAAACTGCACTAGTTAGAGTCTCTAATGACTTGTTATTGGCCTCAGAAAAGAGACTATTCTGGTCCTGTTGGACCTCAGTGCAGCCTTTGACACTATCGACCATAGTGTTCTACTCCAAAGATTAGATTATGACGTGTAGATCAGAGTATCTGCCTTCCAGTGGTTTGAATCCTATTTATCCGATAGGTATACCATCCAAATAAAACACTTCGCTGCCAAAATGCAGGACTGCTTGTGGTTCCTAGAATTAGTAAAAGTACGGTTGGAGGTAGAGCGTTTAGTGATCAAGCCTCTATTTTATGGAATAAGCTCCCAGCTCATGGAAGAGAGGCCGACTCAGTTTCTACATTCAAAGTTGGACTGAAAACATTCCTCTTTGGACAGGCTTATTGTCAGAATAGCTAGTATTCAGAGATTATTTAACTTAATATTAATGTGTTTCAATTAAACTTAACAATAGCTATTTGTTTTTTGTAGGCTGCAAGTAATTTTGAAGCTGGGGTAACTATGGTGCATTGGGGTTCTGTCTTCATTTCTCATCTACTTCTACCCTCCTTCTCTCCTCTATTCTTGATTATTATTCATCATTTAGTTCTCCATGCCTCTGTTTGGTGCAGTGTGATCCATGTACTGTCCCTCTTTCCCTCTCCCCTCCTGGGGAGTGGGAGTGCTTCCAGATTCCAGTTGGCTCATCCGTGCCCCTGTACCTGACTGTGTACCTTGTATCTGGCTCGCCTCTACTACTGCTCCTACACCTGGCTGTGGATCCTGCCTTTGGCTCGTCTCGCGGCCCCGGCCGTCCCCCCAACTCCATCTGGATGAAGCTTGTCTTCTGGACTTAAAATATGTAGTTGTAGGGTTAGATAAGCTAATTCTTTTCTATGAGTTCTGGTAATCGCCTGTCCATCGTGGGGGAGGATCCCTCCTTCATCTGGACACCTCTGAGGTTTCTTCGTTTTTTCCGGAATCTGTTTTTTTAGGAGTTTTTCCTTACCATGAAGGGGGGTCTAAGGGCAGGGATGTCCAGTTTAGCTTAGTCAGTTTGTTAGTTCAATTTAGTATTTTCCTATTGAATTCTATGTATTCATGATCCTTTTGATTTTATGTTTTACTATCTATACTATCTATACTATACGAAGCCCATCGAGACGACTGTTGTTGTGAATTTGGGTTATAAAAATAACATTGAATTAAAAATTGAATTGAATAGAGTTTTTAACTCCTCTTTAACTTCAAGGAAACTCAAAAGACTCTTTAGTTAGTAATTATAAAACAATGTTATGAAATTCGTTTTGGATATTTTTTTTTAACAGACAGAAGCAGGAAAAACAACCAAACGGAAATAGACTGTACAGTTAAGTCTATGAATTCTAAAATTTCCAAATCCAAAAATTTAAATTTTGTAGAATTTGTCAATATTTTAATCCAGTAGCTGTGTATAGATGGACAGAGGAATTAGAACATCCCTTTTTGGTTTTCGTCACTTTTCAACAGGCAGTAGATTTTTGTTATTTAGTTTTTAGTTTTATTTGTAAGATATATTTGTCAAAATGCCAGAAGAAAGGACAATAAACCTTACCATATTCATGTGAATAATGTGCATAGTCTTTTGAGGAGCGCTGATCCAATCCTTTGGATGCATGCTGATCCTTTTTGTTTGGATCTGTTGTCGTGGAAGCTCCAGCAAGGTTGTAGACACTTGGAATCAACAAGCTGAAGATGCTGAGCAGAAGACGCTTCCCGATCATCTAAAGGCAGAGATGGAATCCAGATATTTAAAAAAAAAATGATGACACAATTCCTATAACTGTGTAACCCATTTAGGTTAAAAGCAACATAACCAAGCAGGGCTTTACTATAACAAGTCAATTTAAAGCTAATGAAAGTTACACAATTACACATTTATCCACCTATTATTGATTTGACCTTGAAACCTTTTTTGAATTGAAATGGGAGAAATTGTTTAGATTGCATTAGAAAAATCCTATTCTTGAAATTATTTTAAACTTCTTTATCAAAAGCCATAATTACCTTAGAAATGCTGTTTTTGCCACTGGTTTGAAACACAAGTGGAGTCGAAAACTTGACAACACTTATTTATACAGACTTCTGGTCTGACTCAGGAAAAAAAAGAAAAGTTAATCAGCAGTGTAATAAGCAAAAAATCCATGTTGATTAAGTCATCTACACATTTCAACTGTGCTCTTTTCTGCAACTTCACCAACATCCATGGATACAAGATGATCTTTTTTATGTTTAATCTCTAAAACATGCTTAGCTGTATTAAAACTGAACACACATGTGCAATAGAAGATAGCTAATCAGTTCAAATGACTTTTCTGTCAAAATCTCTATCAGTGACAGCTCAACTGATTGATATCAACACAGCGGCACATTCTATACTTTGTTTTAAATGTCAGGAACTTTCTGTGCTTGATACTGTTTAGCACTGTTCCCATGATGTACCACTGTTGTCATGCAATTTGTAAATGGTTTAAAACATGTGAATTGTCTAACATTTGAGGCAGGTTTTGTAGAGGATTAAAGATCAAGGAGTCAGGGTTAGGGTTAGGATCAAACCAGATTTGTAATTTTCCATCTTACTAGTGTCGCATTTGTTTGCCTTACACATTGAATGTGTGTATTTATATTTGTATGTATAATTTTTTTCCTGTCGAGTAAGTCTTCCTGGCATATGAAAAGATTTAAAGGGGTAAACCTCTTTTAATTCCTGGAAGGCTAAAACTTTCTTTATTTTGATAGGCTTTTCCAACCCTAGACTCCAGTGTCTGGACCCTGACCTTCTTCTGTATTATCCAGGCATGTCCTCTGCTTTGGAATCTTTTTGGAATCTATCTAGGCAAATTACCATAGTGGGGAAATTGTGCTATCTTGTGGGGTCAATGATGACCCCACTCCTAACATTAACATGCCTTGGATAGCACAAGGGCTAAATTGACATCACCCATCTGGAACAACCCGGACATCCTTATTAACAAAAAAATGATTCACTTCCCAGCTTGGCAAGCAGGGGGCATAAAACAACTAGAGCACGTAATTATTGATAGAAGATTCATAACCCCCCAGGAACTTCAAGACAAACATGGAATAAATAACTTCTTGGAATATCAGCAACTTAAATCAAGTATTACTAAAAAGTATAAAATTAAAGACGACGATTTAAAGCTACCAGATGTAGTTACCACTCTGATTAATTTTTCAATGAATAGAACTCTCTCCAAAATTTACAAACTTTTATGTAATTTAGATAACAATATTGCCCTTCCAACAAAAAAATGGGATGCAGATTTGAGCATCAGCACAGATGAAAGCTTCTGGTCAGAACTCTGTCTAAACACCTTTAAACTGACGACAAGTCCAAATCTGCAGCTAATCCACCTCAAAACTCTTCACAGAATTTACTACACTGGACAGAGGATGTTCAAGATGGGTCTCAGTAACTCAGACATTTGCGAGCACTGTGATAATAATCTACCCGACAGCTACATGCACGCACTGTGGTTCTGCACTCCTGTCCAGGCTCTCTGGCAGCAGGTATGTGCCGATTTATCAGTCTGGCTTAAGGTTTCAATCACTGCCTCACCGTCACTTTGTGTGCTTGGTGACATGAGTGCCATCGATATAGAAGAAGGATTAGCATCTATCATTTTCATAACTCTTTGTATTGCCAAAAAAACTATTTTAATAAATTGGATAAACAAGAAAAATATAAACATAAGTCAACACACAAATCTGCTGTTTGATCATATCAGCTTGGAAAAAATGTCAGCCCAAAGCTCAAGTAACTTTGAAAGAATTCAGTCTCTCTGGTCTCCTGTGGTTGACTCCATGACTTAGGGGGTGGAGGGCTTGGTCGTCGCTGCTCCTTGCCCTTCTGCCGTGGTTTGGGGTGGGGGTCGGGGCTTCCGGTGCCTGGCGGGGGCGGTGGGGGGCTCCGTTGGTCGGGGGGTCGGTCCGGTGCCTGGGTGGGGCGGGCTGGGGCGCTGCGTGGTCCTCTGGGCTTGGGTGTGGGGGTGCGTGGTGGGGGGGTGGGGTGGTGGTCTGGCTTGGCTTGGGGGGGTGGTCCCTTTGCCTGTGCTGGGGGGGGTTGGCGGGGGGCCCTGCTCGGGTGGGGGGGCCCAGCGGCGCCGGATGGGCTGCCCATCTGCACCTGGGGCTGGGATCGGCCCTTCCCTGGCTCTGGGACGGGACGGGACAACCCTCTCGGGGCCCCCGGTCGCTCTGGGTGTCACCCGCTTCGGCTGCGGGGTCTGGGGTGGGGTGGGGTGGGGGGCTTGTCGGCCCTGTCCTGTGGGGGGGCGTTCTGGGGGGGAGGGGGGGCCCATTATTAGTACGGGTCGGGGGGGCTAGCGGGTCGGGGTTTCCGCTGAGGCAATCAGTGGTTGCCTCGGCCGGTTGGCCTCCTCGGTCCCGTCGAGGCCTGACCAGAGCTCTTCTAGGGCCGGCGTCTGGGGGTGGGGGCCTGGGCTTGCTCCGGGGGGGGGGCGACGCTTTCTGGCTCCTCTCTCTCTGTGTGGGGTGGGTGGTGCCGGGCCTGGGGTGTCGGCGCCTCCGGGGGTGGGCCCCTGGGCTGGGTGGCCCTGGCCCCTTTGCTGGGGGTGGGCTGGGGGACGGCTGTTTGACCACCGGGGGACAGTCTACCAGCTGTCCCCAACTTACCCCCTTCCTTATATAACCTCATATTAGGGTGAGGGGGTGGGGGGTCTAGCCTGCGATGCGCCTTGGGGGGGGGGCTACTTGGGAGTGGCCCCCCTCCTATGGTTGCCGTATGGAGTGGGCCCCCCCTCTTTCGGTTTTATTTGCACCTTAGACATGTAGGGTCCTTGGTGGGGGGGTGCTTGGACATCACTGCAAGCAAGCAGCAGATGTCCTCCTGGCACCCTACCCGCCAATTTTAACCGCACCTTAGACATTTAGGGCCCCTTGGTGTGGAGGGTGAGGGGACATCACTGTGAGTAATCAGGAGATGTCCCCTTAGTGCCCTACTCGCCAATTTTAACTGCACCCCCCTTAGTACACACACCCTTCCCCCTTCAATATATACATTCAAACATAAACACACACACATGCACACAAACACCCTCTCAAACACCCATACACGCACACACATTTTACAAGGAAGGTGGGACCTGGGTCCATCTGTCCCCTACCCCTTCCCTGGTGGGGGGTGCGGGCCCCTTGGCGATGGCGGCCGTGTCCCTTGGGTGCCGGCTCCCTGGGCCCGGCGGTGCTCTCTCCGCACGGTGGGGGGGTTCATATTACACCTGAGCCGGGGGTGTTCGTGTCCCTGGGGGGTGGGTCCTGGTCCTTGCCCCTGGGCGCTGGGCCCCGCCAAACTTCCAACATGGCCGAGCCTGGTCGGGCCATATTTATAACATCCCTTGTGGGCTGCCCTTTTTTTTCCCCCGGGGTTCCCCCCTCTTGGGCGGGGGCGGCGGGCCCCTGCCTTGCTCCTACCTGGACCAACCGTGGGCCGGGTGGGTGGCTGCCTGGAGTGCGGAGCGGGTCTCCCTTGGGGGGTCCTGGCTCGTACCTGGGGTCGGGGCGGGGGGATGCCCGGAACTCCTGGGTGGTGGTGGGGTGCTCGTCTGGGGCTGTGGGCGTCCCTCTCCGGTGGGGCCCTGCGTTGGGCTCTTCCGGCGCGGCGGGGGGCTGCTTTCCTGGCTGGGCTGGGGCGGCGCTCTCTTTCCCTCTGCGCCTCCCTGCTCTCTGGCTCTGGGGGCCTCGCGGCGGTCCTGCTGGCCCTGGCCTGGGTGGCGGTCTTGGTCGCCCGAGGGGCGGTTGTTCACTGCCTGTTCCCGTGTGGCGTTGGGGGGGCTCCGGCTGCCGCTGCTGCTGCGGCGGGGGTATGGGTGTGGGGGTGGCTGGGCGCTCCTCCTCCTTTTCACATTCCACCATCCATTTTAGAACAACATAAACACTCACCTGAGCACAGGTGTTAGCTCACCTTTGCACTAATAGTTTGCATGATTGAATGAATGAAAGATTTCACACTAGTTGGTTTAAAGGCATAGGTATGCGTTCGTGAACACTATCTGTTTTGTGTGCATGTTGACATGTGGACATTTTTGCGGCTAGCAGGTGTGTTGATAATATTTGAGTGTGTGTGAACAGGCCCCGCCCTTTTTGTACTACATTTGAACCGTACCGTAACGATAAACAACCAGTTAACCTGTCTGCTCTATGCTGCTTCATGGTCTTACCCCCCTTCCCCTCCTATTATCACCCTCCTACCCCCCCCTCTCTCTAACGTCCCTCTCTCTTCTTCCCCTCTTTCCTTTTCCGTCCGGTCCAACACCAAAGATTTTCAAACATGATTGAAATTAATAAATTTTGGCCTCAATTACAAAAGGGGTTTATTCAGACATACCTTTGGTTTGTCTGAAGATGAATAACCCCTCTTGTTAAAATAAAATATGTCCAACACAAGAGGCCCTCAGCTCTCATCTGTTTGCCTAGCTGTTGGACAGGACAAGTTAAAAAGAAAAAAAATAAAAAAAAATAAAATAAATTGACATCAATGGACCAGAAGTCCTGAACTGGAGAACAGCTTTAACGACAGACGTTCGATCATTTTTGAGTTTTTATTCTTTTATCTATGTCTTCTTTCATGAGAGAAATGCCACAAGAACATGTTAAAAACACCAAAAACACAATTTTGATTGGAGTGGGTCTTTTAGTTGTTTAAGGTTTAAAGAAACAACAGGAAGAGGAATAACAACAACAAAGTCACACAATGCTTTACTAACACAGCTACAGAAATCTACTGTAAAGAATAATAATAAAAAAACAGAATAATGATAAAAAAAAATTAACTAAATTTAATTTCTTCATATTTTACAGTACAGTGATCCCTCGGTATAACACGGTTTACTGTTCACGGTTTCGCTACTTCACGGATTTGCATCGTGCATTGTGTTCTGAATTCTGATTGGCTAAAAAGTCACTCCGCTTCTTCTCTACCTGTGCGTCAATAACGTTGCAGTTTAATATGTACACATACGTAAAACAGCTTGCCAAATTTACAACACGTACGTGCAAATTCTCTTGCAATTTCGAGTTTCTCTAAAATCCATAGAAGAAAGAGCAACAACAACTGCCTATCACTATGTTCTTCTCCCGAACAAACACACCTGCACCGCAGGTTTCAAAAGAAGAAAACACTGCAGAGCGGAGTCAGGATGCAGCGGCTCAGAATGAAGAGCAGTGAAATACACCTGAGTCACTATTTGTCCGACTGTACTTTGTATTTTTTTCAAAGTCATTTTAAATTTTCTCCTGTTTATTCCAATTACTCTCGGGTCGCGGTGGGCGGGGCTAATCTCTGCCATTTGAAGCCTTCTGTTCACATCGATGATTCAAATTATTATTTGACAGTACAGTACAAAAGTTATTTGTTGAAAAAACTTTTCTAATTTGTGAAACAAATGCTTGAGCCGGTAAAATGGTTTGTTCTTTCTTTTCAATGTATAATAGAGTATTTAATTGTATAATAATTGTAAAAAAACGTAGCCCCCGCGAAAAACAAGGGTTTACTGTAATAGGAAATAAAATAAAATCATAAACACATTTAGGTTAAGAATTGTGATGAGAGGTGCAGACTGATCCTAATAGTGATGCTAATTGTAGAGCCTGACAGCAGCAGCTGGAAAGATCTGCAAAATGTCTCCTTTACACAGTAATTGTGGATCAGTCTGTTGTTGAAGCTGCTCACAATCATGGGAGTTTGGACATGTTGGTTAACCAACATGTCCAAACTCAGTCAAAGGAATAGGAGGCCAATTTGTGAAAAGCTGACTGCACCAATATGTCCCCCCAGTAGTTACGCCACAAACATCACCAGCCCACACCAGCAGCACACTAGTACTTCAGGAACATGAAGTACAACGGGTGCTTAAGTCAACCAACCCCAGAAAGGCAAAGGGACCCGACGGAGTACCAGGCAAAGTACTCAGTGCATGCGCCGACCAACTAGTGGAGGTCTTCGCCAGAATCTTCAACCAGTCCTTTCATTAGTACAGCATCCCAGCCTGCCTCAAAACCTCCACAATAATTCCTGGTCTCAAAAAGCCAGTAGCAGACAGTCTTAACGACTACAGGCCAGTTGCTCTCACGACTGTAGTCATGAAGTGTTTTGAAAGACTAATATCAAAACACATCAAAGCTAAGCTTCCACCCACCTTCGACCTGCTCCAGTTTGCCTACAAACCAAATCGCACAACAGTTGATCTTATATCCACCACTCTACACTCTGCCCTGAGCCACCTGGACCACCCAGGGAACTACGTAAGGCGGCTCTTTTTGGATTTCAGCTCAGCCTTCAACAACATCATCCCTGACATCCTGACTGAGAAAATGCTTCACCTGTGGTCGGGCTCATCTCAGAGGAAGATGAGACTTACTACAGGGATGAAGTCAGCAGACTGGAAAAGTGGTTTTCAGGAAACAACCTCCACCTGTACACCACCAAGACCAAAGAAATAATCCTGGACTTCAGAAAGGGGAGACAGGGTCTACTCTATCCGCTACCTGGGTGTGCTGATCACTGAGGACCTCTCCTGGACTGCAAACACCACAGCAGCAGTAGGGAAGGCCCAGCAGTGCCTCCACTTTCTGAGAATACTCAGGAGAAACAACCTGGAGAAGAAGCTGCTGGTGAGCTTCTACAGAGCCACCATAGAGAGCATCCTGACGTACTGCATCACAGCCTGGTATGCAGGATGCTCGGCCGCAGACAGGAAGGCGCTGCAGAGGGTGATCAACTCGGCCCAGAATATCACTGGCTCCCCCCTGCCCAGCCTAGAGGACATCACCAGGTCTCACTACACAAGCAGAGCCAAACAAATCATCAAGGACTCCCACCATCCCAACCACCACCTGTTCCAACTGCTACACAAGGCTCGCACAAACAGGCTCAAGGACAGTTTTTTCCCCAGAGCAGTCAACCCCCTAAACAAATGTGAACCATACAAGAATCTGGAACTCGTGCAATGTTGGAAGTCTTCAATGTGCAATAGTAACAGTTCCCATGTGCAATATAGTTTTAGATCCAGAAAATTATGTAGGTATGTACGTATGTAACTTTCCACAGTTACACAAATTCTTTATTGTTCTTTTATAAAAGTATATTTCTTATTTATATTGTTTGAACAGCTGGAGAGCACCGGAATTTTGTTGTCACAAGTTTCTTGTGTAACAATGATAACAAAGGCTTTCTGATTTTGATTCTCTGATTCTGAGGTCACAAAATACCCCACATTTTATCAGATCAAATTGGTCATCAAACCATTTGTTTTATTTCTGAAAACAGGCACATTGAAAATGGGTGCAACCAGAACATCAGGGAGCACATGAGATAAAGACATAAGGTATACAAAAACTACAAATGTGCATTATCAAAAGAAATATTTTTAGTGCAATGATTTTTATGATACGAAAACTTGTCATCTATTGGAAGAGACTGTTCGTATTTCTAAAGGAAGGCTCAAGACCTTCCGGTTTAATGTGACGTAGAGAATGTTTATATTATATTTAAACAACTTTATCTCTTCTTTTTTTTCTTTAAATATCGTATTTATTGTTAATTTTGTGACTATTTTTACCATATCAAGGTCTTTTTATTCTTATTCATTTCAATCTGATTTGTAACATTCCTCTGTGCGCCTGCACACCAACAGATTCCCGTCTGCTGTTCTCCTATCTTTCTTTCATTTTCTTTGGTAGTAACAATACTCTTTAACTCATATTTATTATTATTATTTCTAACTATTAATTACCAGTACTCTTATGATATTTTTATTTTATTTTATCTGTCATTGGTTTACAGCAGAGCCAACAATTTCCCTTTGGAATTATTAAAGTACATCCATTTATCTGTCTGAAGGCAGAACTTTGACAACTTGAATTCCAGGATAAGATGAATGCTTCCAAACATTGTGAACATGCTCAGAAATCTGACAAGTCAAGCTACCGATGAGTCTTCTTCACTGTCTCTCTGGTCTGGACTCCTCATTCCCAATCTTCAGAACAAACTAAATCCAACCAAGTAGCAATCTGATAAAATGTAGAAGTTCTTTTTTATAGGTTGGATGCAGCAGTAAAGAGGCAGTCTTTGGCCCCAAGAGCAAAACAGTACAAGTGCACTCTTGACATGATATCAACTGTAGAAATATGCAAGGGACAGATGTGCAAGAAAAGAAATACACAGAAAGGCCAGAGTGAGTCCTCCCAATGGTATGCCCTGTCCTGTCATGGTATATATTTCTATTTTTCATACAAGCAAATATTCACGGACGCGGTCTAAAGATAAACAATCTTATGTCAAATTAAAAAGATTTCTATTGGTGCGGGCGTCATGTCAACAAGCATTCAGTGTCGGTGTGTGGCTGCAGCTCAAGAATCTGCTTATGAACAGGGAGGGAAACATCAGCAGAACAAATCAGTGGAAACAACTGGAACAAGCCTGAGTATTTATTTTGCGCTACGCTCCGATTTAGACTTGTGTTTTCTCTAGCCCAATCCAAATGTGTTCTGGGCAAAAAGGGACACTTAAATTGGATTCATGTGGTGTAACATGTTGTAAATGAGCCTTTTGGCGTGCTGGTTCAGATTGACAGCACCGTCTTTATCGGCGCTTTGTTTTATTTTTGGCTGTTTACTCTGCTCCTCTGCTGTCAAGTGCTGCTTTCAGGGAGCAGGCTCAGATCTTCAAAGATCCAGGAGCTGTGAGCATCCGTCTCATGTTTTAAGTGCTTCTTTGACAAATATGAAAAGTGTTGAGGAAAGCGTGGGTAAGTTTTTCATCGGCCCTGCTCCTGTTCTTTGCAAAAAGCAGCAGAACCCTCTGATGACTGATCATATGAAACACTCAGCAGAGAAAAGTATCAGACCTTTTTAGGTTCCGATTTATGCTCATTTATTTGAACTCCATGAAGCCAAAGACCATCAGCATAATGGCGTTTGAACTATATGTTATGTGTGAACCTAATGCATTGTGGCTTTCTTTTTGCTGTAATGTCCCCTTTAGTAACTTTTAACTACAGAAAGTGCACTTTATTTTTGGTCACCTTTTGACATATCCCTTTCAGGTTTTGAATAAGCTGGACCCAAAAGCAGACAGGGATTAGGTTAGAAGATGTGCAGTTTATTGAACGAAGTAATGTGGATAAAAAATATGATGAAGAGGCAACTGGCAGGTCCAGAGTTGGTGTTTGATGGTGTAAAGGGGATGAATCCAGAAGGATCTGACGAGGCTTGGCTTCAAGTGACTTGGCTTAATGTGGCTTGGTTCGGGTTGGCTTAAAGTGGTTAGAAGAAGCTTGGCTTAATTGGGCTTTAAGGAGCTTGACTTGGCTTACTGGTGCTTTGCTTGGTTTGGTTTGAGTTTTAGTTTGCTTCAACCAAAATAGATTGTTGTATTCTTTTATAGAGAAGCAGACAAACCGACAATGGGTGGAGGGCGTGATGAACTCATAAAGGCCGTCTGATTAGAACAGGTGCACGAGGGAATCCCAGACATTTGACAATCTCTCCAGAGGTTGCCACAGTGAATCAGATTTAATCGATCCGCACAGAGAGTTTTTAAGTCAAATGCCCTCCGTATCACAGCCCCTGTATTTTATCCAGGCTAGGGTCCGATACAGGCAGACCAAGACTCGGGGACCCCCTGAGGTCTTTGAAGGTTAGTATGCCTATTTATGTTTGCATGTGTTGTGTTTTTACTTGTGCTATATTTTGACTTCTGTGGAGATAACTATTTCTAAACTTCAAAATCACATTTCAGGTAATTTGATTAAGTAAAATATAGGTATTGTGTTATTTTGTAAATTTGTTCCTATACGTTTATTTTAAAGTTCGATATATAGGTTTTTTTTTCTGTTGTGTACGAAATAAACAGCTGTTTCTGCAAAGTATTTGTTTTTTTTGTGTTTGTTTCTTTTTGATGAAACATACTTTTTTCCCCAAATAGTTTATTATAACTCCATAACCAACAAGATTGCAGCAAACTCATGATTTAAAACATGGACTTTAATACTAGTCTGTTTGAAAAAGTCTGTGAGTTTGTGTGTAGAGCACACTAGCTGCGGTGACAGATCTCACAGCACTCCAAGCAAAACTCCAGACACTCGGTTGGCTCGCAGCATGACTCGAACAAAACCGAGTGGCAGTGAGTGTGGCAGTTGAACTCCTCCACCGGCGTGTCCTGGATGGCCGAGCAGCAGCGGGCGCAGGCGTGGCAGCAGGAGGAGCAGAGGCCCTGCAGGCAGGAGGAGCAGGCCTCCATCAGACCCAAAAGCAGCACCGAAAACTCACACCACAAGCACGCCAGCAGCAGGTGAAAACAATAATCTGTGGAGGAAATGAGGGAATCAAATGAGAATGAATACATGTGAGATCGCACAATAGCTGTTGTGTCTTCTAAAAGTCTGTCAAATGCAGGGATTAACATTTCCATTAACCCCCGAATTAATCTCTTGGATGTTTGGTGGTGTCATCCAGCGCTTAAAAAAGAAACCATTTCTGAAGTGATCAAATGTGATTGTGTTTGTTTAATCAGAGCTTCCCTCTCTATTCCCGTGGGAAAATACAAAAGGCCACGCAGAGCTTTCAGTGATGAACATAAACAAGCAGGAAGTCGTCACATGATAATTGCCCCGTTAGCCAAATTAGGCACGGATAAACTTGCATGAATTAACCTCACGGTTGTGTTGGAGCGTCTCCGTCTCTACTGTTACAATGCTGCTGTGTGGGAGCTGATGCAAATCCAGCTGTTTCATCCTGTTTACTGACGAAAGCAAATGAAAAGAAGACAGCAGAAGTCCCCAGAGGGAAGGCTCAATACTCTTCTCAAATTATATGCACCCCCCCTACATAACTATGCTAATGCATGAACAGATAAAAGAAGACTATTTGTGCCAGATGCTATAATGTTGATGCTTAACTTCATAGATATAACAACTCCTGATAAACAAGGAGTTGCAGAAGGACATTTGTTTAATCCAGTAAAATACATTAAAAAGATATCTGTTTAAGCTAAACAGCCTTGCACTTACTTTAGTGTTTAAAATACATTTTAACTATAATTAATAGTGCGCACAAACCAAGTTACAAAGACTGCATTTTATCATCTTAGAATGCAGCCAGAGGTGAAACATTTTCCCACGTTTTTATAAGACCTATAGATATTTGTAATGCTCTTCTTTCTGGCGTTAAGAAAAATCTTATCAATCAGCTGCAGCTTCGTCAAAACTCGGCTGCACGCCTGTGTTTATGACTGCATTGTCAAGTCTCGGTCAAAGTGTGTAAAAGTGACATTTAGCATAACTCCTACCAGCAGGTGCAGCAGCACTTTCGTGGGATCCGGATTTGCCACTTTTGCTCCTTTTGCTGCCGTGCTTTGAGTTTTTCAGCTGATGAGCAGGCTGCAGTCTGTGATCTGGTACCAGGAGGCCACATTGTGGACATGTGATCTGTTGATCGTCCAGCAGGGGTTTTTGAAACGCTGCTGCTTCCTGTGTGGCCTCCTCTGGTGGAGCTGTGGCCAGCAGAGGCTGGGCTGGAGTCACCAGACAGATGGGAAAAGGTTAGGTTGTGCAAAACTGATTTTATAATTAATCTAATTATAACATTCTACATTTGTTTGTTTTATTTTACCTTAAAGGGACATTCTGGGTCATTTGTGAGTTAAAAAAAAACCTCAAAACGTTTTAATGTCATCTTGTGCTGGCTCCAAGGCTTTAAACATAAGTTAATAACTGATCTATGGTAAAAAAACAACATTAATTTCAAATTTTATCTCTTATACTTGTAAAAACTATTCATACAATGAAAAAATTCTGAATGACGAGACACAAACAGCCGGGATGACTTGATCTTCAGAAGTGGATCCTGTAAACCATCTGACTTCATTTTGTGATTGAGAAAAGTTTCTGTCGCCTCATTATCATATTTTCTGCTGTGCTGACAGTCAAAATTACAGCACTGAAAGCCATGTAAAGTGTTACTTAGAGTTTTTCTATGCTGCTGTTAATTTTTGCATTAAAAGATGAAGTAGTACATGAAGATGAAGTATGAACATTTCTTTAGTCTCTACTTGAAAACTATTTGACACCGGTGACAAAGTGAAATGAAACCATTAAGCAGCGTTCACACTGGCCTCAGTAACGCGTGTTTAAGTGCGTACGTGTGCGTTTTGGGCTTCTGTGTTCAAAACTTTTACGTTCATGCGTAGCCACTACGCTTGAACTAGGAAGAAATTTGACCAATCCAGGACTCGGATTAGGTAGTGATATATGGATGGTGTCCTTTTTAATTCACGGAAATGCCACCCCATTGAAAAACGATAATAGAGGAGAAATTAATAATTATGGTTTGTGCCCACTGGAATTATATGACACCAAGTCTTTCTTGTATGGGAATAAAGATGTGAAAGAAAAAGCCTGAAGCAAGAATCAAGAGTTATGTACGCTTCGACACTTTGCTCCCAGCCCCCTCCAACTGTAGGTGTCAGACATGCGCTAGTAAACAGTAGAAAATGAAGGAGAAGCCCCTCCCTGCTTGTCCAGTGGGAACACCATGGGTTAAACCAGGTTGAACGCGTGTCACATGTTGAATGTTTACTTTGCTTTATAATTATGTTTGGAAAACTCTCTTTTACTTCACCTAAAACTTGAATACATTTTGAATTATAATTCTTACAAACTTGTCTTTCTTAACACAAAAACTGGGAATTGAGACATAAGAAAAGTTAACTTAAGTTATGTTGTCAAGTATGACTTTCAGTTTTAAATTTAAACAAAATACTTTCGTTAGCAGTAACGTTCTGCTTGCACAAACTGGAAGCAAGGTAACAAAATGCTCAGGTTTATCTTATAACGTAGAATTCTTCCTAATCTTTTTTTTTTACGTTAAAGCCGATATGACATTAGTGCCCATTATCAGCATTGATAACCTGAGCCTATTCCCACGGCATTGTTTCCACTCACTGCTGATGAGGGCGGTGGCGTCAGCGTTTCCTCTGCTAACAGGCTCCAACACTGAAAGGATTTCCTCCGCTGATTTGAAACCTTCAAGTTCATCAACAGAAAAGCATGTTGGGTGAGATAACAGAGATCAAAGATCGGTTTATAAAGTTCATCAGACTTATATTACATTATTATAACACTATCAACGCGTTCTGATGTAATGTGCATAGATAGGAAACAGGCTAAGCTTCAGGTAATCGTAAAATAAATGCCTCCAAGGTGTTTTTATGAAAAATCATGAAAACTGTCTTTCTCTGTTTAAGTGAGATGGAAATTGAAGCCAACGAAACAATTGTACTCTGGCTATAAAAGTAATTAATATTCACTTATCTGCAATGGGGACAATTTCCATTAAGTTACTGTTAAATACAGCAATTATAAATCAATTACTATGTAAAATAGAACAAAAAAGAAGTCTGCTGTCCATTAACTTCTATTTAAAGAGCCATGAATCAATAAATCAAGTTGAAAATGTGCTTTTTCCAAAGCCCCATCAGCTGTATCTTATATCCTGTGACAAGACCAACATTTGACAAATCAATATAAGCAGAAATTCTCATCAATGAACAGAAACGCAGTTATGATCAGTTTGGTAACAATTCGAGCAATAAAACCCTGATTGTTTTGCTCCACACAAGCTTTTGGTGAACGATTGCTCAGATCTTCAGTACTTGCCGCCAGTCGAGTCGTTCTGTTTCTCCTTCTCTTCCACACCTAAAGGGTTCTCTGCTAACATGTCAGGTTCTCATGGCTGTTCCCCCCAAACACTGTCTTTGTCCTCTTGCTTTTCTCTGTGCTGAGTAGTCAGGAAACGTCCAACAACACCCAGCATGAGTCACAGCTCAGGCGACTCTGAGCTGTGCTCCACGTCTTTGTACCGTCTGCTGCCCTAAATATATTCTCCTGCCCTGTATGTCGGTGGCCACTTTGACCCTGTTGATAATACAGCAGAGCCATTGGTGTACTTTTAGCCTGCATTCTCATCGATGCTTTTAATCACCTGACACAGAGGAGACACATGCCTCACAAAGGTGTGAGCTGATGTCTGGATGCATGCCCCCCAACTGAAACACACACACAATCCATTGTTCTACAATTAACCCTTTTCTCAGCTAAATGTAAAAATGGCAATATGTGCACAAATCCATTTCCATCCAAGAATATATGTCAGGGCTGATATTCTTATATTTTTATTCAAAGAATTTGCTGCTAAAACCAAAGCACAAACCAATGTCATTTTGCTGTATTTTTTGCCTTTCATATGCTCTTCATGCAGCAGCATAATAACAAGGCAGAATGAGTGTGTATGAGTATGATGCAGTCAGGAAAACGTATAGAATTAGAAAGATTTCGGGAGCAATGAACTAAATAATGTTAAAATCTGATTGCAAAGCCAACAGAAGATTACCGTCATTTATACCATGGTCCGGGTGAATTCTCAATTCTGATTGGCTGCTGGGTGTGCATTAAAAAGTGATATACCACAGTTATAACTGCACTCCGAAAAAGAAGTTCAAGTCACGTCTTAAATGTTCTGTATTACTGCAGTGGATTCTAACTTCATCATATGGACAAAAACAAGCGGTAAGAGGTGAACTTTCTCTCTGAACTGATGCTTTACTACTACATCGTGACAATCAGCATAAGTATTGCTTTCCTTTGCTGCTGCACTCGAGGTCCGTGCTAGCCAAGCAGGCTAAAGAGTGCGTGTCATGCCGATCCACGTAACTTTTCCAAACCAAAAAAATAACAAGAATAATGTACGAAAAACTGACTGACTGAATGTTTATTTCTTTTGTAAGTGGCCAGAGTATTAGCGGGTTAATGGCCTACAAAGTGAGCATTATCAGAAATTAACGTACTTCACGGAACCAACCATCCTCTGCTTCGAGTCAGACAGTCCAGGCTTCCACGGCGTGCGTTCATTTCTGATGATGCACACTTTGTCTGCGAATATCTCTTCAATTTATCTTGATAAAATGGAAATAGCTCAAGCTTAAGCCGAATGTTTGATTTCCGGTGTCCAATCTGCAAGATCCAAACAGGAAGTACCCACTGGCCCCAAGAAGCCAAAACCCCATAGACTTCAATTGAGAATAAACAGCTATTACTGACAAATAGAATGATATGAATGGTTATATGCAGGATTATTTGTCGGTATAACCATTCTTGCTCGGCTACCCATTCTTTAACACGTTCTTCTATACATCTTTACATCCATCCATCCAATATGGCGACATCTTTATAATGAAAATATAGTGACTAAATAGACTTTATTTTGTTGGAGCCAGAAGTAAATCATTTTCTGTAGATGAATGGACTTTAGCTCAATCCAGTTCTCATTTACAGTCAATGAGTTTTAGCTACTCCTGCTAGAAGTGCTGGTGCAGTGAGTAAGATCATCTTATTTTTTTAATATTTGAATTTGAACATAAGGTAAAATCTATAAATCAAATGTCCTTTTCTTTTATTTCCCAAATATGCAGTTAATGATTGTAATGTTTTCTGCATATGTTTTCTCGGAGTAAAAGTCGCATTCTTTGTTTACATAGTTTGACCACGGGTGCAACTTACCCCCAGGTGAGATTTACATGTGATTTAAAAAAAAAGCAACAACCACTAAAGGGGACTGTAGGTAGATTTCAGTATTTATACTGACAGCAACACAGAGGAAGAAGCTCTACTCAGTCTGACGCCGGCACTGGCGGAGTTATTCAAAAGCGAAACAGAGGATGAAGAATTGAACAGATTTAGTGATATAAAGCGATATAAAGAGTTTAGTTGACCTGTTAGCTTGTTCTTTATGCCACAGTTACCTGAATAATTGTTCATGTGTTGCACTGATTTACAAAATTCCTCCTGTTTCATGAAGTTAAAAAGTGTGTAACTGTAGTGAAGCTGGCATACATTTAGTCTATTATTGTTATCTATTCCGTTATTATTATGACTCGTCTTTCAATAGAAAATGTCTGTTCTTGTTCTCATATTGTGTTAAAAAAATGTATCACCTTAATTTAACAGTATTAACAATATTACCTTTGTTCTTTGTTGTGAATTTTGTGGCTGCGACTTGTACTCCAGAGTGACTTATAGCCCATATAAAACGGTCGTAATCTTTGTTTCAAACCTCAGCTCAGCTTCTAAAGCTAACATTTGTCTGGTTTGAAGCTGCCTGCAGGACCATCATGTATTTTGTTGAATCGGTGCAGTTTTTGTAAAAGCACAACATTAGTCAGAATATCAATGTTAACAAAACAATAACTAAATCTTGGAAAATCTGCATTCTAAGACAAGAGAAAACCAGAAAGGATCATTTCTAGTGTTTGATTAGCAGAGGACAGGCTCCCTGCCCTCTACCATTCTGAAGAAGAAGAAATAAAAACAATGGTTTTATAATGCTTTATAGATGTGAGTGTGTGAACTAAGGGGCTGTTGACTAACTGCTGTCAGAAACGCCGCTCTGAAAAACAGCGTAGACTTGTCTGCCTCACAGTGGGCATGTGGCACATCAAAGCAACCCATGGCGTTCAGTCAGGGAGCCGCCACACTGAGAGACAGTCAGGGAAAAATGTCTTCTAATATCCTGACAGCGAATCAAAGACGGAACTGAGAGGCAGAGGCAAACAAAAAGCAAACATGATATCAACAAAGACAAGCGCTGACATTAGTCAAAACAGGAAGATGAAAAATCTTTTGTTCTGTGTTTGGCTGTGAAGATAAGAAATGCAGCAGTAGACGTGACGTTGTCATAAGGTTTGGACTGCTTGTTCATTAATTTTGTTATGGCTGTAATATTTTAAAAGCTGAGTTGCAACTAATATTTCCTCTTGATTGGAAAGATTTTTTTTTTTTTTTATATCATTACCTTCTAACAAAACATCGAAAAGCTTGAAAACCAGAGCAACCAAAAGTCTTGGATAAAGATGTATATGTTTTTATTCCATTCAATGCTAAACTTTTATCAATTTTAATTTGACCTTATACAGATTTGTATTCCCTCATCTATATTGCCATTCGGCTTAGTGACATGCATTTTTTCATCAGTGTTTCTTGTTGATGTCTTTATGTTTCTGTTTTGGAAAGATTTGTCTCCAATTCCATGAAGGACTCTAAAACTGTATTACCAAACATTTTATTTGAATCTTTTAACCTTGTCTTGATGATCAGCAAAAAAACTGGCACCAATAACTTGGCACAGGGGTCAAACTTCGGGCTTCAAGAACCATTGAAGCTTCTTATTGGCTAAACACACCTGATCCAGGTAATCACAGCAGAAGAGGCAGGATTTCCCCAAACCCAACAGGATGGTGGCCCTCAAGGCCTGGAGTCTGAGACCTCTGGTTAAGAGGGTCTTAAATTATCACAAATATTCCGCAAGATCAGAATCAAAAATCTAAACCTGGAAATTAAATTAACTGAGTGAGTTTAGGGCTGAACAACGGCAAAGTGGTTCATTACAGGGAGGAGGTCCTGGTTCAAATCCCAGCTGGGACCTTTCTGTGTGGAGTTTGGATGTTCTACTGATAGAATATGGGTTTACTCCAGGAAATCTGGCTTCCTTCCACAGTTCGAAAATGTCCTTCATAAGTTAATTGGTTATTGCCCATAGGTGTGCATGGGTTTTGTGGCCCTGTAACAGACTGGCGACCTGTCTAGGGTGTACCCCACCTTGCCCAACAGTAGCCCCAAAGGGATTCAGCCAGTTAAGACAATGGTTGGATGAGTTTAAATATGCATAAAATAGGATCAATAGTCTCTTGTCAGAATGGAGGCTGTGTTTGGAGTTTGTGTCTGGGCTGAGGAGCCTCAGGAGTTGTTCTGCCTGCACATTTATAGGTTCCAAGAGGCAGGACAGCAGCTGCACCAAACCAGTCTGTGTGAAGATCATCTTTACACAGACTGGTTTTGTGATTTTCTAAGGGTGCATGTTTAATATCTTTGTGATCGTTAGATCTTACCTCATATGAATTTATAAAGCTTTTAGCCTCCTTCATGTTATGAATGATTGTGTTTTTGTAAACTAATTGAGTGGTTACAAACTAAAATATGAGCAAGAACTGGAGACTTTTATGCAGCCGACCATCGAGGTCTGACAGTTTTTCCACTCTAAACAGAAATAATGTGAATATAAAAAAAGTATTTCTATTAGCAGTATTCCAGTTTATATTGCACACTTTGAAATACTTTGAAAAAACACAAATATTTAGATTATTATGCAACATCACCGACAAAACCTGCTTTTCCAATGTATCTCAAATTTAGTATTTCTCATGCTCTGCACACATCAACTGTGTACTTTTCAGATTCCTAAAAATTTGCAACCATTACACATTTTTGTTTCTCTGGTTTATCCATTGTTGCATGACTAAAATCTGCTTTTAGTAAAATATTTACTTTTATAAGGAGCAGCCCCTATTCTCCGTCTATGCAAAGAATGAAATGGGGAAGAAAAAAGGAAGTTTGAAACAGAAAGAGAAGACGTATTTCTACAGGTTTTCATATTCTTTATTCACCTGCACAGAGAAACACCAGTGTCTGCTCCTAACGGCAGCAGCCTTATTATTAAAGTGAAAACACATGGATGCATGCACAACAACTATAAATAGTTGGTTATTAACTACTTCTTTAAAACAGAATATTTTTGATTTTTAAAAGAAAAAGGGTACAAAGAACACAGAAATGCACTTTGAATATGTCAAAAGACCAGTTTCTTTCAGCAGACCTCATCCTGATGACACACCATCAGTCAAATGTATATTTTATTTTGCCCCTTATGTGTACAGAAAAATGAAGGGAGCTACAATTTTCTGGAAAACTTAAAAGACCTTTGTTTGACATGCAAATGTTTAATCTGGTTCTGTTTTCATGTCGTGTTTTTATTTTATTTTATTTATTTATTTTTTATTTATTTTCTCAAATATGCTTACATAATTTCAAATATACACGGCATAAATACCACCAGAGACTAAAATCTGATGTTTACTGTTGGTTTACACTTTTATTTTGAAGTTTGAATGATGTCTATTACAAAAAAAACATAAGAAAAAACAGACATTTATACAACACTAGCAGTTTTCCACAAAGTATTGAAATGTTTAGATTTATTCTTTTACTGATGTCATTATTTCTAATTTACATGACACTGCATCTATGTAACATTTCCTTCCTGTTCTTTTAAACTTCTCCAGACGTTTTCGCTGCTTTTAATGACTACATTTTTGAATCTTGGAATATTATATCAATTCAGAAAACCTTCACAGTTACATATATTTGACTGAAAAATCCTTTGTTTCCTTGGATTTTCAGAACATTGGCTGAGAGGGATCATTCAAGGTCACAGTTGCTTGTCATCGTTTCCTTTTGCGCTGTCCTGCTGGCTGATGGATTTTACCACCGTCAACAGACATTCTTGGTCGTTCAGCTCATCTTCTTCATTGAATAAATCCCTGCAAGAATTCAGAACTCAAATATTACTGTCAGGATCAGTAAATTTGCCGCTCGAGATCACAAATAAGCCAACTCACTGCTGGTTTTGCTTCCTGAGGCTGCTGTCATGTGCAGCTCTCTGCTCCTGTAAGTGGCGCTTCGAGGTGCCGCTCAGACTCAGCTTCCTGAATCTGGGCAGCGACGCCTGTTCCATCGAAGCCTGCAGAGGACTTGAACGCTTTAGGTTAATTTGTTCTTCAAAATGCAGGAAATCCATCATAAAGATACATTATGAGTCATGACCAGAACAGTTGACTCTATCAGCTGAACACTTTTTGAGCAAGAATCTGACATATTTACACTGCAGAACATTAGATCTACACAGCCCTTTTAAAAAGTTACTAAAATTGATTTTCACCTGTAAGCTGGGGTGCAAATCTTTCCCAAAGGTTGATTTGGAGGAGACGGTTTTCATCAGTGATGCACTTCTGCAGAAAAAACAGGGATATCTGAACTAGTTACAAAGGAAATAACAGGTAAAACCTTTGCTGATTTTTCAATAACTGTAAAGGCTCTATACCATGCTAGGCCTTTTACAGTTAACAATATCCATGTAAATGATAATGTGCAGTGTAACCTTTGGCACACAACTGAGCACTATTTGAATGAAGTATGAGTTATTTTCGCAGCTCATTTTCCTACCCAGAAGTAAGGCGTCTCAATCACTGAGGGACCGCCTTTTGCTCCTTGGCGGTGTTTCCCATTTCATGGCGTCAACCTAGTCGACCTCGGCAGCGTGCCTTCGTTTTGCCCACGAAAACAAACAGCATCCAAACTTTTGCAAAGATGCAAACTTGTGCATGTAAAAGAAACGCGTTCTGCCAATCAACGCCAGCTTTGCAGAGAAAATGTGTGTGTTAGCCTGGGGGCGGTGCTGGCAGCGCAGACTCTTCCTGGAAGGGGCTGTTCTCACTGGTCTACATGACGATGTGAGAACCTTCTTTTTTTATGGGTAGGGAGGGGCTGGAGCTCAGAGTGCAGTTTTTTAGAGGAATTCTCAAAAATGTGCGTGGCAAATCTGTACAGGTGACCCATAAGAAATTTTAGGATCGTAGACCACCCAGTGAGCCTGTAAAGCAAAAATCTTCATGCATTTTTTTTTGTGTGCATGCTGCAGACGACAGGTTGTAGTGAACACTTAAACATCACAGGTGGAGTAGGACTAAAGTAGGTGAGACGCAGGCGTGTAGTACAGATGTTTTTTCCCCCCAAAATCTGCGCACTTAGAGAAGGGGCCCATTAGTGCTGTTCAAGTGAAAGGTGCATGCTCTGTGCATGCAGCCTGGCTGTTAGAAATGAAGACATTGGCTCTAATGTATCACCTGTGTGCACAGCATTTGCGCACGGTCAGTAAGGACCCAGTTTGCTGCATAAAGGCCACCGTGCGACAGCATCACCTGTACGTCATAAGCGTGTGTAACTTATATTATCCTAACACATACTTCATGATACACTTACCACATGCACAACAATTGTATGTCTCATTTTCATGACATCCCTTTGAAAACCTCAAAGTACCCGTACGGATCAACTCCCGCACAAGTGCATGTGACTAAGACATTGCAGTCATGTTGGTGAGGTCATGAAACAAATGGGGCCAACTGTATAAACTATGTAATGGAACTGCACCCAGTCATTTAAATGTACCTAAACTATTTTTTCATGGAAACATTTTGCATTCTACTAGAGACAACTTTTATGTTTGCTTTTGACCTGTTTTCTCTGTTAATATCTGTTATAAGTTTTCTATTCTACAATGAATATCCGTATATATATTTATATTGGTAAAGCAAACTGCATTTCGTTGTTGTGTACTTGTGACATGTGTAATGACAATAAAGTTGAATTCTAATTTTAAAAAGTTGCGTTTAAGTGAAATTTGTCGCTAATTCACTTTTCTTTGGCAGATTTGGTCCACTAAAATATCAACCAAAACAGGAGCTCAATAACGTTTTCATTTCTTGATAAATGTATGTTGTTTTTTCCTTTAAATGCATACAAAAAAATATTCAAGAAGGTTTTGTACCCACGTTGAGGAAACTTACAGTGTCAATGTCAATAAATGTTTTCTTTGAATTTCCTTTGCTAGAAAAAAAATTGAATGAACCTGCCAAACTTTGTTCTTCTAAATAGAGTTGAAGATTTTCTTATGTTTTTACTTCTCCTTAGGGAAATGTTTAGAATTTGATGAATTTTTATTTTTACCTGACGTGCAATCCTGAATGATAGACCACACCGAATTTGTGTTTGACTGAAACTGAGTTGTTTCTGGAATCCTTTTCTAGTTTTTTTTTACTGGCAGTGCAGTGAGGAGCAGGAGTTTTACCCTGTGATCCTCTGCAGCCTCCTCTTCTGGTACTCCGCCTCATCGACCGTCCACACGGCTCCCTTCGTGTTCTCCACTCGTACGAAGCACTTGTGAAGGCTTAGGTTGTGGCGGACCGCGTTCTGACCAGAGTAAAAGGAGAGCTCACAGTTTGATCAGACACATTTTGGAGATAAATGTTGGCAGGTGTGCTACCTTCCAGGTGGCAGCGTTTCTTCTGAAGTAGGCGAATGTCCTTGTGAACCAGTTGTAAATCTCGTTGAGGGTTAACTGCATGTCGGATGAATCCATGATAGCCTGTAGATGGAATTAAAGCGTTGCACATTGCAGGATGACTTAAAAGTGGGTTAAGAATTGCAAAGCAAAATTTTTTATTTTTACAATATTTAATCTCACATCCTTTGTAATATAGCTGTGTAACGGCTTTTATCTTGAGATACTGTTTTTAAAAGATCAAAACTTAAAAACATGCAAATAGTTGTAACTATGTAAATGCGCGTTTTGAAACAATGCAAGTTTCTATAACCGTTTTCAGGCTCTACATACACAATGTGCGTCAGTTGAACGCATGCTGCAAATCAAACCTGGTTGAACTTTGACCAATCAGGGACTCAGATTTGGTAGTGATGTTTGGATGGCGTCACTTTCATTTCACGGAAGTGCCAACCGTTTGGAAATTGATCATAAAGGAGAAATTAATAATTGTGGTTTGTGCCCTGCTTGAGTTCTATGACACCAAGTCTTTCATTTATTGGAATAGAGCTATGAAAGAAAAAAACCTGAAGGACGATTTGCTTCACTTCGACATTTCACACCAGCTGTAGGTACATGTGCTGGTGCATAAAATCTACAAAACAAGCATTTAGATCTGAGGTATAGGGTTAAGTTACCTGTCGAATCAGAGTTGCGTACGTGAACGGCGGCCTGATGTCTGCGCTCCCGTAAAGCTCGTATTCATTTTCTGAAACAAGACGATAAAGAAGTTGCGGAGAAATCAAAATCAAACTGCCTTTTAGCTGAAAAGATCTGGTTTTACCTGAAGACAAAGAGAAGATCAGCGGGTGATGAGGACGTCTGATGGCCCCGGCACTTCCTCTGAGAGTCTGCGTTTCTTCTTTGCTCGTCTTGGCTCGAGCGCCGACAGGACCCAGAGGTTGTGGGGACTCCTGGGCACAGATTTTTGGTGACTTACAAAGCTGACAGCAAAAGGAACAAAAGGACTGAGAAGAAAAAAAAAAGAAAAAAAAAACCTGGCCAGACATTTTTAACAGGCTGGAACAAACTGATTTGAATCGCCTCAACTGAGGTGATTCCATGTTTACCCCCCAAAAAAGGAAGGCAATTATTGTTAATTACAGGGTGAAATTGTTTGGTCAGTGTTGTGATTAGGGCATGATGATTGGAAGATTAACATATGATTAGTTTTCACATAATCACAGCGTGTGGCTTGTCTGAAAACACAATAGGACACATTTGATGGTCATCTTCATGCAGGAGTGCCTCCAAAACCTGTTTGTCATATAGAGCCAGAGAAATTAGATTTTTCAAGCCTGATATTTCATCTGGTCACTTACAGCCTGGAAGAAACTTCTCCAGCGGAGAAGAAAATAAAGTTTGAATTAGACATGCATTTGTTTGTAGCGCGTCTACCTGTGGTCCACAAAGCTCCACAGCCGTTTCAGAGAACTGTGCTTTTAAAGATGGCAGATGAAGGTGAGCCATCATCGCTTGGAGACGTAGCCGTTCTTTGGAAAGCTGGTGGAAGCAGGAAAAGGATCAGGCGAAAAGAGGTCATATAATAGCAGTATGTCATAGGAATATTATTTTTAATTCTGAAAAATTTTATATGTTTTGTTTTTAGAAATGTAAAGAGATTTTGAAAAATCCAACCATAAATGTTTAAGACCACAAAACCTCACATTATTATTTATTCTAGATTGTTGATTTTCAGGGTGTAACAATTTTTTTGTAATTCTGACTTTTTCAAAATACATAATGTCACAAGAACAGGCAGATGGCTGCTTCCAACTGCAGCAGGTTTACTGGCTCAGCTAAAAGTCCACAAAGCTAAATCAAGGTCAGACAGGCAGAGGTCAATAACAAGCATGGGAGCATCAGAGAAGAGACGAGAGTGTCTGGATCCAGGCGAGATTCGGGCAGGTGACAGGCCAACGGTGTCTGACAAAACAGTAATGCAGGCAGAGTGACACAACCAATACTTCACACTGAGTGAGGCTCAGTGCAGTGCTTAAGTTTACTGTGAGTGATTGCAAATGAAAGTCAGGTAGGTTTCCAATGAACTACTGCAGAAATATTCTCCTAGAAAACAACAGTTTTTTTTATTTTGGGTAAAAACGACATCATCATACTTAAAAGACTGCTGGGAACGCTTTTACAATAGATCCAAATGTGATTGGAGGTGGACTATTACAAACATTTCTGTCACTTTCACTGAGCCCTTCAGGCCTCACCTGAAGCTGGAGCTGCTGAACCACCTGCATCTGGACTCTGCACTGAGCTGTGCTCCTGTCGTCCAGCGCGTGCTCACTGCTCATGTGCCTGAAACGCATGCAGAGAAGTCATGATGTGGGCTGAAAAATGTTTCTTCTGTCTGCAAAATGGCCAGCGGAGAGAAGTTTTGTCCACTTTTTCTTTTGCAGATACATCACATGCATGCCTGATTTGAAATCATCAATGAGTTCTGCTGTTGCTAAATGCAACACCATTGAATTTTGGTGGAATAACTCTTGCTGTATGTGAGCCTATAGGAAATCTTGGTGGTAATTTTGAAAATAAAATATATAATTTAGCCTGACTGGTTCATTTAGAACTCATTCATAACTATCTCAGTGGCCTTGTGGTTGAGTGTCTGCCCTGCAACTGGAAGTTTGAGTTTAAATCCAGGCTGAATCAAAGCAAGGACTCCCTGCTTGACACTTACGGGGTTGGCTTTAGGGGTTAAAGCACCAAATGATTACTGTGTGTGTCTGCAGCTCAACGCTCCTCCATGGATCAAATGCAGAGAACAAATTTCAAAAACTTAGGTATGTAACAACTACTGGACTAGCTTTAGGAACTGATTCAAATCTGTGTCCTGAGATGCAGCAGCTTTTACTTTCGACAGAAGAAAGAGTAATAAGGAGAAGCAGCTCTGCAATAAACGATATGGTAATGTTTGAGTTATTAATTATGTTTGCAGTAAAAAATAGAATTGATAAAGACAAATCCATCATTAAGTCCCATAAGTCTTTACTGTCCTCACTTATCCTCTTTTCCAGCTAAATTGAAATTCATGAACATCACTTACTTGATGAACTGATTGACGTTTCCACAGACAGACTCGCAGCCGGGCCAGTTACACACACCATTAATGAAGAGTGCAGCTGCTTCATCACCTGAAGTGGTGCTGAACGAGGAGGAAGAGGAGGATGAGGATCCACAGAAGACAGGTAGCAAAATTGCAACAAAGGACTCACATAAAAGTGTCTCTTTTCTCTTTTTAGGTAGCATGACATGACAGGGAAAGGTGGAAAGGTTTGTCGAAAAATAAACGGAGAACTATTTACTTTTGATTTGGGACATGTACTGTAGTTGTGTAAACTTTTTCTTCGTTAAACCACCTCAGGTGGAGGAACTCAAAGCAAACAAACAATTACACCTTTCCTCCGGGAATTGGATGTGAAGTCTCAAAAGCAAACAACTCCCACTCGCTGTGAGAGAAAGACAATGTTTGTAGATGACAAGTCTTTCATGTTCACAGAGACAGAGCATCACTTGAGCGCTGCAGTGACTTTACAACAGAAGGATGATACCGTTCTGCCGCGCCTGACGACAGGGGCTGGTCTCCAGTCAGTCTCCACAAGTCTTTTGCTGACATTGTCTGAGCTGCAGAGTCCTGATTTTCCTTTGTGGTGTTTTTCTCTTCAGTTATTCCAAATGTGAGATCTCTCCATATCTGCTGCATCTCTGCAGCACTGAGGCAGCCTAAAAGATGACAGAAAATGTCACAAATGTTCACAGGAGGCAGATGGAAAAGACATAAAAGACAAATCGGATCAATTTTGGGAGATAAAGGTAAAGAGTGGGTGACCTGCAGGTGGGTTTGGAGCGGCCAGCCTCTGAGTCTGCAGCTGCTGCTGCTGCTGCTGAAGAAGCTGCTGGAAGACCTGCTGATCTGCAGGCAGCTGCAGGATCAGGAGTGACATGTCGGGATGCAAAATGAGAATAAAGTTCCACAAAACATCCAAAAACTGTTTCAGGAAAGAGAAGGAGAAGAAAAAGGACTTCAAACAGCCTTGTGTAAAGACAACCAAAAAAATGTTGTGCATTTCTGTTTGGTGGGTGAGGTTGTGGAATAACCAGAACAAAAGTATCAAAATAGATAAAAACGTTACTCAAATTTAAAAAAAATTACAAACTGAAAATTCTGGGAACGTATCAATTAGAAACTCAGAAGCCAAATGTGTCAATATCCATATAATCATAACTTTGTGACATTGTTTTTGGACATTAATGTTTTCTGGTTTTTTTCTTTAATTAGTTTGTGTTTATGTAAATAATAATTATCTGACAAATGTTTAAATTAATGTAAAAAATAGAGTAAGATTGGCAGGGGGAAATAATACAGTTTTTCTTCTCCTTTTTAAGCACTTTATCAGTTTATTTTTATCAAGTTTATTTATCTATTTCATTTTAAGGGTGTTAATAAAAGGAAATTAATCAGAATAAGATTCAAAAACATATACTTTTTATTGTGAAACCACATCGGTCCAAAGATTTACTAGTAGTTTGTTACTTTTTTTAGAACAATTTCAAGAAAAACTATGAAGCTGAAGTTTTGCGCTAAAAGTAAAGTCATGACATCAAATTGAACTATTCCCTCATGTGTGAGAGGTACAGTGTGTGAATTGTAAGACTGTTCGAAAATTATAAGTACAAAAAAATGTAAAAGAAAACTTTAAAAAGGACAACATCATTGAAATAACCATAAAAGGTAACCCTCTAAATAAAAAATAGTAATAAAATAAAATACAATAAAATAAAATAAAATAAAAAGAACTCACCTCTCTTATTTTCTTGCAGGACTCTTCCTGAAGAAGTTCATTCTGTTCCTGGTATTTCTTGTAAAGCTCCCTCAGATGTTGCTAAACATTTGGGATGGAAATTGTATTGTGAAGCCATCATTCTTTTTGACACACATTAAAAAAAAACCCCACAAACAATCTGCCTTTTTTGAGCCAACAGTGAAAACATGCTAGTTCAATCTCGGGTGAAGTTTCCACTTTCTAAACACGACAAAGCGACACAAATACAATAAATATTGTTTTTTTGTTGGCCTAAAGATATTGCTTAAGAAAACACTGACAGTGCAAATTTGAATATTTAGTGCACATCTACAAAATTATTGCAAAAAAAAAAAAAAAAGTAAAAACAAAAAGCTTTTCATAGTATAATTTTAAAATACATTTATCCAAATCATGACATTTATAAACACTAGTTAATTTTATTTTTCTTTTACAAAAGGTCTCGTGAGACATTTAACATATGCTTTGCAACCCCTTAAGAAAAAAATCTTATAAAGAAATAATAATTGTAATTTGGGCCTCTCTGGAGGGTATTTTATGTTATTTTCAGCCGAATTAATAAAAGTAAACTGCTTATAATTTTCTATCTGTTTCATTTATATGAAATATTTATACTGCAACTAACACTACTAACTAACACTACACCAAATGATGAGGCTTAGTCTTGTCAGGCTTAACCTACCTGGTAGAGCAGGAGGGCTTGCTGCTTGTGGAGGATCAGAGCCTGCAGCTGGTTTGGAGACAGAAGCTGCTTCATCTGCTGAGGAGCCATCACAGACAACAAGGCCTTCAAGACAAAGAGGCATGTGGTCAACATGAACAACCATTAAGTGTGAATTTTTCCAATTACACTCCAGTGTTGTTAACCTTCTGTGAACATCATCATGCTGAGTTGTGTCATTGACCCTAAATAAAACGGGAGATAATGGGAGACCTGATTAGCGGCACAATTTCATGCTTGTTGTGGATTTTAATGGGAGTGAACGGCTATTAATGAGAGCAAACACTGGCGGAATAATAACTGCTCTGGTTGGGATTGAGCTGCAAAAAGCAGAGGCTACTTCCCTACTGGGACACAAACAGAAAATTCACTGCCGCGTAAGTCAAAAAGAAAAGAGAATATCTACAATAAAAAACAAAACAAAAAAAGAAACGCATGTAAAACTGCTGAAAAATTTAATTTTTTGGGGAGTAGGTTTTCTTGTTATTTAAACAGCATTTATGTTCTTTTACATTTACATAGAATGTTTTAAAATAGAACATAATCGAGAAAAGAATTTCAGCATGTGATTAGCATGAAATCATCGTGACTAGGATTGTTAAAAAAATTTTTCAAATATCCCAAAATTCAAGGAAATGTACAAAGAAACTGCTGGATTAAAAGGGTGTTTGAATACATTTCAAATACATGGATGTGTGAACTTGAATGAGGGGAAATAATCAAATGGCTGATATGTGTGATAATGTTTATTGAAGTTAGTCAAAAGTGTTTTTCTGATTAGTATTAATAAACCATCATTTTTCTTTACTTGAGTTGCAATGTGTAGCGAGGATTACTGGATTAATCCACTACATGATGTGAGACTCCTGTTATTGTTTGAAAGAATACTTTCTGAGGATAATCACCCAGCACTCCATAAAAAATCTGCACTTGTTCTGATCAGAACCAGAATATAACAACAATGCAAAATCAAAAAATTAAATAACTCAGTAGGGGGTGGGACGAGATAAGCTCGCTTCTTGCCACTTATTTTCAAGCAATAAACAAAGCTCTACATGACTTTAGTCAATAGTCATATTCAATGAATTTGCAAAAATCTTTATTTATAATTATGAGACAAGTATTTTCTTCCTACATTTATGGGAATTTTTCTTTGTTTAAGGTTTTTTAATCATTACACTTTGTCATTTCTGTATTGAGTTTGATATTTCTGTTTTATTTTGTGTTGTGTTGTCTACAATCGATGCTTGAAATCAACCTATAAGTCACATCAGATGAAAACAATTTAAATCAATAGTCTGCACGGATTTTTTCAATCAATTTTTACCTTAGCTTCATTTAAGTCAAGTTTTAAAACATTACAGAATTAAGTATTTACTATAAAAGGCAGTTTTTCCATTATTCATATTTTTAAAAAAATGACTGATTTGTGATAACAATTTTAATTTACAGCACAATCTTAAGTGTTTTTTTGAACAGATTTACATGAACATGCCTCAAACATGTGGTGAACAAATCTTGATGTAGTTTCATCTTTTTTTCACAACATGATGAACAAAGATATTTGTTTGACAAAGTTAGAATAAACCCTTTTTTTACTATGACTTATTAATATAGGGGTTAGATACAGTCCATCTGTTGTCACATAACTTTAAAGTCTATTTCTTTTGTTTGAGAGGGTTACAAAGATGAAAAGTTACTTATCTTATGCTCTTTGTCTATTCTATTCTATTCTATTCTATTCTATTCTATTCTATTCTATTCTATTCTATTCTATTCTATTCTATAGTGAAATGATCCAAACCAAGCAAAGTAAAACTTACATATGAAATCAAAAAAACAAAAACAAAAAAACTTTTTGTTTGAAAAATGTGCACACTTTGTTTAAATGTTCCTCTGTTCTCCGTCAGTTGGTATACCACATATACAATTTTTGACAAATCATAATAAAATGCTAATTTTTTATTTAGGAAGTGAACCAGAAACTGAATTATGAGCACAAAATGATGGCAAATAAGGAGAAAAATGAAGAAAGAAGAAGCTGATTGTTTGAAAATTATTAAGGTATTTGCAGTGATCCAGTAAATTAAGGTTACAAGGAAGAAAAGTAAAAGATGAGAACTTAAATTTTGCAATGGTAATGTGGCTTTCTTGTACATGTGTTTGAGCAAAACTTCACAAACTCTCAAAGTTCTGCTTGTCATTTCCCAACTGAGATTCTAAATGACATTGCATCCATTAACTGTGCTTTCAAGCAGGAGAGTCACAGTTCTGTCAGAAGAAATCTAAATAAGAGCAAGATAATATATTGATATCCATTTATTTAAAGCTTTAATCTTAAAGGGGAGGGTAGAGGGAAGGAATGAACCTGTTTTTGGAGGAGGCTTTGCCAGCTTTCAACCCTCAACCCCCTGCAGGAGTCCCCATCAGCCGCTCTCTCTGCTCCCGCGTCTGTGTGGCTGAGCAGGGAGCTGGCGAGGGTTCGACGGGCCGCCGTGGGACTAAGAGGAGACTCTGGCATCTCAGTTCAGCTCCTATAGACAATAAGCAACATAAAGAAAAAAGATGTGAGATTGACATGATAATCCCAGCGGGATGAGGACTTTGTAAAAACTACAAGGTAAAAACAAAACTTTTGTTCTTATTTTAAGAGCTGCTGTTGCCGTTTTGTGCGGACAAAAAGGAGAATTCAGGAAAAATCAAAGGCTAATTATCCTATGAAGTGAAGCCGGAAAAAAAGATTTCAGAAACGCTTCGGGCACACAGTCAGATATTTCTGTAATATTTTGATTTAATCCAGTTCACTTTAAATTCCAGCAGCATTTTGACACTCAAAGCTTTTCATGACAGTTGTACTTTTACTTTCAGAAACTCGTGTTTCTGCATTTGTTGTTGACTATGTTTTTAAATAGAGGGTCGCCAAAATATTTATATCTCCAGTCGAGACATGAGGATCCTGTACAAGTTAGGAGAAAATGAACACTGGAGAAATTAATTCAACCAAGTTATTGTTTATATAAGGACACATGCTGCAAAAATTGAATCTCAGAAAGTAAAAAGAAAAATTGTCTTATTTTCTGTCTGGCAAGAAAAATGTATCTTATCAAGAAAGTTTTCCAATAGCAAAACTATCTCAGTTTGAGAATTCATGTCTCAGTGATTTAGAATTATTTTCTTAAAATAAGAATTTTTGGTAAAACCATTTTTCTTCCCCCATTGGCAGATATTTTTTGCTTATTTAAACAAAACCTGCCATTGGAGAAATAATTTTTTACTTATTTAAGGGGCCTATTTTGGCAGTACATCCAGAGGTTTTATGCTTAAAAAACGAAATCCAGAAAAACAATTAAAGTCAAATGTAAGTAAACACAAAAACTCATTAGGCGTACGTACCGTGACAGAGCAGCCAGAAGGAGCAGGAGCTTGCTAGTAAAGCACGTCTAGACTGATAAAAGGAGCTAAGTGATGGACTTCTGTGGCATCCTGCAGAGGGAGGAGTCTTTGTTTCACTCAGTACAATTGAAAGCCAGAATAACACTTCAGATAAAATACAAGATTCAGAGAAATGTGTCCAAAGGATAATGAAATATATTCTCAGTTTGGAAATGTGGCAAAATAAAAGGTTCAGTCTCTGCAGAGTATGTTGCCATTGTTGAAATAACTTTTATAATGAAACAACAACTCACTGGCCAATTTATTAGGCGCACCTGTCCAACTGCTAGTTAATGCAAATTTCTAGTCAGCCAATCACATGGCAGCAAATCAATACATTTAGGCATGTAGACATGGTCAAGATGATCTGCTGCAGTTCAAACCGAGCATCAAAATGGGGAAGAAAGGGGATGGAAGTGACTTTGAACATGGTTGTTGGTGACAGGCTGGTCTGAGTATTCCATTAAGATCTAATGGGATTTTCACCCACAACCAACTCCAGTGGGTGTAAATGCCTTGTTGATGTCAGCAGTCAGAGAAGAATGACCAGACTGGTTCCAGCTGATAGAACGGCAACGGTAACTCAAACAACCACTAGTTATAACCGAGGTCTAAGAAGAGCATCTCTGAACGCACAACAAGTCCAACCTTGAGGCAGATGGACAGGAGACCACCTGCCAGCTAAGAAATGGAAGCTGAGGCTACAATTCACAGAGGATCAAAATGGACAATAGAAGATTGGAAAAACTTTGTCTGGTCTGATGAGCGTCCATTTCTGCTGCCACATTGTATGGCAGGCTCAGAACTTGGTGTCAACAACATGAAAGCATGGATCCATCCTGGCTCATATCAACAGTTCAGGCAGTTGGTGGTGGTGTCATGGTTTGGGGGACATTTATTGGCACATTTTGGGCCCCTTAGTACCAGTTGAGCATGGTTTCAACGCCACAGCCTATTGTTGCTGACCATCTCCATCCATTCATGACCACAGTGTACCATCTTCTGATGACTACTTCCAGCAGGATAAGGCTTCATGTCATAAAGCTGGAATCATCTCAACTGGTTTCTTGAACACAACAATGAGTTCACTGGACTCTAATGGCCTCCACAGTCACCAGATCTCAACCCAATAGAGCACCTTTGGGATGTGGTGGAACAGGAGATTGGCATCATAGATGTGCAGCCGACAAATCTGCAGCAACTGTGTGATTCTGTCATGTCAATATGGACCAAACTCTCTTAGGTATGTTTCCAGTACCTTGTTGAATCGATGCCACCAAGGATTAAGGCAGTACTGAAGGCAAAAGGAGGTTAAACCCTGTACTAGCAAGGTGGACCTAAAATAGTGACCGGTGATTTTATGTAAAGTGTTTCTACATATGTCTTCAATGTTATTCCATGCAACAACCCGAGTTGTACTGAGATTTAACAGCCACTTAGGGGTGGAGCTACAGGCGGTAAGGGGGAGCAGTGGCCCCCTCAGCAAAAATTTTTACCCCACCCATTTTTGAGTCAGTGTCATTGTAGGAGCAAAAGGCCTAGAAACTGTTTAGCTAAGTTCTAGCCCCTTTGATACACTGAGATGTGCGATGCCAGAGTTGACTGAAGCGCCAAGCGGGCTGTCGTTTCCCTAAACGACAAAGAAAATGAGTCTGTCACTCCATTATTGACAAAGATTAAGAAATCACTAATACAAGCTTCTTCAAGCATCGCTAAAATAACCAAAGCAGCATTTTTTATTAAATAAATACAATAAAAATTAAACTGTTAGAAATGTATAATTCTGATCATTTCATTTGTAATGACGTTCCACTCTGGTGGTTTGCCACCCTTCCATAGTCTTCTGCCCCTCCCCCACCCCCTCATTTAAAATGTCCTAGCTCCGCCCCTGGGCCCACTATCCAACATTTACTGTACAGGTCTTTAATCGTTTTCCTTTTGGGTGAATACGAGCCATCTGTGACTTTATTCAGATCACTCAGGAACAGCTCTATATAAAATTCTCAAAACTATCAGTTTTTTACAATTACAATTGCACCTACATTTACATCTGTATCCTGTATCTGTTGCTGTAGTACACCAAATGAACTGTTTTAATTTAAGTTGTGGATGGAAGCAGAACACCACTGGGTGTACAGTTAAAGATCAACACTTAAAACAAGCACAAGGCATAAATAAAAGCATGTTGTACATCACAAATGTGTGAGTCTTTAGAACAAGTTGATAGATCATTTGTAAGAATACTTTATCAGTTGCGGACTATTTATCAAGTAACAAAGAAGAAATCCTTACAGGTTATCAGCTTAGTGTCCTTGTGGTAGAGTGTCTGCCATGTGACTGGAAGATCGTGAGTTCAAATCCAGGCCCAGTCATGCCAAAGACTTTAAAAATAAGCCCCAATGCCTCCCAGCTGTGTCCTCAGCCCCCCCCCCACCCAGATGTGTGACAGATAATTGGACTTTAACTTGACTTTAACAAAACATATTATTACACTGTTGCAGGAATGGTTATTGTACATCACACATCATGCAGATTTTTTTTAGTGTTTTTTGAATACATAAAAAGATAAAAACAGTAACTTGTGTAACTCGTAGAGGAAATTTCGTCTCAAAAGATAAGATAGTTTGCATAACAACTATCCCACACATTTAGTCTGTGCACCCCAAGAGAGACACTGGCGGAACTGAAAGAAAATACAAAGATTTAGGTCCGACAACACATGGAATGAACATTTGTTCTGTTGTGATCCTCCTGTGGGTCATTACTGAGATAGAAAAACATCTCCTCAGGGAAGTTAGGGCATTTTTAGAGGAAGGCTGTCCTCAAAAATCAAATGTCAAATGGTTGTGTTTAGCTTGTATCAAAACAGCTGTCTTGTGTTTTAGGCTTAGATTACTGTACGTAGTGTATGTTCCTGCTGACCTATTTATAGTGTTGGCCCTTGCAACAATGTCATCTGTAACTGGACTCCGTCTGTTAAGTCAGAGCATGTTGAATGTCAGTTGCCAGAAGTAGATGCACTGAAAATTCCCACAGACTCTTTGCGAGAGCAGCATGGAGTGTGTGGGACAACTAAGACCTCCTCAGGCCTGCAACCTCCTAGGAGTCCCTGACTTCAATATCTTGGACGTGGATGAAGATGAGGGGGACTTCATTGCCATCAGGCCCAAATGCTCTCCTCTGCCTCGAAGAAAGAGCTCCATCACGGATGAAGACTTGGAGCCTGATGTTCCCCTGTGCGGTTCCAGGAGAGTCTCCTTTGCTGACGCCAAAGGCCTCAGCCTGGTGGAGGTGAAGGAGTTTGATACATGGGAGGTGTCCAAACTGCCAGGACAAGATGCTTCTGGAGCCACAGCCATAGATGGAGAGGAATACTACCTCTCACCTTTAACTTTTTCCCTCACGTTGTCATCTGAAGAGGTGTTTGCCAAAGTGCTCGAGCAGAAAATAGAGCTGGAAACAATCGATTTTCTTCCTGGGACCACAATCTTGAAAGGTGTGATCCGTGTCCTCAACATCTCCTACAGTAAGGCGGTTTTCATCAGAACAACTTTGGACCAATGGGCCACCCACTTTGACCTTTTGGCAGAGTACATCCCCGGCTCCAGCGATGGTGTGACGGACTGCTTCTCCTTTAGGCTCACCGTAGTGCCTTGGTTCAGGGAACAGGGAGCCAGAGTAGAGTTTTGCCTGCGATATGAAACTCCTGAGGGAACATTCTGGGCTAACAATAATGCCAGAAACTACGTACTGCTCTGTCACAGAAGGATCAGAGAGGATGCAAACACGCAGCAGAAAGAAAATTTGAATGTGAAAAGCTGCTTGAAGAACATCAGGTGAGGTGCACCTTTTTTATACTCATGGAGGGGACTTCTAGTAAAAGACAAGACTGGCTGGTTTCTAATAAGCTTTTGTGCATTTAAAAATCTAAACTGAGTTTGTTTGTTGGTTTTACTGGCAAAATGGAACTTTTAGTTGTCAAAATTACAATGAAATCACGTCATAATGGCTCATTCTAAACAATCAAAAATGATTTAGTGACGTTTCAAAACTATCTTTAGTATTCAGAATAGCACCCTTTTTAAGTTGTAACCTCCATACGTGACGTATTGCCAGACAGTAGAATCTGGCGTCTCTCCTGAGAAATGTTTATCTCTAATGGAAATTCATTTTTCAGCTTCCTTTAACCTTCTTGACACATTTTTTATGAGCCAAGTCAGGCAACTGACTGTAGTCACTCTTCAATCTTCTTCTGAAACCAAGCTCTGGTGGATTTTCAGGTGTTCCTGCCCTGTTGGAAGGTCCACTGACGCATAAGCTTCATCGTCTTCACAGACAGCACAACCTATTCTGCTAGGATTTTCTTAACTTGTCATCAAATTAATCTCACCTTCTACAGTATAGATATTGATTGTATAGAAAGCTGAACATCTCCATAGAATCACCAACCAGGTTTTATAGGCAGAATACTCTCTTGAGCCAAGTGCTCCCCCTTTAATCCTTGTGCTATCCTAGGCACTTTAATATTGGGAGTTGGGGTCATCTAGACCCACTAGACAGTGCGCTGAACCTTTTTTCTTCAATGATTTGTGATCTTCACTGGTGTCCATGGATTACATGAAATCTTTCCACCTTTATCCACCTTTGTCATGGTAGGGAGAACACGTCAATGTAAGGGTGGGGTCATCTAAGATAGCACAAGGGTTAGGCAAACCACTGATACCACAAGCTTCATTTTACTTTTAATGACTTTACAGAGCAGAATCTTAAAACTCCACTTTTTTATTCATCATTTTTTTAGTCCATTAGCCACTGAGGCTCATGTGTTCTTCCTATGCTTTCAGTTGAGCCTTTTCGGCCACCGGCCTCCTCAGGAATCCATTGGCAGCCAATCTGACTTCCTCTTTCTGCCACTGTTGTTTTACTTTGAATTCACAAACTCTGCACATCCTTTCCTAAACATCGGATCAATTCTTTATGATGCAATAAATGCTGAATGTTTTCTTCTGTAGAACAAAAATCCTAAGGTTCAATTGGTCCTAGAATGTGGAAATGAATGTTATAGAACAGCTTTTTTGTTTTTCTGAGTGGTTAAAATGGTTTCATTTTGCCAATAAAGCTAATTTACAGTGAAGCTTGATCATTTTTGAGTGACAGTGCATCTGTCTTTGCACTATTCCTCTGCAGTACTACCTTATGTGGGGATTCCAGGGATGCAACCATTCACTTTCCTGTTCGGTCAAACCTTGGTTTTTTGACATTTGCTTATTACAAAAAAACAATAAAAAATGTAAAATTCTGAAAAAGTCTTCTTTTAACTTGCTATAAAGCAAGTGACAATGACAAATTTTTTTTTTACTTTTGGCTCATACCAAGCCTGGTGTAATGTAGTAAAACAATCAATTTGTCTTAAATTTAGTACAACGCGTGTTTGACACTTTCAATATAAACATGCTGGTATGCAGTAGGGATGCACCTCGTCACTTTCCCCATGATTCAGTTCAATGGTGCAACATAGTTATCAAACCAGAATTGTGGCATGCCTATGGAATTATACATAAAGATTTAAAAAAAACACACCTATGGATAGAGACTGACTGATGTGGATTTGAACCATTTTACAGTCTCTCCACGGTGGAAAACGTTTCATCAAAGCAACCTCCATTGCAGGACATGATGACATCAGGTGAATGTTTGTTTTGCAGAATTTCTATCAAAGAAGGTGCCCTATTTTTTGTCCATTTGAAAGACAACATCTGCACTAAAATAGCAACTTTTGTCTTATTTGTCCAGAAAACTCTTCCCTTAAACTGGAAAGAAGGAAAACTAGCAACAAATCTGACGGCCAAGCGGGTCCATCAGCAGAAGAGAAACAGAAATTACTGGTGAGTGACCTAAAACACTTTGAAACGCTCTTCTGACCTTTTTGTACGAGCTAAATGTGTCAATACCTGCAACAGAAACTCAACGTGTCCATTCACTTTGTGTAACTCTATCATGTGACTGAAGCACAAGTGCCAGCTGTGTAGGACAATGTACCGACAGCCTGCAGGCTGTTAGCCCTTCCTAGGTGCCTTGTATTTTGTCACGTCTGCACTATAAGCTTCAGGCATGTTACTATGTGATGAGCTGCTTTAAATATCCCCTCATTCCTTTTTCCTGTTGGAACATGACTAGCGTGTGAGCCCACTGAAATGACTGTTTCCCTGTTGATGGACAGATGGAGGACAGACAAAACAGAACCCAACGGAGGCACAGGACGGCTGAACGAATGGACAGGGTGAGGAACTACTTTGCTCAAAGGGATGCTGATGACACTGATAGACATGAAACACCTTTAGAAACAAAGCAGGCATCTCAAGAAGGAAACTCAGTCTCTGAGGGCTCAGAGTTTGTCTTTGAAGCTTCTGAAAAACTGTGTGAACCTGTTCTTAACGGAGAACAAGGCTTTGCAGCTAACAAGGAGGTTGAGTTGTCCAAACTCCCATCAGCAGGAGGGGAGAGGGTTGAAGACACACCAAAGAGCCATGTGGATCCACTCAATGATCCTGCTCATCTTACAGAGAAGCAAATCCTCAAGGAGTCTGTCACTGAAAGAAGCTGTCAGGATCAAGACAATACAATAACTGAGAGCAGAGAAAGCTTCACGTTCACAACCGTGGTGGCTCCTCTGTATCAGCAGGTGTTTGGCAGGTTAGATGCTGACGTTCCTAGTGCAGCTGGTGTGGGAAAACAAACCAAAGCAAGAATGGATCCCTCTGAGAGGAGACAGACTGAATGCAAACAAACCGTAGACGGTGGAAAATTGGATTGGGAAGATGCAGTGCAGAGTCCAGCCCAGTCAGAACAGAGATGGACAAAGACCCGTCAGAGTCCACAGCCCCATTCAGCAGACTTGGTAGACGGTCTTGACGGAGTAAACGGTTCTTTAGACACAGACTTGTTGAGTTCCCAGACAAAGATAAGGGATAAAGATAGTGACGGTCTCCAGGGAGAGGCGCAAGAAGATGATCTTACCCATGACCGCTTCAAAGCCATTGATGGAGCTCTGCCAGCAGAGCGAGCTTGTTTGCACGTTGCAGTCAATGCTGCTGACAGAAATGCAAAGATTGAAACACGAGCTGATCCGAAATCCCTTCAAAGGGAGTCGGGACGCTCTGGTGACGATGCAGACCAACAGAGCAGCTGTGACTTGGTTGAGGTGACGCAGAACGATGACTTAGCAGAAATAGAGAAAAATAAAAACAAATCTTCAACAAAGGAAGACTTGGTAGAAGAAGAAAATGACTCCAATTCTGAAAACTCTGATTTAGTCGTCATTGAAATCAGTTCAAATAGTCTCGTTTCAAAGCCAGAAACCGATTTTAAAAATGTCAACACAATAGAAACTGAGACGTTCAGTCCACTTGAAGATGAAACCAAACACTCTGCAGTAATAAATATCCTTTATGAAGTAGCAGAGTCCATGGAAAATAAAAAATCCATAAACATGGATGCATTTGAAGAAACTCTGGAAGAAAATGAACAAAATGGGATGACAGATTCCTCAAAACAAGATGGAGATTTCTATTTAGCAGAAATTAATGTGGTGAAAAACTGGGAAATGATGGTTGAGGAGGAGGAAAATAACACATCAACGAATGACAAAGACAATGAGCTAATAGGTTTAAATGCAGAGGAATGCAGAGGAATTCAGACAAATAAAATAGATAAAGTAGAGGAAAAACGGATGGCTGCAGAAATGAAAGCACAGAAGGAGAATAATGCAGCTGCTTTGGAACGCCAAAGGGTCAAAAAACAGGGGGCAACAGGGGTCGAAAAATGCAATGACTCAGAGAGAGTTCAGGTTGTAATAAAAGAACATTTTTTCGGGGAAAAAAGTGCAGAAGAAAAAGATTTTAAGGCAATGGCGGCTTGCCAAGGTGAGGAGGAAACAAAGGAAGCAAAAACAGAACAAAACTGCGAGTTTGAGGGAGTTTTGGAGTGGGAGGGTGAGGAAAAGTTGAAAAACATTAACAATGACAAGCAGAATTCAAATTGTACACCAGAGAGTTTGGCTGAAAGTTGTGGAGAAAAAGAGAAGGTGCAGGCAGACATGTGTGCGGACAACAGAAATTTTAAGGGCCCAGGTCTTACACGAGACGAGGAGGAAGAGGTTGTATCTGTTCCAGGTAGTAATAAAGATGACAGAGAAGATAAGAGGACAGATGATTGCACTCAAGCTGACTACATTCTACACAATAAAGATGGTTCTCAGTGTGTTAAAGAAGTCATAGGGAGGCATCTGAGTGAAGAAATGCCCACTTTATCATATGAACGCAACAGTGACCTAACAAGTCAGAACAGCAGCTCAGCAGAGTCCGACTCAGACGACGAGGTGGAGTTGTACATGTTTCGTCTGAGGGCTGTGGGAACAACAGCACAGGCAGGTAAAGACAAAGTCAAAGAAGCAGGATTCCCGGCTAGCAAAAGAGCCTCTGCAAGCAGGGCCAGACCCCCATCCCCAGTCTTACCCCCCATCTGCGAATCTGTGGATGAAGAGCACCACAACAGTGACACTCAGGAGAATCCGTATGCAGCGGGTCCATCACAAGACCACTGCCAAAATGTTTTATGGTGCATATCCTGGAGCAATGTTTCAAAATCACTGTTATACGTCACTTTGCTGGTGGTGTTCCTGGCTGTGGCAAACCAATATGATTTCCTGGCCTGTTTTGGACTCTATTTGATATCTGTGGTTTGGCTGTGGTGTCAAGGGGAGAAACAAGCAGTTCAAAACAACAAGAAAGCAGCTCAAGACCAACAAAACTGCCACATTTTAGCTGAAGCAAATTTTTAAGACATACTGGTTAGCATCATGGCTTTGAGGACTCACTCCGGTCATCTTTTGAGCTATTTTAAAAAGCATTACCAGTGGTCTTTTAATTACGATCGTGCAGTTTTTAGCAAAAAAAAAAAGTGTAATATTCTTGGACATAGTTTCCACAGAGCGTCAGGAGAAATTCACCTCTGAGTTATGGGCGGGACTGTTGGAAACCCCAGCCCCCCTTCGCCTCCCCATTGCTTAGAGTAGGGGTTCTCAAAGTTTTTGTTACGGAGACCCAAATTAGGACCTCGACATTAGACTGGGGGCCAATTTCGGTGAAAAAAATGGATAAACAGAAAAGGTTGTTTTTAGTATCCCTTGTGCTATCCTAGGCACTTTAACATTGGGAGTTGGGTCATCTAGACCCACTAGACAGTGGTCTGAACCTTTTTTCTTCGATGATTTGTGATCTTCACTGGTGTCCATGGATTACATGAAATCTTTCCACCTTCATCCACCTTTGTCAGAGGAGAACACGTCAATGTAAGGGTGGGGTCATCTAAGATAGCACAAGGGATAACTGTAATGACCAAGTGTCATTTGTACAGTTAACCAGGCCCTCCAGATGTTTTCCCAGTTGCGGTCAGAGGTTGCTGCCCAGATCTTTAACTCGTTCAGGAATTGTATCATGTGACAGACCTTCTTTTGGAACAAACTGGACAAAAAATGTCAGCTACCATCAGCAGACATTCTTTTTTCCAAAGCTGCAACGTATCTAGCTTTTGTCACAGCTTCACTGAATTTAGTCATTTTTGACTAATGTGTAGCGTAGTGTCGTTGTAGTTGTTGGAGCTTATTGTTGCGCTCCTCGCTGGCAAATTTGTCATAGCTTTTATGATTTGTAACATAGTGACAATGTTTATTGAATTCTTTACCTGCTTGCAAATAAGGCACAGGACTTTATCTACACCCATGAAGTACAACAAAGTAAGTATTTGTCCACTTAGCTTGAAAGCGCCTTTTCTCCTCGCCAACACAATGTTTTTCCTTAAAGAACCTGCTATGGCTCTCTTTCATTGAGGGCCACAAAAAATCTTCCCGCAGGCCACCATTGGCCCCCGGGCCAAACTTTGAGAACCCCTGGTTTAGAGCTACCTGTTCACACAATCCTGCTAGCTTACAGCCCCTCACACCCCCAACCCAACATTTGCAGTGCAACAAAAATGGCGAACAATATTGGAGCTATCCAATTGTACAGAGCCAGACACCAGCTCAGACGGAGCAGAGAACTTTTGGCCCGCCCAGGGTATTTTCCACGTAACACATGAGCTCTTTTTTGAACAGAATTTTTTTTTATCTGTTCCTGATTTACAACAATTTGAATAAACCATTTCTCAGAAATGTTATTTTAAGATAAATTTTCAATTTTTTTCTTCCATCATGAGGAAATGCCACAAGAACATGTTAAAAACACCAAAAACACACAATTTGAACTGGGGTGGGCTTTTAAAGTTTTAGCTACTTTACTGTCTCCTATGTTGGGTTGAATCTAAGTCACCAGATGTTTGACCTTTGTTGCCCCACGACTGCAGGGATATGTGTTTACACCAGAAAGAACATGAAGAAGGAAAAGAGAAAAATATAATTACAACCGAAATCTTACGACGACGAGGGAAACAAGACTTGTTTATGTCATGGCTGTTCAGAGATTGTGCACTTTACGCAAATGAAAATGGGCATTACATATTGTTTGTGACACATTATGAAATAAACACTATATATTCTCAATATGAAGCGTCCGTCATTTGTTGTCAGAGGGTCTCTGCGATTGTGTTCTCTTGAGCCTCAAACCTCACCAACATCCAAAGAAAAAGATGCATTCTGTGTACGATGTGAAAAAATATGTCTAACAAAACACTTAAAAAAACTTGTTCTAATATTTACATTATCTTTGAATAAAATCAACCAAAATTCAATTGCAGACATATTATAGGTAATGTAATATAATATAAGGTAGATACAGGAATAAATAAACATAACTAAATAAGAAAAATGACTAAGTAAAACTGCAGCAGTAGTTCTGCTGTTACGGTTTCTGTGGTTTTGTTCCGTGTTCTTGAGTGGTCAGGAGTCAGGAGTTCATTAAAGTGACAGCTCGGGGGAAGAAGCTGTCCTTGTGGCGAGTGGTTTTGGTGCGCATTGTTCTAAAGCGCCGCCCTGGCGGGAGGAGGCTGAAAAGGCAGTTTCCGGGATGAGAGGTGTCTTTTACGAATCTGCCAGCCCGCTTCCTGACTCTGGATCGGTACAGGTCCTGAATAGAGGGAAGGCTGGAACCAATAATCCTCTCAGCAGATCTGATGATTCTCCGCAGTCTGTTCCTGTCGTGTCTGGTAGCTGATCCAAACCAGACCGTGATAGATGTGGTCAGGACAGATTGGATTATTGCCTTGTAGAAGATGAGCAGCACCTCCTGAGGCAGGTTGAACTTCTTGAGTTGTTGCAGGAAGTATAACCTCTGCTGAGCCTTTTTCCGGACTAAGTCAATGGGACTTAAGGTCCACTTAAGGTTCCATGAGATGGTGGACCCTGGAACCTGTGTAAGTCTGTTGAGGGGACAGTGGTGTTCAGAATTGTGAGTGGGGGTGTGTGGTAGGGGGTTCCTCCTGAAGTCCACTGTCATCTCCACCGTTTTAAGTGGGTTCAACTCCAGGTGGTTCTGGCTGCACCAGAGGACTAGCCGCTCCTCTTCTCCTCTGTATGCATTCTCATCACCATTCCGGATGAGCCCAATGACTGTGGTGTCGTCTGCAAACTTCAAGAGTTTCACAGAAGGGGCTCCTGATGTGCAGTCGTTTGTGTAGAAGGAGAAAAGCAGAGGGGAGAGAACACACCCCTGGGGGGCGCCAGCGTTAAGGATCCGGGTGCTGGATGTAGAGCACCCAGATCCTTTACACTGGCGCCCATAGTTAGGATGTGGAATTCTCAGAGAGAGTCAACAATCTTGCTTGTAATGTTTCTAAAGCTACAGTAGGAAAGCAAAAGTTTTATTTTTTCAATTAATACCCTTAAGTTTGGACTGGTGTGCAGAAAAAACAAGGTTCGATTCACACGGGGTGCAATGAGCTCAATCCAGTGCGGGTCCTTGGGCAAGACCCTTCACGCCACGGCCTAACCATGTAGCCACGAGGGGACCAAGTCTGGGTCTCCCTGTGCCTGTCCCCAGCCCGGGTAATAAAAACAAGGTTGCGTCAGGAAGGGCATCTGACGCAGAAATCTTTGCCAAACCACCTGTGCAAATCAGTGAAAGCTGATTCGCTGTGGTGATGGGATATGTTAAAAGGTGAATAATAACTGTTGATAAAAAACTGGAAACAAGAGGAAGTCTTTTTTCAATTAATTCAAAAAATGAACTGCTATTAATTAACTGTTATTATTTTAAAATAATAATTTGAGGGGTTTAAGATTTTGTTTTTAAATACTGCTTTTGGTTTTTGTGCAGAGCCTTTAGAAGCTTATATTGATGATTTCTTATTTGTCAATACTTGTACTAATATTGAATCCAAATTCAGGGGCAATTGGGGGGTCAGGGCTTAAGGTCTCGTCATCTGTAGCTCCGCCCCTGCTACTGGGGCGTCCGTGGAGCAGTGGTAGGGCGGTCGACCCATGATTGTGAGATTGCAGGTTCGATTCCCGCCTTGCACGCCCATGTGTCGTAGTGTCCTTGGGCAAGACACTGAACCCCACCTTGCCTCCGGTGGGAGGTTGGCGCCAGTGTTCGGCAGCGGAGCCACCATCAGTGTGTGAATGTGTGTGTGCATGGGTGAATGGGACTGTGACTGTAAAGTGCTTTGGGCCTTCGTAAGAAGGTAGAAAACACTATACAAGTATACGCCATTTACTTTTACTTGAATACCATTTTTATGGATACACAACCTGTCTCTCGTCATCTGGGAATTGTTCCATGTTCCAATTATTTAAATTTTGTTCTATTATTGTTCATGATTTAATTTTTTCCCCAGATGAATCAAAAGACATCAGGGAATCCCTAGTGAATCAGAAAACCAAACAAGTGTAAAACAGGCCAAGATCGAGAGGAACAAAACAAATTCAGACAAAGGAAAAAACCCAAACCTACTTGATAAACCGTGAACGCTACAGTACCTTTCCTTACTTTACAACAAATTTCAGTTCATATTGTTCACATATTCACACACTTCAATTAGAATAAATAACATGTGGCAAAGTGACTTTTAGAGCTTGGAGTTCTATGTTTAGAGCTTTTAATTAAAGGAAGTTTTAGATGAAAAAGTATTTTTTCATCTGGCAAATACATTTAAATGCAAAGTTTTAACATTTTATTTGTATAGCTTTTATCACCAATTAAGCTTTACAGTTACGCACTGTATTTCTAAAGTATATTTAGGAAATATGAATTTCATATTATAATTGTTCACCTCCAATTAGACTTTTAGGTTTAAATACTAAGTTATATCAAAGACTGATGTTGAGGCATGTTTCTGCACAATACGTCTTTAAATGGAGTAAAAGAATGTTGTGGGTGAAGGATCTGTTGTTAAAAAGCCAAAATTCAGAAAAAGTTACCTACTGTTTGGATTTGTGCGTTTTTTTCTTTTTTTTTTAAATCTACAGCTGCATTTTAGTCTTCACAAAAAAATCCTTTTTTAAAGAACTATCCGTTTTAAAATATGCTTAACATCCAGCTGACCTATCCTATCAAACTGCCAAACCAGTATGTGTGCTGTTTAGGTACAAAGACAAGTTCTTAATAAAATAAAAAAAGTAAAAAAAAAAACATTTAAAAGTGAATACAAATGTCTGCCTCTCATGGCTCTAAATGCCAGATTTGTCTCTTTAATAATTGTTTTTATCATTTCTAAACTGCAGCTGGTAAAATTGTATGTTGTTGAGAGCTTATTTCCTTTGTGCTTTAAGAACAATCAAAGCAGTAAAGCTGTCACATTAGTCATTTATCAATAAATTCTCAAAGTTAAACTAATTTTTAACTAGTTGGGCTGCACGGTGGGACAGTGGTTAGCACTCTTTCCTCACAGCAAGAAGGCCCCAGTTCAAGTCCCAGCTGGGGGGCCTGAAACAGAATCTCCAACAGGAGACCTGTCTGTGTGGAGTTTCCATGTGTTACATGTTTTCTCCAGGGACTTCAGCTTCTCCCACCATCCAAATACTTTCCCACAAGTGACTGGGTTTGGCTCCAGCAGCCCCAAAAGGGACGAAAACAGGCTCAGAAAATGAATGAATGAACAATGATCCACTCCATTACATTAAAATGAAATCAATGGCTCTAATTGCATCACTGTAAACTTTAAGTGTTTTTTTTTTATAAATCGGGAATTTTTCAGTGTGTTTAGCCAGCTTTTATAACTTTACTGTCACCTAACTTGTAGTAGGTGGGGCCACATTTGTAATAGACAATTCATCATTGTTAACTGTATGATTGACATTTTTTTTTGGTTGTCTTTCTTGGCACTTTGGCGGAATCTTGCACACCTTGTCATTATTCCAGTGTTTAACACTTCCTTGAAACACAGCCATCAAACTGTCTTCACAGAAACAGTGACAGACATCCAAGTTATGAGTATATTACTGGCTGAGTGCAGTAATAAATCAGGCATACTCAGTTTTATTGTAGATTTTAATAGGTATTTGACTAAAAAACAGTTTACTCTTAGTCCCACATAGCTACATCTTAAGAATTCTAAGCGAAAATGAAAAAGAATTTGGAATTGATGAAAAATAAATTAAAACAAGGGGATTATTTTAGGGTTAATATTTTTTTGTTTGTTTGCTTTGAAGTGAGGATAACCTTATCCTGATGTGAAGATTACTTTTTGCCAGGCAGCATGACAGTTCATTTACAATGGATTACTGCAGTTGCATAAACAGCACTGCAGTCGTCACATGCTGTGAGATATTCTGGGAGAGAGGAGTGCTCTCAAAATGTCAGAGGTTTACAGGAAAGCATACCTACACTCTAAATGGGTGACTGAAAACTATTTCTCTTTGTTTCAGAAAACATACACTTCAAATCAAGAACAATACCTGTGATTAAACTGTCTTTATTTGATGTACATTAGCCAACACTTTTGCAATGAGACCGAACCTATTAAAGTTGGCTACCAGATCATAGGGTGGCGCTATGTACACAAATGCACTATTAAAATAACGCTTTTTCCTTAGAAAAAGTAGTGCACTTAAGTATAAGTATAGCTACTACAGGCCATGTTTGTGTAGTGTAGGAAGTACACTAACTGAATACTTCTTTCCACTAAATTGGAACATTTTAAGTTTAAAATATATAGATAATATATAAAAAGCAAACTTCAAGTATCCTTCCTCACTTTTAGTATGGACTAAGTACTGTTTACTTAAATAGAATACTTTTTGCTAAGGATTTAGCTAAAGTGATGTACAAAATGACTAGATGACTAGTCTAGGATTCAATCTTTTTTTTCTCATTTTGTGTATTTGTTCACTTTTGTGTATTAGTGAGTCACTGAATTGTTGCTGTTAAAGCTCTCCATTTCTTAAAACAAAGTTGTAATACTATTTGTAAATCAAAAGTTTTATTATAAAAATCTAGAGAATCATATTCCCATCCAGTCACCTTTTTAAAAAATGTTTTCATGCATGGGCCTCCGATGACCCCACATAGCAGTAAGGTATTGTTATGAATGATTGATTGCAGATGTATTGTTAGATAGATATGTCTCTACATTTAAGATACTTTTAACAGTTTTTAAATGTCTTAACGGTCTTGCGCCTTCTTATTTATCAGATCTTTTAGTAAGATATGAACCCTCGCGGACCCTGAGATCCTCTCGCACTGGTCTGTTAACCATTCCAACTGTAAAAACTAAAACCTATGGAGAAGCTGCATTTCAGCACTATGGTCCCCGCTTATGGAACAGTCTGCCAGAGGGCCTGAGAGCCGCAGAGAGCATTGATACTTTTAAGAAAAGGCTCAAGACCCATCTTTTTAACCTGGCTTTTATCTAATTTTTATTTATTATTTATTTATTTTACTACTTTTATTTATTTATTGTTATTTATCTATATGTATTTTCTATTTTTATTTTATTTCTTTATCCATTTTATCTTGTTTTATGAACTTGAACCTGATTTTTAACGTGTTATTTTAATTTACCTTATTTCAATGTTTTATCGTTTTTATCAATATGTTTACTTTTTGATTCTCAATTTTTATTCATTTTTATTTCCGGTGCTTCCTCAGCTGGAACCTCTCCCTCTTGGACGGCTGCTGTTCAGCCGCTGCGGCTCTGGGTGGGGACCTGCATCACCGCTTAGCTGTGGTGGAGCGGTCCCCGCCTGTGATGTTGCATTTGGCCGTCTATGCGGCTGTTCACAGGGGGGGAGGTTCCAATTATTAGCGTTTCCCGCATCATGTTTTTGTGCTCAGCATATGTTTTACAGCCTATTTTTCATTGTCATTTTCCATCAGTTAGAGAGTGGGAGGTGTGAAAGGCGTGGGGGGCTAGGTACGGGGAGGGGGGCCCTATTATTTATTTATTTATTTATTAATGCTTGCTTGTTTTTATATTTTGTTGTTTTAATGTAAAGCACTTTGTGTTATATTTTTATATGAAAAGTGCTTTATAAATAAAGTTTGATTTGATTTGATTTGATTTGATGTCTGGGATGCATTCTGCGGCTCAATTGTCATCAAGAATTAACCTTCTCGTTTTGGATTTTCAATCCAAAATGAAATGTATCTTCATTGTCTCCAAAATGAGCACAAAAGCACTTAAATCGGTTAAAACTAAAGAAAAAATGTCTATTTAAAACTCAATTTTATATCTTCAGTAAGTTTTGTCATTTTCGATTTAATATAACTACATTAAAAGTTGTAAAATTTACGAGTTCACCTAAATGCCTCATGGCAGCACGCAGTCGAGGGAGGAGGCCTTTCTCTAGCTGTGATTGGACGACAGGCTGTCAGTTCCCCAGAATGTGTGTCAAAATTGACCAATCGTCTTGCGCGTTGTTGCCTGGTGGTGTCTGGCCGGTCGGATTGCAGTTTGGAAAAAGAGAAGCGGTCAGCGGAGGCGTCGTCGGCGGAACGGAGCGATGAATCCCAGGGATAATGTAGAGACAGGGGAGACGGACTGCCACCCGGAGGGATCCTACGTGCTGATTCCGCATGAAGCACCGTGCAAGCAGGAGCAGGAGAAGCTGTCGGGGCTCGTCAAAAACGTCCACAGGAAACTGCGCAGAAAATACAAAGAGGGTAAGCAGCTTGTTCTTGTTGGGCCCTTCTGTGGCACTGCAGCCCTGTGGCTAACAACACCGAATCTTCTCACGTATGCACACCGTTTTAACATTCAAAACATTTTTAATCAAATGCATAGCACGTTGGGGCATCGTTTCTTAGCTAACTGTCTATTAGCCAATGTTTAGCTAGCGAGTGCTTTGAAAGAGGCTTTAGCAAAAAAGGTCTTGATAATGGCATTGGATTGGCCATTGGGCTGTGTTTAATCTTTGTGTATTCTCTCTTACAAACATTATCTGTTGGAAATGAATAACTTATACCGCCTCTCTGGTCTAGTCAATAAAATAATCGGATCATGTTCATAGAGTATTTTCTGTCTTATTAAAGCCTGCAATACAGTAATATTTTGACATCTGATTTATCAATTTTAATTTAACTCTGAATATATTTTAATTTTAAAAAATAATAATTATCCAAAGCGACTGTAGACTGATTTAAAATTAAAATATCTTTGAATGACAGGGATTTATATGAGCAATGCATTATGGGAGCTGAGGTAGACAACAGACTGTTTAAAATCCAGACAGAATCTCCCATTTGATCAATTATGGAAGGTAAGTGACGTAATTACAAGGTTTGCAATGATTGTATTATTATTGCTTATTCAGTTTTAATCAGCATTTAGCTAATGCTACGTGATGTAATTTTCCCTTTTGTTTTTTTTTTAAATTAATTTAATTAAATGACATATTATGTTGAGCTTTTACTTTTAGTAGGTTACCTCTGCACCCTCTGTGCTAAATGGGAGATGTAAGTTTTGGTTCTTGATTTTTACTCTTTAGAGAAATGATCTCGGTGGTTTGTTTATGTGGTTTAACAGTAACACATATAGACTGATGTATGTGTGTCACATATGATAAACATAAAGAAAATGTATAGCAGGAACAACAATAATGATCAGCTTGTCAGGAAAGGAAAGGATTGGAATAATCCTTCTAAACGTAAACACCAAACTCAATGTTGTGTGTGTGTGTGTGTGTGTGTGTGGCTGTGGGTGCACATACGTACACAAAAGTGATTGAAACCCCCACATCAAGAAGATATCAGCCTAAGACTTTGGTTTCCTTTGTGCATGTTTGTCTGCCGCTAAGTGTCTTATTTTCTAGTTGGGTTTGTGCTAGATGGGAAGTTTGGAAAACCCCCTCTTGCAGCATGGCAGCACTGACTTACATAAGCTCACCATCATCAGCAGTCAAAGACATCAGATAAACTTTACAGCACTGGTGCAGAACTTCATTCTGTGCATGACTTCTGAGAGCAATATGATGTTTTTATTTTTAAATCTAGTCTTCAAAATGTACCGTGGTCCTTTGTGCTTTTATTCATTTTCCATCTTTACAAACAAAGGATGCATCTTCCTAAGGGAATTGTGATAAAAAGGAAAGAAACTTAAAAAAAAAATGAAATTTTTAAACCCCCCCTCCCTTTTTAATATTAATAGGGGCTTATTTTCACCATGTTGGTTTTTTTATTCAGTTTTCTGGTTCAAAAACTATAAATGTAATGAATTAAGACGGTTTCAGCATACATTCCTGATTGTTTATCATTAAATTGCAAAGCAAGAATCAGAAAGAATGTTTCAACAGCATAGAAACAGGTAAACAAGGCAACAATACTCCTATAATTCCAGTGTGGAGCTAAACCAAAGAGGTCAGGTTTTTCTATGCTCCTTTATCAGATTGTTAAAATGAATCACAAAGTCAAATGTGTCAATTAAAACATTCTGGGAAGGAGAAACTGGTTGTTTTGAAGACTACAGGAATCCCCACAGACCTCATGATTGGTTAATAAGTAAAGCATGATCTGGAGGGCTTGGCATTGAATCGCGTGGTCATGCTTCCACAGCACCGCTGTTTACCACCAATCGACTCGTTGGCTTCTCGTTTCTACAAATCAGATGAGTTTTGTTTTTCCCTTCTGGTCATGGGATTTCTCTCTAATCAACGCGTTTGCTTATGCCACTGGCTGTCTGCTTCTGAGCTGCTTGGATGAGAAGTTTTTGTGGGATATCATTGTTGCTCTGAGGTGGATTTTATTTAAATTTTTTGAAGAACAGTGCTACCTTTGTGCTTTCATGCAGCAATGTGCGCTGTGTTGAAGCATCAAAGTACTCGGAGCTGTGGCGAAGCTTATCAGCAGCTTTTCTAGGAAGTGAAATCATGTTTTGAGCTCTAAACTGATGACCAAAGCTGGCAAGTGGGTTCATTTTTTGATGACTAATCAAAAGCACCATACGATTTGGCTATTCTGCTACATCAGCCAATTTGTACAGCCTTGAATGCAAATTCTTCTAATCTTGTTGTGCTTTTCCTCTCCTCAGTGGGCGACTTCGAAAAGATCTGGCGTGAGCACTGCGAGGACGAGCAGATGCTGAGCGAGTACGCGCTGGCCATGAAAAATCTCGCTGATAACCACTGGACCAAAAACTGTGAAGGAGAGAACCGCATCGAGTGGTGTCGCAGGTGACCGAACACGCTTTAGGTTTTTGATCCAGGTTTTTTTGCGCGTCTGAACGGGTTTGCTCTCATCTCGTTCAGCGTCTGTCAGGAGTATTTCCTGCAGGGTGGGGTGAAGAGAGTCTTAGAAAAGGATGAGAAGAGTGCCAAGGTGGGCGCAAACCCGCCTGCAGCATCTGTGAATGCTCAAGCACACAGCGCCATCCCCAGGTAGGTTGAAGTCAAAACAGCCTTTGTATAAATGAAATGTTAGGAAACTTAAAGATACAGAATACAGTGGCTAACACCCAGAGGAATATTATATAGTCTGCTCGTCACTCACACAGACCATTAGCTGGTGCAATAGGTTGAGCAGAAAAGGATTGAAATATTCTTTTATAATTTTATATTTTCACATTTCTTTTTGGATTTTTGTCAAGCTTTTTAAAATCAGCCCTGGTTTTGAATTGGTGCTTTAACTCTTCAACACCTGAGATGTTGCCGGTAACGCCTCAAAACCCACACGCCCTTTGACACGCCGTCACTCTTTGATCAACGCCAATCAGCAGATTCTGATGCAGAGAAAAGCGTCTTTTCACATCGGCTTCGCTGCAACACAACAGCGCTAAGCCGCTTGTCTTCACGTCAGAATCCGCTGATGTACGAAGACTGTGTCAGCGCTCACCTACCGTACAGTGTTGCATATCGGCGCATATTTTTTTTTCCACATCAGAAGCTGCTGGAGTTGCGTTCATAGCGTAAACAGTTAAAGTATGCCAACACTGGAGCTAAGCTCTGGTGTTAAAAGGTTCAAATCAAAACAAGAACAGCAATCCTGCAGCCAGATACGAACATTTAACCCCAAGGGATTTTGGCTTTAACATCATTTACAATATTATATTAATATGATTTTTTTCATGGTCCCTAGCTAGATCACCCTTTACCAGTCAGTCTCACATTTTAGAATCATGCTGGGTTTTCAATTTTTTTTGCTTTTTTTTACATTTTTTTCTCTATAACCGTGGATTTTGTTCTGTGTCCTGATTGGCTGTATAATTAATCAATCAACCCGATCAGTGCTGTGTCTCCTGTACATTATTTCATAATAATTTATTAATACTGCACTTATTTTTCCGCCAAGGTCTGAACTTTAAGAGGGTTTAAAGATGCACTCTGATGAAAATCGTGTTTTTTGTGTTTAACATCTTCTTGTTCTTGTGACATTTTCTGATGATGGAAGATACACATAAAAAACATCATTTCAAATTTTAATTTTTGGGTATTTCTTTATTTAAACTGTTGTGAATCAGGAGCAGATTAAGAAATGTTGTTGGACCAGCAGCTTTTTTGTGACGTACAGTCAGGACCATAAATATTTGGACAGAGACACATTCTTTCTAATTTAGTTTCTGTACATTACCACAGTGAACTTTAAATAAAACAACTCAGATCCCACTGAAGTGCAGACTTTCAGCTTTTATTCCATGAGTTGAACAAAAAGGTTTGCATAAAAATGTGAAAAACTAAAGCATTTTTTAAACTCAATCCCTTCATTTCATGGGCCTGTTAGCAATTGGACAATTGACGTCCATGCTGTTCCATGGGCGGGTGTGGTCAATTCCCTTGTTATGTCATTATGAGTGAAGCAGATAAAAGGCCTGGAGTTGATTAGAGGACTCGTGCTGCATTTTGAAGATTTTGCTGTGAACAGACAACATGCGGTCAAAGGAGCTCTCCATGCAGGTGAAAGGAGCCATCATTAAGCTGAGAAAACAGGAAAAAAAACCATGCCAGAAATTGCTAAAGTATTAGGAGTGGCAAAATCAACAGCCACTCATAAGCCTCAAGAATAGGAAGGCTAGATTGGACTTTACTAAAAAGCATCTAAAAAAGCCAGCACAGTTCTGGAGAAACATTCTTTGGACAGATGAAACCAAAATCAACCTCTACCAAGAGAAAAGTATGGAGAAGGCGTGGAGAAGCTCATGATCCAAAGCACACTACATCATCAGTAAAACACTGTGGAGGCAGTGTGATGGTCTGGGCGTGCATAGCTGCTAGTGGCACTGTGACACTAGTGTTTAATGATGACGTGACACAGGACAGAAGCAGCCCAATGAATTCTGAGGTGTTCAGAAACATACTGTCTGCACAGATCCAGGTGAATGCAGCCAAACTGATTGGGCGGCGTTTCAGAATACAGATGGACAACGACCCCAAACATACAGCCAAAGCAACTCAGGAGTTTATTAAAGCAAAGAAGTGGAATATTCTTGAAGTCAGTCACCTGATCTTAACCCAATTGAGCAGCATTTCACTTGTTGAAGACTAAACTTTAGACAGAAAGGCCCACAAACAAACAGCAACTGAAAGCCGCTGCAGTAAAGGCCTGGCAGAGCATTCAGAAGGAGAAAACCCAGCATCTGGTGATGTCCATGAGTTCAAGACTTCAGGCTGTCATTGCCAACAAAGGGTTTTCTTCAAATATTTGTAATGACCATTTTGTTTTCAGTTATTTTATTTGTCCAATTACTTATAAGCCCATGAAATGAAGGGATTGGGTTTAAAAAATGCTTTAGTTTTTCACATTTGTATGCAATCTTTTTGTTCAACCCGTGGAATAAAAGCTGAAAGTCTGCACTTCAATGGCATCTGAGTTGTTTGATTTAAAATTCACTGTGGTAATTTAAAGACACAAAATTAAAAAGAATGTGCTCTGTCCAAATATTTATGGTCCTGACTGTAAAAAATGTGCTGGGCAGGCCACGAGCTCCTGGCTCCGCTTTCACTTACAGACTACTAGATCTATGGACGTCTTTGCCTCTGGCTCAAAACTGATGGGATAGCTCTGATCGCCATTTTTGTTTGTTACGTTGGGGTTGTGAGGGGCTGTAAGCCAGCAGGAGAGCTGCCCACAGCTCAGAGTTAAATTTCTAATGAGCTCCTGCTGCTCTGCAGAAACTAAGTCCCAGAAAACAACACAGGTTTTCTGATTTTGCTTAAAAGCCTCATAATTGAAAGACCACCGGAAACGCTTGTGAAAGAGATCATCCAAGTGGAACCTCATACAAGAGAGAAAAGTGTGAAAATGTTTGTATGAGAAAAGTGGGTGAAGTGTGTAGTGGGGGGGGGGGGGGGGTTACAGCCTTAAACCATCTATAGTGATCGTAAAAAACAAAGACGATTCATTTTGCAACAGAACTCCTGCGATAAACGAGGAAATGCTGTACTTCTATGTGATATGCTTTACATGCGACTGTCTGCCCACGGATGCCTCTCCCACGTTTCAGTTCCATCTCCCAGCTGGGCAAAATGCGCCTTCTGGATGTTGGAAGCTGCTTCAACCCGTTCCTGAAGTTTGATGAATTCCTCACCGTTGGAATCGACATCGTGCCTGCAGTAGAGGTGAGAACTCTTGGGTCTTTTTTATGTATGTTTTTTATTTTTATTTTACGCTTTTCTTATCACATAAAAATGGTAAATAGGGTATACTTGTATAGTGCTTTTCTACCTTCTTTCGAAGGCCCAAAGCGCTTTACAGTCATAGTCACATTCACACACCGGTGGCAGCTCTTGCCCAAGGACACTTCGACACATGGGTGTACAAGGCGGGAATCGAACCTGCAATATCACGATCATGGGTCGACAGTCCTAGCGCTGCACCATGGCCGCCCATGGTGTGAGGCGTCCTGCCTGTGTGCTAACTAACGGCCTGTAGGACACAAGGCTAGAAACCAGCAGAGATGACTCGTATGTGCGTGTTAGTGCGTGGTTAAAGCTTATGAATTACGAATCATTTGCATTGTGTGTCTTATTTGTTTGTTGTGTCTTTTCAGAGTGTTTACAAGTGTGACTTCCTCAACCTTCAGCTCCAGCAGCCTCTGCAGCTGGCGGGGGATGCAGTGGAAGCCTTCCTCCGCCAGCTGCACAACCCCATCGACGCCCTGCCCGCTCAGCTGTTCCACGTCGTGGTCTTCTCCCTGCTCCTCTCCTACTTCCCCTCGCCGTACCAGCGCTGGATCTGCTGCAAGAAAGCCCACGAGTTGCTGGAGCTGCACGGCCTCCTGCTCATCATCACGCCTGACTCCTCCCACCAGAACCGCCACGCCCTCATGATGCGCAGCTGGCGGGTGGCGGTGGAGTCCCTGGGCTTCAAGCGCTACAAATACGTCAAGTACTCCCACATGCACCTCATCGCATTCCGGAAGGTGTCCCTGGCTACAAGCAGTGATCTGGTGTCGCGCAACTACCCCGAGATGCTCTACATCCCCCAGGACTTTAACTCCAACGAGGAGGAGGACTGCGCCGACGTGCCGGCGCAGTCACGCTCCGAGTTCGAGGACGACCAGCTGGCGTGGAGCTTCAACGAGCTGCCGGACACGCCGTACGATTCGGATTCCGGGGAGAGCCAGAGCAGCTCTGTACCTTGCTTTCAAGAGCTGGACGACCCCATACTGCTCCAGAGCTAGACGGAACCAGCACCCCCCCTTCTGCTGCTGCGCTGCCAAATTCAAACCTGCTGCATCCTTCTCCCCCCTTTTTCTCCCGAGAAAATGCAATTTGCACAGTGTGACCGAGAAAAGTTTACAGATTATTTTCTCATATCCACACTCCATTAAAGAGTAAAAATTGCACATGCTGACACTAAGATGGATCTATTTTCATATATAACTAGGTTTTTCTCCTTTTTATTTTTAATATTTGGAAATTGACCCCCCTTTGTAATGCAAATTTCCCAAACCGTTCTCGAAAAGTCCAAATGGGCTCGTCAACATTCTGTCTAGATTGGAATAAGGTAGTGCTGATCAAAAACAACAAGCTGAGAGGCCACGAAGGCTGGAAGGACGGCTGCACTCGCTTCTGTCACTGTCATGCAGCAGACTATTGATGTGCTTTTAGTTTACTTAGACAAAAAAAATCATTTTTAAATGGAAAATATACTCCATACTTTTAGTCAGATGTTAACCTGTGAAATCTGTGATGATGCTGTTTGAACTGAATGACTTCTGTAGATTTTACAAAAAAAAAATTAGTATTTGTAGCAATTTTAGAATCCTACAGTAGAAGAAGTGTTACCCTGGTTTACTTTTGTGAAAATGTAACTGTTTACTTCATGTGTAAAAAGGTACAAATGTTAAATAGGTACTTTTTTGGGGGGGCTTCACTCATTATTCTGACAAAATTTTGTTAGATTATAGACATTTCTTTTATTTTAAGAGAAAAACACCAGTGGGAGTGGGTGGCATTTTCCCCTCACCTGTGTCCTTTCATTTAAAAAAATCGAACCAATTTTTGCACTAAGTGGTAGTTTTCTAATAGGGAGTCATTCAGAAGAAAAGGCTGGCGTGGAGTTGACAAAACTGCTACGGTTTCAGCTGAGGACACTACCAGGTGAAGTGAAAGTGTGTTTGTGGGTCTGAATGAAGGAGTGGACTCTGTTTTTGTGGCCTGCACTTTATTGCCTAATCCAGGGGGGGCCCCAGCAAATGTGTCCTTTTAGCTCTTAATAATAGTCGATGACTGGCCAATAAAACAATCCCATTCAGACGAAGGTGCCTTGTATTTTTATGTCAGTTTTGGACAAAATGAGTGGTTTGACAGGATCTTCCTCTGTTGTGTTAAGGGAACAAGACAGTGTAGGTGTACAAAGTTTGTGCTCTCTATATCATTTTGAGACTACATGAGTTCTATTTTTTTTTCTTTTTTGTTGTCTTCCAGTCTTTTGGCCCATTTGCATGATTTATTTTTCTTCATTATCACCGTTTCATCCATGCAGAACAAGGTGTGCACATCAGACGGTTGTATTTCTCTGTGATAAATGAATGTGATGTATAAGTTGTGTTGTTTTTGTGTTGACTATCCAGTGCTGCAGATGTGTACTAAAGGGTTTCAAGTCAAGAAAGAAGCAGCAGTTAAGAAAGCTGCTTATTTTCTTGAAATCAGCTAGAAACCAAAAAGGTTTGAAGGCCTGACGGTGGTTAAAATACATTCAATTACTTTTACCCATAAGGCAATGTTACTTTTTAAAGTTTTATTAAGTATTGTGGGAAATTGCTGGTTGTAGTAGAACAAAAATCATCAAATGAGTAAACAGTGTTTTGTCTTTATTATAGAGAGTTTGATTGTTGCTTTGGCATATTTTCCATCATGATCTCAGCATTTCTGTATCCTGAAAAACGTCAACGAAAAAGAAAAGTATGGAACTGGAAAAGGAAAGTTGAAAGTGCTGCAATAAATAAAAAGTCAACATGATTCTAATCGTTGCATAGCCTCCTTCAGACTGGAAAGTGTAGAGTTAGGACATCAGACCTGCTCATCAAGCTGTAGAAGTTCCCCAAAGTTTTCTTTGTATCTGAAAAGAAACCAAAACATTTCTGAACCCAACACGGCTGGGTTACATTTAGGTAATAAAGTTTGACATGAAGTGAAATGTTGAATCCTCTCTTTTTGAACTATGACACCCATCAACTTCCTCACAGGTCTGTTTCCTAAAAAACAAACAAAAAAAGCCCTTAAACGTTTAACCTTCATTTTCTTTATTTGTTGTATTCATTCATTTGTTCATTCTTTCAATTGAAAATTCCATCTTGTATGTTATGTGCAATAAAACTTAAGATATTCACATCTTTACATAAAATCAAATAATGGTGACTAATGTTGATTTTACCCTATGGAACCATTCCTATTATATCTAATACAGGCATTTCTGAGACTCTTATCTCATTAGCATGACCCAAACTTTTGTATCCTATGACCCCACCCTTACATTGATGTGTTCTCCCTACCATGACAAAGGTGGATAAAGGTGGAAAAATTTCATGTAATCCATGAATCATTGAAGAAAAAAGGTTCAGCGCACTGTCTAGTGGGTCTAGATGACCCAACTCCCAATGTTAAAGTGCCTAGGATAGCACAAGGGTTACAGTTTTCTGCCCTGTAGTTCATCGTCACTCCACTAGAGGGCAGTAGAAGTGCTTTTCCAGCTCTTTTCAAACTGGCTGCTTTCTCAAAATCTCAAAAACACTTAGCGGGAAAAGTTTGCTAATTTTAAAGCTTAAATATGAAAAAGGCTCATCTAATGTTATGTTGTCTTTTAAAGGGACTGCGTATTCTAAAGGTCTATATGTTTGATTCTTCAAATAGTACAGTTATACCATGTTATAAATGTGTGGATCAAATTTGACACAAAAAGCTGTTTTTTCCTCTGAACACATGTCATATTTTCATCCTAAACTACTATTGTTGTGAACTTTGTAACCCTTGTGCTATCCTAGGCACTTTAACATTGGGAGTTGGGTCATCTAGACCCACTAGACAGTGCTCTGAACCTTTTTTCTTCAATGATTTGTGATCTTCACTGGTGTCCATGGATTACAAGAAATCTTTCCACCTTCATCCACCTTTGTCCACCTTTGTCATGGTAGGGAGAACACGTCAAAGTAAGGGTGGGGTCATCTAAGATAGCACAAGGGATAACTGTAATGACCAAGTGTCATTTGTACAGTTAACCAGGCCCTCCAGATGTTTTCCCAGTTAAACTACTATAATTGATACTATCTATATCACGATTTTGCTAAATTAATCGTGGATTTCTTCTAAGAATAAAAAATTCTAACATTTTTATTCTAAAAAAACTTTTTACCTATTATTTGATCTAATGGGTTGTGATAAATAAGACAAAAGCTATCATATTTGTTAATCATATAACATTTTCGTAACCCAACAATATATACAACTTCATTATATCCTTTATGCATAATACAACAGATAAATCATAAAACGTTTTAGAGCATACAGATGAACTCTTTTCCCTTTATTTTACAATCTGAATCATTAAAATTACACATTAATTTGCAGAAAGTATTCCTCTTAGAGTTTTACTATTTTACCTACCAATATTCAAAAGGTAAACTATTTTAACGACGTAATCTGTTTCTACCGCTGGCTCTTTCGCTTTCGTACACAACCCAAGACTTTTTGACCCTTCGCGCACGCCGTACAGTCACAATAGTTATGGCGTCTGACTCGATCTGACTTCCAAGTTTTGACGGAACAAACTTTTGGAGTAACCATGTCTCCGACATCCGCAGCGGCTGTTCGGACACCGTTCGGTTCGCAGTCTTTCCGAACCGCCTCTGACATCAGATAGGAGTCCAACTGCGGTCCTCGCGATGCGAACGAGTCCGACTTCAGGATGCAGAGCCGGCGGTTAAGTTAAGCTAACCGCCGTCATCAGCAGGGCGATTAGCTAAAGTTTCTGTCAAAACTCAGACCAATTAACTTTTTCTTTTTTACTTTGAAACATTCTTTACATTTCCCGTTCCCCGTGAAAATGTGTCGTTTTCTTCGGTACTGTACCAGCCATTGTCTCAACGCAGCAATGACCCGGCTGGAGGAGGTCAACGGGGAAGTGAGCATGCGGTCGTCGGTTCGGTGGCTCGGCTACCTGTCCGGTCTGAACCTGCTCATCGCCCTCTGTTGGGGTTTGTACTCGCGGTGGGACGCTACCTCCGAGAGCATTTACCTGGTGATTCTGGTCCTGGGGGTGTTTGTCCTGGTAGTAGCCGGAGTTCTGTACTACTTCTTCAACTTGGACCGGTTCAGCCTCGGCCTCCTGCACCTGTGGTATGGCTTTTTACTGGGTCTGCTCTCCTTGGCGAGCGCGCCCAACCTAAAGTTTACCAGCAAGGAGCAGGCGACCAACTACCTGCTGCTGGCCAGCGTGGTTCTGAGGTGCCTGTGGGCGCTGCTGGAGCGCCTCCTCGGAAGCACCAGGTACCGTCCCGCCTTCCTGACCTCTGCGGAGCGGATGGAGCTGGGGGGCTTCGCCGTGGCCAGCACGCTGATGCCGCTGCGCGCGTGCGCCAGCGTGTTCGCGCTCGTGGCGGCGCTCGCCGCCGTCATGGCCGTGCTTCGAATGAGGGCCCCTGCGGCTTTATACAACCTGATTTTCTTCGGAGTCTTATCAGGTGAAATGTTTTTCAAAAACCTGGGGATCTCCCCGAACCCGTTCGCCCTGACCTGCTTCTTCGGCCGGCTGATCTGCGACCCCCTGCTGGACTGTTACTTCTGCGGGCTCTCCGTGACGGAGCGCTGGCGGTCCTTCCTGCTGTGGAGGGGTCTGTGGCGCCGGCTGGCTCTGCTGCCGCTCCTGGGGGTGGAGGTGCTCTTCATCAGCCTGACCGGCTGGATAATGGCAGACCAGCCGCAGTGGTACATGCTCCTGCCGGGCTTCCTGGTCTTTCTGCTCTTCTGGGCCACCTGCCACGTGCTGTTCCTGATCACCCTGTGGGGCTTCCACTCCAAACTCAGCGACTGCCAGCACCTCTTCCACTACCAGGACACCAGTCTGGACAAGGTCATGGCCTCCAAGGGATTGAGACATTTCTGCCTCATCTCAGGGCGGCTGGCGGTCTTCACTCTGGTCTCCAGCATTGTGATCGCCATTTTCTGTTTGCAGGTGAGAGGAATCGAACATTTCGAGAGATTTCCAACATGTGGTTCGATTTGTCTGCAGCAGTTTCCGTTGTCTCTGCAGGCTGGCAGCGCCTTGTTCACAGGGATGTTTCTCCTGATCCTGCCCCTGGAGTCTCTGTTCCATGGCCTCTTCTACGAGCTGGGGAATACTCTGGGGGGGACCTGTGTGGGCTACGCCGTGGTCATCCCCACCAACTACTGCAGGTATTAGAAACGACCCAACAGATCTCTGACTGGAGTGCCCTTCACGCGTTAAAACACTCGTTCCTCTGCAGTCCCGACGGCCAGCCCCTTCTCCTGCCCCCGGGTCAAGTGCAGGAGCTGAACAAGCGCTCCACTGGCATGCTGAACAACGTGCAGCGGTTTTTCGCCCACCACCTGATCGAGAACTTTGGCTGCGACTATTCGACCAGCGGGTTGACCCTCGAGGCCCTGCAGGCCAAGATCAAAGCCTTTTTTGAGTTGCGCACCCCGGACGGACCTCGCCACGACACGTACATGATCTTTTACAGTGGTCACACGCACCGCTCCGGAGAGTGGGCGCTGGCAGGTGAGCGGCGCTGCGCTTCAGCGGTGGAGTCCTGCTCTGACGGGGGTTCTTAACCGTGTTTATCTTCAGGTGGGGACACTCTGCACCTGCATCAGATTCTGGACTGGTGGAGGGAGAAGAACGGCAGCTTCTGCTCCCGCCTGGTGCTGGTGCTCGACTGTGAGAACTCGCTGCCGTGGGTCAAAGAGGTTCAGAAGGTGGAGGGCGCGTACGCGGCGGTGCAGGGGGCCACGCTCTCCAGGGCGACGGACGTAGAGCTGCAGGACCCGCCGCAGCTCGGCGACTTCACCGCTCAGTGGGTGGAGTACAACTGCAACCCCAGCAGCAACATCCAGTGGTCGGAGCGGGGCAGGCCCGTCTCCGCCGCGTACGGCCTCTCCAAGCACTGGAGCGACTACACCCTGCACCTTCCCACGGGGAGCGACGTGAGCAACCACCTGAGCGGGTCCTTCCCCCGGTTCTCCTTTCCTGTGGTTCAGCTGGCTCTGTGGTGCGGCAGCCTGGACTTGCTGTGGATTTGGAGTTTTTGTCTGAAATGTCTGAAAAGATGGAAGCTGAACTGGTGCCCACCTGCCATACTGGACACCGGGCAAGGCTTCAAACTAGTGAGATCGTAGCCGTTTGAAAGACAACGTTTGTCTTTAACCCTTAAAGAAGAAAAAAAGTCGCTTTTAAACTGAAATAGCCAAAAAAAAAAAACACAACTCCAACTTTAAATATGAACCAGTTACTGATGACATTTTTTAAATACAATTTTAATGTATTGAATAATATTTTCTTAATGTAGCAGTTTTATTTTGAAAGAGTGTATTTTCTAATGAGAACATTGAAAGCAGCACCTTACACATTTAACCCCTTGATGCCTACTGATATGGAAAAAAGGAGCATTTCAGCCCCCAAACTAACTACATTTAGCTCATACTTGAAAACCAATGGAGGTGAATTTTTCTATTCATTGCTGAAAATAAATTCTGGCATTAAGGGGTTCTAGCTCTTGACTGATCCCATTTTCAGCCTGAGATTGAGTATTCACTGCCTTGTACTGTAATTGAACCAAACCACCTTATTTTGTGAATTTTTGCTCTCAAACCAAAGAAGCTTTTTTTCTTTTTCTTTTTTTGAGAGCCTGTGAATTCCATAGCTTTATTTTTTGCCTCTGTCTCTCTGGATGGAGCTATAATTGTTTTAAATGTTTCTTTTATATAATACTTTTATCTTCTTACATAAACTTGCTTTGTTCTCTGATGCAGAAAAAAACATTTTCTATTCACTCCAGCTGCTTGTGGCTCCACAGAAACTGACGAGTTCACTGTTTTTCATGGGATTTTTTACATTTATAGGACTATGCAATTTTGTTCTGATGACTTTAATAAGGGGAACAGTGATTTCAGGAAGAACAGGTAACAGATTAATGAAACTATGCAATAAAAACTGAATACTGAAGTGTAAACCTGTGGATCTTGTGCTCCATTTCACCTCAAAGTGCTGTTGATGTTCGATAACATTTGAGTTGTCTCATTCTGGCGGCCATCGGGTAGTTTTACTGGTTTAAACTTGTTCTAAACCAGTTTGACTCCGTACATCTTAAGTTTGTCTTTTTTAATGTCTTCTTTTCCTAAATTTGTATCAAGTCGACACCGATGAACTTGTTTGGACAAATGTGATTCAAATTGAAACGCTCTTTATCAAGCAGTTTCATGCAGCAGCAACACAAAAAGCTTTACAGGTTAAAAACAAAATTATAAAACTAAATAGGATTTATTAAATCAAGTTTCCTTCAAAGTCGTCACTCAGGAGTTTCATACTCTTCGTTACGTTCAGTGTTTTCTGGAATTCTCAAACATTGTTGAGCTCGTCCAAATTGTTTTATCAGTGGATCATTAGTTGCCATGGTGATAACGATACTTCCTACCAAACCAGAATACATGTAAAGTCGAGGTAAGAAATGATCAATGCATGGTGTATGCGTATTAATAACTTGAGTTAAGAAATGTAAAAAAAAATAAAAAAAAGATCAAGCTAGAGACTAAATAAGTAAACCAACAAACTTCCCATAGATTTTATTGAAAATGTTTTTAAAAAAATTACACTGAGCAGCAGCAGATGTGAATTTTTTTAAGTCCTGAAAGTGAATTCTCCCACCATGGCATTTACAGCGAGATGTCAATCATTGAGACCTGACAAGGCCGAACCATCCAAACATATACTGCCACCATGTGGCTAAAAGGGGAAACTACCCCACTAAAATAGTTCCTTCATGGCTCAATTTTGTTTCAATTTCGCGGTAAATTGCATTTTTTCCATTGATTTAAGCTTTTCAACAGACAAGCCCACATTTGCAGAGCAACCCCCCGATCTGCTTTCAATTAAGAGGCAAATACAGGAATAAAAGTCAAGTGATTTAAGACGGCAGAGAATAATAAATACTTATTTTGACAACAAAATATTCCAAGGATTTTAAAATGCGAACAAGAATCATATTTTGGAAAAATGACGACATAGCAAGAACAAAAAGGTCAGTTTACCATAAAATAAAAGCTTTTTCATTAGAACAGCAGATTATGTCACATTTTGATTGGAAAAATCAATGACATCAGCCTGACTCCACATCTAAAGAGGCGAACAGATTCATTTTGGTCACAACGAGAAAAAGAAACCTACATTGGATCTTAGCTGCTGAGAATGAAGGAGCAGCTCCATTCTAAAGGAAAACTACATTGGGTCTGCTGAACAGCACTTTTTTATTGATGTGTTTGTGAGCTTTAACCCCATTTTTTACCTCCTCACAAAATAAAGGAGGCTTCCGGTTAAACCATTTTCATCTCCATATATTTTTTGGGGGGACAAAAGCACATTTCCTACTGAGAAATGGCTGAACGAGCTGCAACTGTCAGTGAGAGCGTCCGGAGTCTGACACCAACACGATCTAGTGTTTCTCACAAGTCTGACATTTGTTCGTTTTAAATAAACTGTAAAATCTACACAAAAAAAAGAAGAAACATCCCATTTCTAAAGCTTACTTCAGCTTAAAAAAAAGTCAGTAAAGCCGTCTGATTTTTGTTTCTCACCTCTCAAAATCTTTTTTTTTTTTTTTTTTAAAGCAAAGCCTGAGAGGAGAGAATGGCTTTTGGTCAGTGCTGCTTTCAATGTCAGACAAAAAAATAAGAAATAAGAAACACCCCCAGACTCACAAACCAATCGTTTTCCTCATGTAAACAAAATAAACATTTCATGTACCTACTACTGCAAATGTGCAGCAACAGAAACGTGTCATTGCGGCTCCACAAACGTAACAGATTTCCCCCCCAGGAACAAATGCACAGCAGTGTACCAACAGAATCCAGATCAGTCACTTCAATCAGTAGAAATGAGCTTTAAAACACTCCTTTTCTCACTTGCACCACAAACATTATTTCAGGCGTGGACTCTGAAGCCCCTGTCCCCTTCTTTAGATAAAGTGCCGCTGAGAAAAAGGAAATTATTGAGTTTTAGTCAAAAGTGTAGATTCCACAACCCTTCCATAACACCGCCCCCGTCCCCACCCCTCAAAAATGCTTCATCTCCTGTGCACAACTTCACGAATGTTTGTCTAGAAAGAAGAAGTAGCAGAACGAGGTCCATGCTCGGGTTAAACTAACTACACAACAGACCACTCTGCCTGGGCTTAACCACTACTTGGTTCATGTAGGCACAAGAACAAACCTAAACGGCACCGTGTGTCCACCTGCTGGCCTCTAAGTAACACATCTCCTTCTGTAAAAACCGTCCTTCCCTGGCCGTCTGTGGCGGCGTGATGCCCAGCGACCCCGCCCCCTTTCCGCTCTCAGGATTTCCTCTGCCGCAGCGTCTCAGAGCTGCCGTTCAGCTTGCTCCGTCCAGACGGGGCGGCTGTGCTGCCGTCACCCACAGGCCGGTCCAAATCGGCGCGGACTTCCTGCCTGCGCCGGCGGGTCTCTTTATAGCGGAGTGTGATGTCACTGTGGGGGCGGGGTGGAGAAAAAACAAATCATTTAATTTTTGCTTTCAATAAAGATCCAACAGATCAAATGATCGCTACAATGGATCAAAAATGACTGAGTCATAGGAGGAGGAGGAGTCAAAACGTAAAGAAATGTTGGTGTTTGAGAAATTCTTTGTATTAAAAAAATACTAAAACCATGGAGGCAGACATTTGAAGCCCAGTTATGTAAAATAAATTCATAATTTAGGACAAGGATCTGCAACATTTCACACATTGCAGTGTCACATTTTAAACACCCACTAAGAGGAAAATGGTGTTTAGGTTGTTTTTTAAACTTGTTCTTGTGGCAATTTTCTGATGATAGAGGACAGAAGGCAAGAAAATTCATCTAAAATTAGCATTTCTGAATATTTCTTTATTCAAATAGCCGTGAGTCAGGAGCAGATGAAAGATGCCGATTGAACTTTTTTTTTTTTTTACTTGTGACGTAGAAAATACGCTGGGCGGGGCCAAAAGCTCCCAGCTCTGCTCCTTTCTGATGATTGTAGATGATTAGATTCATCAACGTCTTTGTTTTACCCGTCTGAGCTGGAATCGGACTCAAATCCGTCAGCTGGACAGCCGTTTGGCGGATTGATTTTTCACTTTGTTTTTGAGTTAACGAACGCAGCTTTATTGTGAAAATGATAAAGCATTTTAATGTGAATTACGATACAGAAATGCTTCCATATGCATCACAGGGGGAGTCCACTTGTGCTCTGTGACAGCAGGAGGAGGTGGGTAAAACCATTTAAAAAATAGGGGACAGGAGAAAGTGGAAAGGAGAGGACGGTGTCCCCTGGCGTCCCTTCATGGGTACGTTGCTGCTGAGCATGAGCAGCAATGACCTGGTAAAGAGCGAGGGTTAAGAGTGCAGGGAAGAAAACAAACAAGAGGCAGACATGCTGGCTCAGGCGCTGAGCGAGGCGAAAACAAACAATCTAATTACAGCAAACTGGCAGCAGGGCCTGAGGTTTAGGCTCCATTGCTGGCTAAAACAAATTCCTTTGGGGAACGCACAAAGAACTGACAAAACGCAGCAACCAGTCAGTGAAGACTAGGGCTCACGATATGAGGAAAATTTGCGATATTAGTGATCAATATTGCAACGATGATATAACTAGCGATACATGAACAAATGGCGAAACAACCAAAACCATCATTTCTATTTCACTGCAGTTTAGTTTAAATAAGAGTCAACATCCAGTACAGACCCAAAGTTTGGACACACCTTCCCATTCATTTGAATGACTTTTGAATGACTTTTGGTATGTTCTATACCTTAAATTAGACGCCAAATGAGCCTCGTCTACATAGGAGGCGAGCATCTGACATGAAAGGGTTCCATCTGATTGTTCAAATGCATAAATGGATTTAATTGATCGGTTAAATACTTCAAGCTGCCATGAGATTGTTTTAGCACATTTAAGATAACCATTTATTGCGATTTTCGCCGTCTTTTGCGATACGCACATTGCACAGCTTGATATCACGATAAATTTGCGATTTATTGTGCAGGCCTAAAGAGGACTAAAGTTATCCAGATTTAAGGGGGAATGACTGTTAATATCACTTGGCAGACCATTACAATGTGACTGTGACACTTAAACTTACAAAAAAACCGAAGGAGTCTGAACAGTTTTTAAAGCGCCTGTTTGAGTTTACATCCACAATCTGGATTCATTCCTAATCCAAACAAGATTTTATTATTATTCTGACACAGCAACAAGATGGTTGCTGTTTATTGTACATTAGTGATAACAACTATCTGCGTTTTATGACCTCATGACACAGCAAATAAAGATAAAAAAAAAAGGATATTGAGGTCATTCACACGATACTATATTGTAAAACAGATTTTTTTTAGTTATTTTACATAAAGTAGTTAGGGATGGGCTGATTTAATTTTTTCCGGTCAATACCATAACTGATATTTTCCCTGCAGCTGTGGCAGACAACCAATATTTAGTTTAGATTTTATTTTTGTGTCTTTACTAGAAATGCACAACTTTTACTGGACAAATATATTGTACTTGACCTTTTTAACAAACTGCAAGGGATTTCATAGGAACAAGTATCACTTTAAAGCTTTCATATAAATATATCTGAAAATATTCAAACCATTTATTGAATATTGGACATAACTGTAAACCATAAGCTCCCCATTGTCTCCCTATCAAAAATAAAATCTACCTGGAAACAGTCAATTACTGACTATGACTGTAAACATAAGCTTCCCAATCTGTTAAGAACAAGTATGCATATAAATAAAGTGTTTCTGAAAACAGTCAGAAAAATATCGATACATTTTTTTAATATCGGACCGTTACAGATGAAGTTAAATTATGCAAATATGGGTTGATACCGATACTGGCACAGATATATCGCCCATTCCTAAAAGCAATAAATCTGTCAGCCTTTGATTGATTCGATTGAGTGTTCGCACAAAATTTGTAGTTCAAAAGTAAAAACTTTATCTAGAAAACTGTCAGCTGACGGATCATTTTAAGCTCCTGTTACCATCTGTGAACGTGTTTCCTCTGTGGAGGACATTTCTAAATATGAATATGTCCCAACAGGTGCATACTACTGAATAAACTCCTTTTGGAGTCTCCAGAGGACATCTGGGGATTCTCAATGATACCAACTCTGGGAATTGTAGTTTTTGTTGGATTTCTTTTAATATTTCAACTTTATATTTTTATCTGGTATTCAGGAGGATATGAACCAGCTGGAATCTTTGAACATTTCCTAAATATGATCTAAGGATGATCAAATAAGTGCATTGTCACAGTCGTGTTTGAATCAGAATATGAATAAGATGAAATAAGATCTGAACTTAAAAAAATGCTGACATCATATTAATGTGCTTCAAGTGGCCACAGTTTAAAATCTGTTTCCAAAAAACTAATAATAGTGATGCAGGTGATTTCCTGTGACTTTTTCCTGATTTCCAGCACTATGTTTTCAAACACTTTGATTGTTTTAATCTGTCAATATTTACCCCCCCTTCACATCCCACTTCTTACCGGATGAAGAACCGCCACAGAGTCCAGATGAATATGAGGAAGATTCCTAAAAACCAGCACTGCATGACGAAGAAGGGGATGGGCAGCATGATGGTTTTGGGGTCATACTTGACCACTATGAGGAACTCTGTGACTGTGATTGCTGACACCAGCCACGCCTGCTGGCCCAGCTTTTTGTGGAACTTCCTGTTGGGAAAATATTGAGGAGTTATAGTTTAGGAAACAAAGTCAACCGGATGTACTTTTTTTCTCCCGATTGAAGGAATCTAAAGACATGAGTATAGAGGGATGTGGTGGCCGACTAGAAAGGGTCACAGCAGTCACTCACGGGTCGTCCATGAAGTCGTAAATCTCCCTCATGGCCACGCCTCCCACGTTGACAAAATAGACGAGACGGAGCAGCACCAGGTAGTGTTCAGGAGGCATCCACAGCACAAACTTCAAGTAGAAGGTGTTCAGCTCAGCCAGGAGGAACTGAACAGAAACAAAAGAAAATAAACAATTTAAAGAAAAACAGTGACAGCGTTTTTACTAAACCAAGAGCACAAGAACAGCACGAAGAAAAGAGCTGGAAACAATCAAACACACAGCCAAATACACACTAATGTATGGAAGTGATTGTGTAGCATAATTAAAAATAAAAGTCAAAACCAGAAATGCTTTTTCATTTTCTAAATGAAGCTCAATACTTCAAAATGCTTTTTTATTTTCTACTTAAAAAAACTCTTATTCTGTGTCATAATTTAAAAGAAAATGCAAAGAGGGGATTGCATTTTCATTTTAACATCCACCCTGTGAACATTGTCGCATTATTCAATTCGACTTAGCATTTCCAGAGTGGAGGTGGGGTGATGATGTCAGTGCCATCTCCGTGTGTCCGGCTGCTAACAGACACAGACATGCTAGGAGCAGTGTGGCTTTGTGTTAGGGGCGTAATCATGACAGTAATAAAGCACATTTAGAAGATAGTCTCCTGCAGCCTTTCTGCTGATTTTGCTGTTCCATGACAGTTGGAGCCGCATCAACAGCTCCAGCAGATTTCACCATGCTAAACGTTTGCTGGTTGGTCCAACACTCACTCAGCGCGAAGCATGCGGTCAGTGCTCTTTTCTTCGCTGCAAGGAGAACCCGAAAGACGGGTTATCATTATGCTAATATGAGGAATTTTAATTTTAAGTCATTTGATGCAGCTTCATTTAGAAAATGAAAAAGCATTTCTGTTAATCCATTTAAATGTCAAATTAGACATTTCTAAATGAATTTTGCTCCACATTTACCAGAGAACATTTTGAAAATGAAATGTCAAATACCATTTTCATTATCATTTTAAATAAGTGACAGAATAAGCAGCGTTGAGGAAGAAAATGAAAAAGCATTTTGGTGGATTGCTTTTTCATTTTAATTTTGAGTCAAAATATGCACCTTCATTTTGAAAATGAAAAAGCATTTCTGGTTTAACTTTTTTAATTATGCTACAGAATCGCTTCCATATTAATGAACCTGAAATCCACAACCCAAGAGGAGCATCTTCTTCTTAAACTTCTGTCAGATTACAGGGCATTTAGAAAAATGATTGGCCGAAAAGAAAAGGGAAAATCCAACTCCTTTGGTGTGATTTGATGTCCTCTGTCTTTTTACTGTGTGACAAGAAAAAGGGTAGGCCTGCAAATTAAATAAATCCATTTAAGCATTTGACCAATCGGATGGAGCCCTTTCTGTTAGATCCTCGTCTCCTATGTAGACGAGGATCATTTAGAATGTAATTTTTAACTGTTTCAGTGAAATGGAAATGATGTTTTTGGTTGATTTGCTATTTGTTCATATACCGCCAGTTATATCATCATCGCAATATTGATCACTAATATCGCAAATCGCGAGTTTTCCTCATATCTTTCAGCACTAGGTCATAACAAATGAGGCTGTGCTAACAAATGGTGCTCACCAAAGCAAAACAGCTTTAATTTGAAAAAGTACATGGAATAAAACTAGACAAAAACAGCTAATTATACCCTACAACTTTGAATTCCGTCAACGTTGAGTTTCACACAAAGACATTTGTAGTGTGATGGAGAGGTGAAAGTAACCAAACACTTTGTCACAGCTAGGAAACACACAATCTATTGGTGATTCTCACCATGAAGATGATGCCGAGTACAGCGAGCCAGCGGCGAAGGCTTGACGCCGGCCTCCACTCGAACTTCACCCAGCTGTACGGCGTGAACTGGAATGCTATTCGCTTTATTTTATCTCTGCAGGCGAAAGGAAGCAAGTTCAAATGTTCACATGTAACATAGAAACAGAGAAAAACAGGTTTGTGTTTTTTCTTTCTGCTCAGAAGCTTCGGTAATGTCGTACTTATAAGTAGGAATGTTCCAGAGGCCCTGCCACTGGTACGGCTTCATGGACAACCAACCCAGCGTCTTCATGCCACAGTAGATTCCAAAACTGTTGCACAGCAACACATCCATGATCCACTAGAGGGGGAAAAAAAAGTTCAAATTCATTAAACTTCCACTCTGATCATCCAATCAACTGCCTGCTCAACCAAACTGCAGAGCACATCTAAAAACCAATTAAAATGGATTGTGGGTATTACTCCACCAAGTCAACGAGTAGAGAAAAAAAAAAACACATTTGTTTTAATCATCATGTCTTGGTTGGGTTGTTAAAGGGTTAAAAACACAAAAAACAACACAATTTTCATTGGAGTGGATCTTTAAGAACAAATGAAAAAAAACGACAATTCCAAAACTTTTTTTCAGTTATTTTAGCATTAAAATGGGCCTGAGTGTGTGAGAAAGTTATGCTTTTACAATATCAGCTTCAGCAAGACACTTTCTGTCTGTTTACATACATTCCAGTTATTTCAATGAGCTGCAATTCTTCCTTAGTCCTTCTAGTGATGGGTAGGATTCTCCTTTCCCACAACAGGCTGTTCTCATGCTAAACTGACTCCTATTTCAACAGGAAAAAGGCTGCAAGCCTCACAACTCAGTATTAGATGACACTTTCAAACATCAGTAGGGTTGACAACAATTTGCTGCAACCAAAAAGTAACAGGGAGAGTTTTCCCTCCTCGTTTCAGGAATCTGCCTCATATTTCTGATCCCACAGTTGACAGGAGGAGAGCTGCGGCTCAGAGTACTAAACTCTTCTTGTAAACATTGACAGCTTGTGTGCGGCCGCCGCAGAGGTCATTGTACGCACATGGTCCCACCAGCACTCGGAGAAGTTGGGCAACTGGTGCTCCAGGCTGTATTCCAGGAACTCAAACATGACACTGATGATCATACACATCCACCAGTCGCGGATCATCAGAGTCTGGAGGGAGCAAAAGAAAATGGAAACAAGGTCAAGTCTGCGATGGAGCAGAAAGAGTAAATGTTCATTTATAATTTAATAATAATATTGTTGATGGAGTTGCTTCAAATCCATGAATATTTCTTTTGCACACATTTACACAACATTTTGTGTTTTCTTCTGTTCCAAACCTACTTTGATGTACCAGCCCAAGAAGTGCGCTGGAACAAAGCCATCCATTTTGTCCTGTAACGATAGAAAAAATCCCATGATGCACTGCCTAAGCTGTTTACATTACAGTCCTAACCAACAACACCCCTGCCGCCCCATTTAAGCTTTTTCTCTGAAAAGTTTCCCCCAAAGTTTAAGAAACCCAGCTGACCAGACATGCCAAGAAAACACATGCTTTTATTTTGAAGTAGCAGCATCAGAGTACCTACATACCTACTTTAATTTACTCGGAACTGGCACTATAAATATGATATTTATAATTGAATGGTTAGCTTTGTAATAAAGTTCCACATTCAAGTTTCTGCAGATGTCCAAGCATTTGTGTATTCAGCTTTTCGTCATGCTGCAATGTTGAATTCATTCAAACCAAGAAAAGCAAACACAATCAAATACAAATATTACTTTAAAAAACAGGTCCTCCTAAAAGCAGCGGCACATGCAGGAAAATGAGACGGCCTGACACGATGGAACCTCAAACTAAAGCCCATCCAGAAACGTAGCCTACTATTACAAAACGGAATCTGAGGTGAACTTTAATGAGATTCTGCGTAGATGAGAGTCGTCACAGTGAAACCTTCGTCTCACCCAGACGTTGTGGAAGGGGTCGGAGGTGTTCCCCGGGTCATAGATCAGGCAGTTTCCTCCATAGTCGCGCTCGGGGAGGGGTACCCCTAATTTGGGATCGATGTACTTCATGAACTGTCGGCCATCGTGAACTGTCTGCAGATTAAAGTGAGAATCAAAGCATAATATGAGGGGGATATCTTTCCCCACACAGGTTTGAAAGATTTTCATCGACATACAGCTTTTGTCAGTAACTTCAACAAACCACTGGTTCACTATACTGAAGATCTCCATGCATTCAAATGTGATTAAGTCCATTTCTGACATTTATTGTCATATTTCAAATCTTCTTTGATCAGTGTTGTAGTTATAAGGTTAAAAAAAAAAAGATAAATATTGGAATTAGTTTATTTTTATTTCAAGCAATCAAAAACAAAAAATACTTAGGAAGACACACAAAAAAAGAACAGATCTATACATAAATATATCACACTTTGGATGATTTATTGTGACCTACTTGGAAAAAATACTAAATGAAAAGTAAAAGAAGACATCCATGTGTAAATGATGCAATTTTAACTACTTTTAATCATCAATAGCCGTATAGTTACATATAGTACATGACACAATACATTAAATGTGAAATTTGGCCCAAATAAAGTTGAATTATTTGCTTTTTTGTGTGCTGTATCTGCTGTGTCACATAGGCCCGACTCTCACAGCAAACCTGCTGAACATCAGTGCTGCTTGTAGCCACGCCCACTGGGTCAAAAGGGTACGTAGGAGCAAACAACAATGACTGCTATCACGGCTTTATTCTCACGACTTCAGATGCTTGAGGTAATTAAACCTCTGAAAGTATACAAGGTCTGGCTCCGTGGCGTTTGAATTTGAATCAGACCAGAGAGAAGGAAAAAAGAGCCTCCAGTGGAACTAGTGGAAAAATCTAATTTAAGAAGTCCCACATCAGAGCCAGCGTTCCAGCAACCTATTTCTGCTTCCATCTGCTGATCTTCAGACACATTTAAAAAAAAAACTCAATGTAGAATAGAGGTGGAACCAGAACTACAGTACAGACTGACAGAATGGAAAGTAAAAACAGGGGCTTGGTGTGTAAAAAATAAACAAAACATCTTCCATGATTTGAAAATGCTCGCACCTGAAACAGGATAAAGATGAGGAACAGTTCGTAGACGACTGAGACACAGAGCCAGAACCGCCAGTAAGCTGCAGAAAGACGGCAGGTTTTAACAAATAAGTCCATTTCAAATCCCCAACAAGTGCACTCATTGTATAAACACGTCCATACATGACAGCGCTAATCTGTGCTTAATTTAGAAATATTTATCCTTCAGAAGTGTTATGTAATGAAATACTTTTGCCCTGGTTTTAGTTAGTAGTTTTCACCAATCTGATTCTATAAATACATCCTGCCAGATGTTCAAGAATTGCTCCTAGATAACCAGTTATAGTATTTTTTCTCCTCTGTGCCTTTCACTCAGGTTTATGTAACATTTGACCACAAAACTGGAAAATCTTGGCTTTGGTTTTATTTTAGAAGGGATTTTTATTCCATCGTGGGTGAAGTGTTTCTCTGTTCCAACTGTCACTGCAGAGGTGATTCATGCATACACATTCATATGTACGAACCAGTTTGTGTGGCACTCCCAGGCTGGGATCCAGCAGGAACTGCAGGTTGTAGGTCTGCAAATCCTTCTGAGCTTCCTTCCCTGACTACAAATCGGATTTGAACTGATTCAACCGAAAAGTGGCGCGTTGAGCAACATCAGGAACGGCTCGACTGGCTCAACAAGTCAGGGAGTGTAGCTTTGACGGTTTGCACAAATCTTGCAGTCTTTAAGTCTATAAGAGTCTGCGCATTCTTTCTGCATCTAATTCTATTTCCCCTATACATTACGGTGAATGAAGGTGTCCAAAAATCCCATTATTAGTCCAGAAACTTCATATTTTAGTGTGTGCTGAAAGCTTTACTGTCAAGAAAGCCTTTTTTCTACTTGCATCATCAAACTTATGCTAATAAATAACAGTTACTGACCATTATGAGGTCAAAGCTCAAGATTTCAGGTGATCTTTGTTACATTTTAAGCCTGAAACGAGTCTTAAAACACCCATTAAATGAACAACATGGGGTTTCTATACTGCATAAAAAAGATTATGCCGTTTAGTAGAGCAGTTTTAAGCCGCTCTAATGCGTTTGGTTGGGCTGGTAATGTCGTCTAAGCCTAAGCACTACTGTTAAGTTAACGCAATTATCGGCCAGTTTTGTGGGAAAATGTGACGGAATCGGTGAAAGGCTCTGCTTTTATTGCTCCATGGTCTATTTTTAAGGTTTTCATAACAGACTTTGGTCAAAGTTCAGAGCAGAAGAGGCAACGGGATGAACTTTGAGCCAATCAGTTCATTCTCCAGAGTAATGTGTGAGTAAAAAGTCAAGGGGAAAAAAAGTCTGTTTTTTAACATTGGCTTGCACTTTTAGGTGGGTTGGGGAGTTTTGGTACCTGGGTGGGGTCTGGTGAAAGGTCCATCTTTGGCCTGCGTCACTCCAAAACAGAGGAAGACCAAGATGCTGGCCACGATGCCCCTACACCAGGCAGAGCAGACACACAACAAACGCACACAAAAACCTTAATTCAGACTGCAGCAGCTGTCCAGATCACAGACACATTCTTCATTATGTTCGACACAAACACAATTTTTAAAATATTTTCATTAAAAACAAATTGTATTAAAAAAGAAAATGATTTTTTTAAGGTGAACTATGAATAAATTTGCTATTTCTTTTAACTGATGGCATGTATGAGGAAAATAAAGAGGGAAGCCTTTTATTTCTTAAAAAAATAATAAAAGAAATGGAATCAAAGAAAACCAATTGGTGCATTTCATGAATCAATATAGCATCTAAAATCACTTCTTAGCCTTTAGCACATTGTAGTTTTTTTACCTGAAGCTGGACAGACCGAGTATAAATGGTTTAATTTTAGTCTGAGTGCAGGCCTCAGCTGCTCACTTTTGATTTATTTTGAGGAGCAAGCTTATCAAAGCAGTTCAGATCTGACAACGAAGCAGGTAAATCTGAGGGCCACCAGCACAGGCTTTAAAAAACTGAACACACACTGAGATTACAGCGTGTTGTGATCCACAAGCGCAAAGGGGAATAAATCAGTTCAGGGATTCTTGTGAAGTGGTGAGTGGACTTGAAAGCACATGGTGCTGCGTGGGACTCCAAACAGTAAAAGTGAGCGCGTGGGAGGGGATTAAAAAGCCAGTGCGTCTGTGCGAACGCCCGCCGCTGCCAGGAAGAAGCTCTCAGGTCTTTATCCCAGCAAGCCGGACTCCGCTGACTTCAGCAAATCCCGTTAAGAACCTTTCCGCAATCTCTCAGAGAGCAACACACAAAAACTCACATCACCAACAGAGCCTGATGGAGGCGTTCATTCCTGACTTTCCCAGTCAGTCTCCTCAGCTTACATAACAGCAGAGAAATCAACTTTCAGAAATGCACATAAAAATACTTATTTCAATCATTCTTTTCCCAGAAAGTAAAGGAAAGGGCTTCTTCTTCTTATTGGATGAGTGAATAAAAGTTGTTTCTACCGCTTAGCTGTTTAATATACCGGTAAACAAAACTGCTTCTTTTGCAGCCTTTGATTGATGGAGCTAAAAATGCAGAAGATTATTAGGGGTCTGAACTTTGGCTCAGAAAGTTTGGGGAACTCGAATCTTTGTCCTCAACACTAAAGAGACAAAGACCACACCAAAACTGCAAAAACATTATGCAAACGCTGTTTGGAAACGTTTTCCCAGCTGGTTTGTGAATCTCATCTTTGGATTTTTTCTTTCTCTATCTAATCAAATCGGTCACACGCTGAGAACTGTCTTTATCAGTGGAGCTCTTATCCACAACATAAACCTCAACGCTCTGTTATCAGCTCAGATTAGTGGCAGGAACAAACCAGCTGCTGGTCTGGTGACTGGAATTGGCGGATTTCCAGGATTATTGATGTAATCAGTAAATCAGGTAGCTGGGAGTCAGACTTTTTTCCCTGTGCAGTCCCTGGTTACAAATTAACTATTACAAATGGTCGACGCTAATTTGGTATTTTGTTCTTTTCCCATTTTGATTTTACGAATGCGCCTCCAGCCGGTCATGTACACACTGGACCGCCGCCAGACACGCAGGTAGCGACAGAGAAAAGATTCTTCTTCTTTTGTGCATTTACTGTTTATTCGCTCACTTCTGTCATCTAAAATAGGTAGAGGTTCGGTGCACAAAGTCAAAGAGGTGCAAATCCTGCAAATCTGGGTCAATCTAAGTCACCCCCACAAACTAATGGAGGAAAAATGATTGTAGAATATTTTACTGTTCACTAAATGCAATAAAGTAAAGCCCATGATCTTGAAAATATGTTTTTGCTAACTGTTCCAATGGGAAGTTTAGACAATGATTCAGTGCAGGGATCAGGAACCCTATAGCTTGCGAGCCAACTATGTCATTTTTTTGTGTTAGCGTATGGCTCACCTGGGACCTTAAACTTTGTGTTTGAAATTGAAATCCATGAACTACACATGTAAAATTTCCCCTTCTGTGAACGCACCACACGCCAAACATTAGCAGTACCATACATGACGCGAACCTCCACGGACTGAGTACCAGCACTATCACCTTCTGTAGAAAAAAAAATTGCCCATAATTTTACGTTAACAATAATCGCTGACTAATCAAAAAAATAATCGACTAATGAGATAATCGTTAGTGACAGCTCTAATAACAATAGTGAAAGAAAAGTTAAAACTCTAAGTTTCTAGATAGAGGCAGAATGGGAGGCTGCAAAATCAAAAACTGTTTTTCTGAATTCGTGACAGAAAGAAACTGCCACCTAAACTGGCATTTCAGCTCTGCTGATGACTCTAGTTCTGATTATGGGGTTGAAATGTTCTGCACACATCCATGTGGCCAGTGTTCGGCCGCATAATAGAACACCGTCTCTCTCCTTTTCGTTCCCATCCAGAGATTAAAATAAAACCAAGAACTAACACAAAAATGAGTCTATCCGTTTTTTATGGCCTGTTCTTTGAGGCTCTGAACTCTAAAGTCACATTCACACCGTCCTGGGCAATGTGTGTTCAAGTAACCACTTTCAATGAAGTCTATGTAAACGTGTGTATATGCGCTTTTCGGGGCTTCTAAACTTGCATTCACACGAAGCTACGTAAGTTTCTACGGCCGTTTTTATGCTCCACGTACCAAACGCATGGCCGTTTAACGTCTGCTGCAAGTTAAACCAGTTTGAACTTTGACCTTTTAGGAACATGGTTTGGTAAGGACGTATGGAGGGCATTCCTATTAATTCATGGAAGTGTCAACCCATTTGGAAATTGCTCATGGAAGAGAAGTTAATCATTTTGGTTTGTTCCCAGACTTTCAAAAGAGCTGTGAAAGAAAAAGCCTGGAGCAAGATTTGCACCGCTTTGACATTTCACGCAAAGCCTTTTCTAACTGTAGGTCCATTTGCTAGTAAACAGTAGATAAAGAAGAAGAAGAAGCTTCTCCCTGCTTGTCCAGAGTGAATACCATGTTCTTGGATGCGGGCCTGCTGGTGCTTCACACAGAGGATGGGACGGACATGACCTACTGACCTCTTAGTGTTGTACGCTGTGTCACGAGGAGTCTCCTCCAACAGCGTGATGTAGACCAGAGCGCAGGTCAGGATGAAGAGCACCGTTAGAGTGTGAGCCCGCCTGTGAGAGGGAAGACGACAATAGTTGGAGCCTATTTTAATAAATGTCAATTCAAAAAATCCAATTTTCAGTGAATCAAAGATTGTTAACTATCTTAGCCTCAACTGGTAATAAAAAAATCCTTATCTTTGTTTCGGTTTGTGTCAGGAAACTACTGTAGGGTCTAAAAATAGATGCAGATAGAGTGCATCGACCTTAATATGTAAACATTATGCAAACACGTCTAAAAAAAAAAAGGCTCTTGCATCAACTCTCTGATGGATCTTCCATCTGCTCTGATACGTTCTCGTGATTTGGAACGGAACATAGGTGACTTTGAAGGCCACGGCTTTGGCTGCTGGCTAGCAAATGATCTGAAGGGACCAGAAAACATGAACACCTATGACATTTATATCAGCTGTTCATGGTTAAAGGTTTTTCTTTGACCCTCTGTGGGTCAATTCTGTGTGGATTATATTCTCAATCATAGTTCCAAGGTCCAATGACATGTACGGCCTTTGCAAAGTAAATATAGCTTTTCATCTGGCAGGATTAAAAATGAATATGCTGTGGTTCTGGAAAAAAAAAAAAACTTAAAAAGGAAATCCCACCAAATCATTGGATGATCACATATTTCATGTTAGTGGTGACATCACAGTGAAAAGATTGAGCATGTACCTTTTTTGGTTCATGTGTTCTCAAGATTGTGGCCCAAGTAACTGGAACTAAATCAAATGAATTTAGAGTCTTTCTGCATGATTAAACCCTGAAAAAGCCTGGAAAGCAACGTAAAGCAGAAAAATCCAGAGACCAAGGAGGTAAAAGAACTTGTTCAGTGTTAACAAGGACAATGGTTGGTGAGACCTGGGATGTACCAGGTGAGTTGTAACCTTTCCTGTTACGACTAGGGATGCCACAAATCTTAATTTAAAACACCATGGAACCAAATCGTGGAGAAAGTGATTTGTTGCATCTAGGCTTGCATGATAAATCGAAAATGTATCGACATTGCAATATCAGCTTGTGCAATATCACAAATAAATGGTGCCAACTGTGATAGAAGGTTACCTTAAATGTTTACACACATACATAGGCCAAGAAACCATTGCCAAACAAGTTCTTAGCTGTCTCCGATTGAGATAACACAATTTTTATTGACTTAAAAAAAAATAAAGAACAATAATCCTAACACACTAAAAGGTTCCTTGAGCACAAGAGTAGATAATATGAACGTGTTGCTATTTGTCAAATGTTTCTAACTAATTAAAGGGTTGTTTTCAGCTTGTTAAGCAGGAACCAGTTCAGTTGCAGTTAAAAACTTGTTTAGGATAATAACAGGTTTTAGATTTACCATTATTTAGCAAAGTTTCACTTTGTTTCTGTTGTTTTCACAACTTTAAAAGAGCAGAGGAGGCACTGTGGTTCAAGCACAGACCACAATCTGTTGCTTTGACTTTTCCAAAACTTGGAAGCTGCAGTGTTTAAGGAGTTCGGATCGTATCGTCAGCCTTTCTTCAAACCATTTAGCTCAGTGTTCCAATCCCGACAGCATGCAGGGTGTCAGCCTTTTCTCCCTGGTCCACATTTTCATCCAACCGGTTTTAACAGTTCATAGTATACGCCAGGGAGAGCCTCCCTTCACTCCTGCCTAACAACCGCACAACAAACCACAGATGAATAGATGCGGCTGATAGAGAATCTGTTTCCAGTCTAAACAGTTTCATTCTGAGAAGTAAATAGTCAACAACTTACGAATCATTTACTGAAGGTAGTTACAGTAGTTTAGTTCATTTATTATAAAAACTACAATAGATAAATGTATACACTCGATGATAACTATAGTCAGTCTCTATTTGACAAAACTGAAGAACAATACACAGAGTTAGGTAGAAGCTGTAACTTATTTAAGCCTACTCCCTTATACTAGGCCTGCACAATAAATCACAAATTTATCGTTATCGCGATATCAAGCTGTGCAATACGATCATCGCAAAAGTTGGCAAAAGTATTTAACTAATCAAATAAATGCCTTTATGCCTTTGTCCAAGTGGATGGACTCCATCATTGACATTCTGATAGAACCCTTTTATGTTAGATGTTTGCCTCCTATGTAGACGAGGGTCATTTGAATTCTAATTTAAGTTTATGAGTCTTATTTAAATAAAACTGCTGTGTTGACATGGAAATGTTGTTATTGGTTGTTATGCTATTTTTCATGTATCACAAGTTATATCATCGTTGCAATATTGACCAGTAATATCGCAAATCGCAAGTTTTCCTTATATCGTGCAGCCCTACCTTATACCAATTCAACTTTGACTACAAAAATAAAAACAAACACAACAACAACAAAAACCTAAATAAACCTAAATATATTGGAAAATATCACTTACTTCCGCAGAAAAACAAAAAATCCGGCCTATTTAAACCTGATCGGCTCTACTCTGCATCCTCCTTGTTCACACACCAAACCACTACCATGTCCTTAGCTTTCTTCCTTCACTACATCCATGAACCTCCGCTTTGCTTTACCTCAAGGTCACTTTTAATCATTGTTCCTCCTCTGAAAGCCATCTTATGACCATCTCAATCTGCTTCCCAGCATTTATCTCCGAAACATTCCTTATCCTATCCATCCTCAAAGAAAACCTCATCATCTTCAGCTCATACCTCCTGCTCATCTAAGACCAGCTCTCACCACAGTCTTCCTCACCTTTTCTTTCCTTTTCGCTGACACTTCCTTGTCACACATCACACCAGGAACCTTCCTCCACCTGCTCCAACCTGTTCACGTACACGGCTCTTCATCTCCCTTCCACACTCTCCATCCATCTGGACTGTTGACCCCAAGTCCTCCACATTCTTCACCTCCTGCTCCAACCTGCCCTTTCTTTTCCAGAGCAAACCTCCACCTCTCTAGATGTCCCTCCACCTACTCCTTGCTTTCACTAAACCACAAGGTCTCATCTGTCAATCCATCATCACAGTAAAATGGCGTACACTTATACAAAACAGTACAAAAAAAAATCCACATACAGTACAGACCAAAGGTTTGGACAAATCAAAAACATGTTATCTCTAGAAAATAAACTAAGCCGTCAGAAAGACTTTGTGTTGAGTTTGATGCACAGTATTTTAACAAAGATGCAGCTTGAACTAGTTCTATATCGTCGCATTTTTATCTACAAAAAGCTAAGGAATGACAGGTATTAAAGGAGATTTTTACCTCTTCTGAATATAAAATGTTTATGGTGTAATAATGTGACCCTTTATTTACAAAAATCTAACCTGAATAGAAGCTTAAAAGGTGTTTCACTCACTAGGCCACTAAATCCTGAGTTTATACACAGGTCACACACAACTCATGAACATGCACTTAAAGACCCAGTCCGATCATTTTTTAATGTATTATAAAAGCTTTCCCAGTGCCCTTTTATTTAGAATTATACCGTTTATTTTTGCAAAAATCAAAAAACCTGTGTTGTTTTCTAGAACATAGTTTCTGCAGGGCGGCAGGAGTTCATTAGAAATTTGCCTCTGAATTGTGGGCGGTGTAGATACCATAACCGTTCGGCCTGGAACTTCCGTTCCTCAGACCAATGCTGACGTCACATTAGGTGATTGGCTGTACGTTGGTCCGATGACGTATCAGATAATGATTGGTCTGGACAAATTACGATACTACCATAGAAGAAGATTTTATGAATCTGTTGTAAACAAACTCGGACATAGAGCGAGATTGTCTTCTAAACGTGCTTTTATTATTGTTATCATTATTATTGAATGCATGTTCGCTTATAGTTTTTTGTAATCCGTGCACCCAGTGCTTTATTATTGGCAGAACGGTCCAGGAAGAACAACATTAAGCCGTACTAACAACATTTTCAGGCACGGCTGAACTTAAACTGGAATAACAATCGGATTGTGGCAACATGTCTTTACAAAAATTACAAAGAATATTGTCAGACACAATTTATGAGGGAAAATAATTTAAGGTTACAAAAGGGAACGTGAAATGAAAATTTGCCTGAGCAGATCTCGATGCTACGTAGTTTGTCCAAGTGGGGTTACCGTAGTGTGACCCCGAACAGAAGTTCCAGGCCGAACGGTTATGGTACCTACAGCGGGACTGATAATGTGGAGTAAGCCCTACCAAACTTCCCGTCCCTCATCGGTTTACACGTTTCCCACTAGCTTACAGCCCCTCACACCCTCACACCCCCAACCTAATGTTAGCGGTGAAACAAAAATTGCGAGCAATATCAGGGCTATTGTTTTGATCGAGATGCCAGCTTGGAAGACGTACATGATTCCATTTGTCAACAAAGGAAGACATCGGAATGGAGAGGAGCAAGGAGTTTGTGGCCCGCCGATTTTATTTTCTGCATAAAAAACATGATCTTTTTCCAAACTGCATTTTTGCGTCTGCTTTGGATTCACACAAATTTGAATGTAAATAAATTGGACATGCAATTTTAAGTTGAATTTTCTATATAAATCTTTAGAAAGATGCCACAAGAACATGTTACGAAGACCAAAAAAAAAATACAATACTTTTAAGAGTGGGCGTTTAAGCTCAGACAATACTGGAGCAACGGGTCGATGAGTCAAGACAGCTTTAAAACAAAGGCATGTGTAGGAGAATGTTACTTTTCTGGATCAGCTGCCTGTGTTCCCATGAAGACGCACATGTTCACCAACACACATTTCAAATGTGTTTCTGCCACCAATTTATCATGGGAGACTTGTGGTGTATCAATAAAAAAATAGATCCAAGTTTGGAATTTTGCTACAAGACTTCCCCATTTGGAAACTAAATGGATCAGTCTTGATCGAATCAGCCTGACACTCATTCCCACCTCGGGATTTCTAAGAACTGTGTCATAACGTTTGGTTTGTTTACGGGGTCATTGTGGTCTGCCTTTCAGATAACCTTGACAGTTACAACACAGCGCGCTGACAGACAGCAGTTCATCACCAAACACTGACCAGAAGAAGGTGTTGGTCCCGTCGTCGTACACCTCGCACTCCGCGTGCCTCCGGTGCAGCAGGCTCTCCTTGGACGTCTGCCTCATCACCTTGGCTTTGCAGCACGGGCTCGGATCCGGACAGCCGACCTCCAGGGAGCCGTTGTCGTCCTGCTTGACAGCGGGGGCGGAGGAACTCTTGCCGCCGACGCCACTCTTCTTCGTCTCGGGCTTGGTCATGGCTGTGCCCATGGACAGCCCGCGAGCGCTTTAAATATGACCCAGTACGGCTGGGCTTATCCGAAGGGCTCCACTCCCGTCCTCTGTCATCTGCGTCAGCCCCTCCCAAGCATCCTTAGAGGGGGTGGGGGCGAAGGAAAGCAACGTTACTAGAGCATAACAGCTAAGGAGGGGGGACCTGAAAAGTCACGTCCTACATTTTCTGTTAGTGGCTGACCAGCTCACTGCTAAGACAGGCGGATGACGACCTAACACTTACATGTTTTATACGACCAAATAAAAGTAACAAACACCACCGGGATATTTCTAAATGTCTTTTACCACCTATAAGATAAACTATTTTAAAATATTCAACCCGTAAATAAATCACAGTAAAGGTAGTGTACCCGTAAATCTACAAGAATTTTTCACTGCGTTAGCTATTTTTCTCAACGGACTACTTTTTTATGGGCTGACATCGCGAAAGAGGCTATTAAATAATAAGTGATAAGGCTGTTTATAAATCACTGACCGGCGTGAAATCTCAGTTAGAGTGAGAGCGTTACCGTTACTGTTTTCAGCGTGGCTTTTGTTGTGTTTAAATGTGGCTAACATCACTTACCAGCTGCATTTACCGAATTAGAAGCCGCAGTCCGGATCCGCTTGGCTTAAGACGCTGCTATAGTTACATTAGCACGTGCGCTTCAAATCCGCTTTGCTGTAAAGAGAGAGGGTAATTTGAACGATACCGTAATCATACGGCCATAAACCGCCAGTTACACATTCAGACAAGCAGACGGACTCTTTTCGGCTATAACCAAGTGACACACATGTACAATTGGTAAAACTGTCATTCAGAAATACATCATCCGGACTGAGATCTTAAAGTTTAAAATATTATCAACCTTTTCCGAGTCACGGGGTTTTATTTTGAAATCAAAATATTTGACACGGAAGTCATCCTTTCACTTGTCCTTGTTAATTTTATTTAACTTGACAGTCTGACCTTTCTGGCGGGTTTGGCTCATTCGTGCGTAGTTTAATGTCGTGTTTTAAAATTGTTTAGCAAAAACTCATTACCGATATTTAATCAAGTTATGCATTGATTTAGCTAAGGTTGTTGACCACAGAAACGAGCAATAAACCCGATTTCTGGCAAGAGATGTTCACTAGGGAGGTACAATTGGGTGGCTTGTATGACGTCACATCCGTTTTCTTTGTAAACAGAAATTTAAAAAGAATAAACATGGGAGTGCGAATGTAGAAAGCATAAAAAACCTGAGTAAGGTGTTTTACTAAAATACCGTAATAGTCAATTATGGCAGTTATTCTCACATTCTTATCATTAGAAGGCCCTTAGCGAAAAGTAGTTAATTTAAGTGTATTACAATTACAGTAGTTCACTGTCTGTTAAAAGTGAGGTAGTATACTTAAAGTTTACTTTTTATTTACTATCTATACATTTCAAACTTAAAATGTTCAAACTTAGCCAAGAAGTATACAGTTGGGATACTTTCTACACTACACAAACATGTTCTATAGTTTAACCCTTGTGCTATCTTAGATGACCCCACCCTTACTTTGACGTGTTCTCCCTACCATGACAAAGGTGGATAAAGGTGGAAAGATTTCATGTAATCCATGGACACCAGTGAAGATCACAAATCATTGAAGAAAAAAGGTTCAGCGCACTGTCTAGTGCGGTCTAGATGACCCAACTCCCAATGTTAAAGTGCCTATGATAGCACAAGGGATACTAGACTATAATTACACTCAAGTATATTTGATAAAATAAACTTCAAATGTACTACTCTTTGCCAAGGGGCATCTGCATCCTATTGATTTCAATTTTTAATTCTGCATCATTTACCTAGTTTGTGAAGAAATTTACAAATTTGAAAGTATCATAGTGAAACCTCTATAACGACATGACTTCATAAGAAAAAGAGAGAGGATAATTTTTCCATCTATTAATGTGTTGAAAACTAATCCGAGTCGTCTCTTCAGTTCAACCCGTCTGTAAAGCTCTATAAATATGCTCAGATTTTCTTGTCTCAGAACCAGAGACATGCGCTAGCATTTCAGGGCCAGCTTGAGAACTAATGCAGGCATGTGCAAAGACCTAAATGGTGAGCATATCTCAAGTCCCCTCAGGAGATCTTTCCTGTACTTGTCATTTAGTAAATATCTTTGTAAAACGCTGTATAGAATTGTTCACACTACTATATTATTGATAATACCTTTTGAAATTTAAATCAATAAATTCAAATCCCAGTTGATGTCTGACTATATATATATATATATATATATATAAAAAGCTAAAAAAACATTAAATTGCCAGATAAGTTTTATGAGGGCCTTATAGTAACCCAACAACATATATATATATATATATATATATATATATATATATATATATATATATATATATATATATATATATATATATATATATATATATATATATATATATATATATATATATATATATACATATATAATATATTTTTCAATTTATCTATGAATGGTCATTTTTGATAGTAATTTTAACATTTTTTTAATTTTATTCATCTACTTATTTATTCATCAAATGGCTGTTGTACATTATGTGAAAGAGCTACAGCAATCATTATAGATGATCAACTGTGAGGCACCAGGAAGATGGATAAACACTGTATGGTTCTCTCAACTTTAAAAACTTGGTCATGTCTCCAAACCTTAAAGAGGATGTTGTTTCTTTACAAAAAAAACCCCTTTGATTATAACAAAGTTTGGTCCGTTATTTACAATTTTTAGAAAACGAATCAATTTTGGAACGATTTACCAGATCCACCAGGTTAGAAAAATGAGACTTTCCTATATTTACTGATTTGTTCTTTAAAATCAATGAGCAAACTGCAAATGATGCACGTCCAACCTATGATTCTGACAAAGAGCTTCAGAACAGTTTATCAGCTTTTCTGTCAGATGTTGGAAATTCAAAATTTTGTGATTATTGAACAGCATCCTGATGTTATTTTCCTTTCTTTTGTTGAAGCATAGTCTATTGTCTGTGAGATGGAGTTCGCCAGAGTGGTTTTTCACATTTGCATAAAACGTCCTGGAACTCTGTGGTCTCCTGCAAAAAAGCCCAAAACCTTAAGCTGTGCACAATGAACCCTTTCTGTAAAAATTAACAGCATTTCACTTGTTGCACCTTAACCAGCCAATTACTGGATCATGCATTCACTGTACAATTATAAAAAACTATAATTCTGGATAGATTCCAAAATTCTTAGTATGATTTTAATGATATGTAGTATGTTACCACATTATCATGTGTATTATTTATGTTTCTAATTGCATTGGATCTATAGGCTAAAAAAGCTGCCAATAAACTACTAATTCATGAAGACCTTGTTGTTATAATCTAACCCCATTGAAACACTATTAATGGACAGTCTATTCATTAAATCTGTGATTTTAGATGAGAAATTAATACAAAGAAAGTGTACAGTTTATTTCTACATCTACTGTGAGATACAGTTTATAGAAAAAAAATATTTAAAAAAAATGATGATCAGTGAGGTTGCAGTTAAAATTTGAGAAGAGTAGCCTTAGAAAGAAAGTAGTACACTCAAAGTTTATTTTACTACTTCATTATAAGTATAGCAAGTATATTATAGTATAGATTGTGGACGTGTAGTGTAGGAAGTGTACGAACAGAATATTTATTTAGACTAAACTGGAGTTTACAATATATAGATAGTATATAAAAAGAAAATTTTTAGTATAGACTAAATATCGTTGGAGTACACTTAAATTGACTACTTTTTTGCTAAGGGTACAGAAAGCCCAAGCTCCAACGAAAGCTCTTTCTCTTTCAGCTGCTTCCTTTAAGGGGTCGTCACAGCAAATCCTCTGCCCCCCTCCTTGAAAAGAAGTAGTCCTCTGCTCTTCTTGTGTCCGTCTGCATTTCTGTCTTGAACACCAAACATCCTCATCGCCTTCGTTTCCTTCACCCACACGTCTCTTAATCCCTCTCTTCCCTGTGAAGACATACCCTGGATCACCTCATCCATCTCCCTCTGGAATTTCTCCTTCTCCTCTCGCCCACATTCATAACCACTAAAATATTCACCATCACACCTTCAGCTTCGTGGTTCAGACTCATCACCCTTTCTGACACTTTCTTCACCTCCTTAACTTTTTTTTTTTTTATCAAAATCCTCCTTCATGATCCCTCTGTTCTTCTTTCCATCCACCCCATGATAAACCGTTTTAACCTTCTTGTAGTTTATTAGTCCTGCTGCTTTTCCATCAAGTCTCTTGAAGACTCGGGAGCTCCAACTTTCCTCTTTCCATCAAATGACTCTCTAGTTTGAACTCCTTATTTGATCAACAGTCGCCCAATTGTCACTGATGCCCTGTAGGTCAACAGCACTGGTGGTGGTTGTTGTTAACTTGGGCCACAAATGAATAAACGTACACGGTATAAAATATTTATTTGTGATTCGTTTGACCTTCCTGGCAAAACCCTCTGCATTCACCCAGACTCCTAGCAGTACATTATGGTGCCTCCTTCTGGTCGCGTCATATAATTCTCCTTTCACAAATCTGCTTTTTGCTTTTCTTCTTTTAGAAGATGAAAAAATATGTAGTGAAAATGTCAAGATGCGAATATTTAAACAGAAGAGCAACTTTATATGAAAATTTAACCAAATTCTACAGTAAAATTACATTTCAGTGGTGTTTACCCCATATAGTGCAGTAATAAATGAATCAAAAACAAAGTATTGCACACTTTAAAATCAACCAACCTAAAATAAAGATTTGGTAGGAACTTTCTTCACCAGTGGAACTTAGAACAGAGACAAAAAATAATCAGAGAAATCAATAAATACGCATACACTTAAAAAAATACAGAGACACTTAAGAATAAGATTCCTTAACAAACTATTTATAAAACATGCAATAACAATGTCTTTATAAGTGATAATACAGACAATATATACTCTATAACTTCTGAGCTATTCATTAATCATGTTCTATAATTATTTAATCTAATTAATCTTTTTATAATTAAACCCCACAATTGCTCTGAACAAAATAATTTTGAGGAATTTTCATTACATTTATTGACAATGTGCCACAGTAAAAGATCAAATTACAAACAAAAATTTTTTTTTATGTTCGTCATTCCGACATTTACTTTTACATCACTAAGGGGAATTTTTTTCAATCTTGAACGATTACTAAAAAATAAAAAACAACAAAGCATTAAGGTCAGAGTGCTCTAATTTAACACATAAAATAAAACAATATAGGAACACTTTTCAGAACAATCCTAAATATGCGACCATGAATCTCTTATTAATACAATAAAATATACCGTTATACCCTTTTCCACAGTGCAGTACAACAGCAAGACATTAGAAAAAGCTTTGTAGTTTCCTTTAACCCACATGTGTCAAACTCAAGGCCCGCGGGCCAAATGCGGCCCGCCATGTCGTCGTATGTGGCCCGTGAGAGCAAAAAGGTTTTTCATTTCTTAAAATGAAATACAATTTTCTAGTTGATTACATATTATTTAGACGTAGCTGCTGTTGTAATTATTCAATGTTTGCAGGTCTTCTGTGTGAATGCAGACAAATTGTTGTTGTGTGCAGCCTTTTGTTTGTCAAATGATACACAATAATTCATGTTCTTTCAGCTCAGTTTTCTGATATTTCTCTTTATTCACTTTGACAGTTTGATCCTTCATTAATGAACTCCATTAATGAAGTTTTAATAAGCGGAAAATATTTAAAAGAATTTATGTTAGAGTAACAAGCAAACATATGTTTTCTATGCAACTATAATTGTCACTTTAAAAGGTTATAATAAAAACTGAGTTATTTAACATTAAGGAGTATTCATTCATTCATTCATCTTCTTGACCGTTTTTCCCTTTCGGGGTCACGGGGTTGCCGGAGCCTATCCCGGCCACTTGGGCGTAGGCAAGGGATGCCCTGGACTGGTCGCCAGTCTGTCGCAGGGTAGAACATCCTCAATCACACGTCCATTCACTCTCACACTCACACCTATGGTCAATTTAGAGTTGCCAATCAACCTATGAAGCATGTTTTTGGACAGTGGGAGGAAGCCAGAGATCCCGGAGAAAACCCACGCATGCACGGGGAGAACATGCAAACTCCACACAGAAAGGTCCCCCATTGATGTTCTGGTTCAGGTCCCCCAGCCGAGACTTGAACCGGGGGCCTTCTTGCTGTGAGGCAAGAGCACTAACCACTGCGCCACCGTGCAGCACATTAAGGAGTAGTTACATTTATTTTTCATTACATTTAGTTACATGTATAAGTTATATCTGCCCTTTGAGGACAACCACTACGCAGATGTGGCCCTCAGTGAAAATGAGTTTGACACCCCTGCTTTAACCTGATTGGTGAATTTGATCATTTTGAAGACCAGGATGCAGGAGAGAGGAGGAGATGAAACTCTAGGAGTTGACACCAGAGGAAATGAACAGTTTGTTTCTTTGAAACAAACTTTTGCTTCATAGTCTGGACAAAAACAAGCGGTAAGAGGTAAACTGTCCCTCTGAAATGATGCCTCGTGCTTCTTATTCAGCATATATACCATTTTCCTGTCCTGCTGCAGAGGGACGCTTTGGTAGCTGTTACCATGACAACGAGTCAAACTGTGTTTTAAATAACTTGCAATTTGTGAAAGAATTTTCAAACCTAAACGACAAAACAAGATTAAAGTACTAATAATTGATTTAATGTTTATTTGTTTGGTCAGTGACCATGGTATAATGAGGCCCGATGGGGGGGTGTATTATGCGAAATGAATGAACTTGGTGGTAACGGTTTGACGTGTCGTCATTTAATTTCTGATAATCGACACCTCGTCAGGCATTATCCCTTACATAAAAGAAAATGCCGTAGTTATACATTTAAAATGAAATTGATGTGAATTTTAAAAGATAATGTGCTGAAATGTCTGTAATGAATTAATCATGATTTACATGGTAATTTGACACCCAAATAGTTACACTCATTTAAACTCAAATGTTCTTTTCGGTGCCAGAGTCACAAAAAAATGCTCCCTAAATGTGTTTTTCTATCAGTTAACATCAATTTTAACTTGAAATAAATTCAAAACAGAATATGATCAATTGTGCAAAACAGGTTTTCCATTGGAATAAAATAAAAATGTAATATTACCACAGGATAACATGCAGATTGACAGATTCCACTTCCACGCTTGATCTGACATTACAACAGGAGGGCTTTTCTTAACCCTTGTGCTATCTTAGATGACCCCACCCTTACATTGACGTGTTCTCCCTACCATGACAAAAGTGGAAAGATTTCATGTAATCCATGGACACCAGTGAAGACACAAATCATTGAAGAAAAAAGATTCAGCGCACTGTTTAGTGGGTCCAGATGACCCAACTCCCAATGTTAGCACAAGGGTTAACGCTAGCCATGTGACCGAACTCGCTTCTGAAAACAAAGAATTATAAAAACAATTCACAAGCATTTCTCAAGCAAGGACAGATTTGTGTGCTGGGAGAACACTTTGTGTCTTTCTAGATTTCCATTTTATTGTGTGGAAGAGTTCATTTGTAAAGAAGCAAAGAAGCTTTTTCATCTCGTTCAGATTTTCAAGCTTGTTCTAAACATGCAATAAAAAGCATGTTTGGGATGGTGGGATCAAAAGGGCTTTTGTTCTAAGGAGACATGCCTGCAGCTCCTCTGAAACATCAAAAGACTCCATTTTTCAGGTGACTGATCTTGGTTGAGGCGCGGCTGCACAGCTTTCGATGTAGAACGACAAAAGTTACACATTTACAGCTGACAACAATCGAAAAAGCATAAATAAAAAAAGGAAATGAAAAGTTACAAAAACAATGGCCAATTGTGATTGATTTTTGTGTGATTTACCAAGTTAAGTGAGCAAATGGGAAGTTTGTGTAATATAATAATGTTAAATCTGAATAGAACATACTGCAGTTTGTACTTCTTCTTACTACATATTTAAAATGTGAGTTTTTAGTTCAAAACAAACATTTTATGTAAAAGTTCCACTTCTTGAAGTGCCACTCATGAAAGCTTCTATTTGGGTTATTTTTCACTGAGTTCAAACCTTTTTGGGTACACATCAATCGTCTGACAAGAGCCTCCTCTTCAAATGCATCAAAATCTTTTTCTGGTCTCTGAATGCTCATCAATCAGTCTTCTGTCTGAAGTCTGGTTTGTCCCCAGGGCGTTCTTAACTGGGGCTAAGCCCCTCTGGATGTTTCCAAAGATTTCAAAGAGAGAACTAAACCAGCTGAAGCATGTGTGTGCTTAAAAGATGAAAGTAACATTTTTCCCACCAACAGGTCAGGGATCACTGAACTTGCCCACTGACCAAACCTGTTACTCTGATTAAAAAGCTGCCAGAATGTTCTCTTTATTTCACACACTCTCCTTGGATTTTAGCTGCTGAGAGACTTACTAATTCACTTACTAATTCGCACTTTAACATTGGGAGTTGGGTCATCTAGGCCCACTAGACAGAGCGCTGAACCTTTCTTCTTCAATGATTTGTGATCCTCACTGGTGTCCATGGATTACATGAAATCTTTCCACCTTTATCCACCTTTGTTATGGTAGGGAGAACACGTCAATGTAAGGGTGGGGTCATCTAAGATAGCACAAGGGGTATATCTGCTTATTTGAGTAACTATGCTGTGTAAACTTGTCAACACTTCCCCACCTACATGCTGTTTTTGCACATCAGACATGTTTATGTCTGTACATATCACTCTCCATAGTATTACAGACTTTTTTTATTTGCACATTTCCTTTGGACATATTGACATGTCTTATATGGTACTTTGTTAGATTTCGTTTTTGCACTGGAATTGCGACTACTACAGTGTCATTGTCCAAGTTGACAGTGACAATAATAAAGCCATATCTATCTATCTATCTATCTATCTATCTATCTATCTATCTATCTATCTATCTATCTATCTATCTATCTATCTATCTATCTATCTATCTATCTATCTATCTATCTATCTATCTATCTATCTATCTATCTATCTGTCTGTCTGTCTGTCTGTCTGTCTGTCTGTCTGTCTGTCTGTCTGTCTGTCTGTCTGTCTGTCTGTCTGTCTGTCTGTCTGTCTGTCTGTCTGTCTGTCTGTCTGTCTGTCTGTCTGTCTGTCTGTCTATCTATCTATCTATCTATCTATCTATCTATCATCATTGTGGGATTTCCTCAGAGATATGCTGTTTTTTGTTGAGATTTACTAATTCACATGTCTGGTTCGTGTTGGCTAATGCTCAGATAAAATTTGCCACACCACAGAGAAGATCTGATAGGGGTGGCTTACACTGAACACCTGAGAGCAAAAAGAAAAGGCTGACTAATTGATTTCCTGTGTGAACTGTCCTCCATATGTGTTGCATAAATAAATGATTATTCTTCTATTGCACCTAGTTAGCCTGTGCAACTGTTCATTTACATGTGATCCTGCAGTAACCTTTGTTTAAAGTGTCTGTGACCCCCAAAAAGAAAATGAGAGCATAAACGATGGAAGGATTTTCTGCTGGAACGTTTTCAATAGCTGCAGTGAACAAGAGTCTCCACTAGAAAGAGCTAAATAGCATAAAAATACTGTTTCTATCCCACTCCAATGAAAATTATTATGTTAAAACTATTTTTAACATGTGCTTGTGGCATTTTTCTGATAATGGAGGGCATATATAGAGAAAATTAAGATAAAAACTGCATTTTTCTTTTTTGTGGGTTGGGAGGGGCTGGTGCTCAGAGCGCCAGTTTTAAAGGAACACTCAGAAACGACTGAATGAGTTTCTCCTAACACAACATCTTTGAGTTAAACCAGTCTGGTTTCAAAACAAACCAAAGTACAGACAGACTTGTTAGGGATTGTTAATGATGTCAGGTGTGCCTTGGATATAGATCTTAGCATTAGTTCTATTAGATCTAAGTTCAAATTTTGATAGTGTTGATCACCTGGTCCTTGTGAACAGACTTAAAAGTCTTGGGATTTCAGGTACTGCTCTTACAGTTTTTCTCAGTCGCTTTAGTACAATTCTCAGATCAGAATTGAAGTTTGCAAATTTGTGTGTGCATTTCTCAAAACAATTTGTACAAACAGCAAAAAACTATGGATTTCTTGCAAAAGCCCGTAACTTGCTCAAAATCTTTAGTTCATCTCTCAAAACTAAGTCTTTATGTCATTGAACATGTCAGTGCCATCAGAATCTCAAGTCCTTGTGTCATTGTCTACGAACAAGACAGTCAAATGACTTAGTCATGTTGTCAATGTAACTGTGTACTTTAGAGGAAGGTTCTGATGTAAACTATGGCTAAAGTTTTGATGACAATTATTGTAAAATGTAAGTTACACCTTTTTTGTTTGATTGCAAGAGACTGGACAAGATTCACATTTACACTTTTATTGTTCATATTGTAATTTGTTGACAGACCATGTCATCCCAACATAGAAAAAATCCACTGCAAACAGTAACACAAAGGGGAAAAAAAACCCTCTTGTCGTTCCTGTATGTTAGGCCACAAATTCTCAACCACATCAAAGCAAATATCCTCTCTTGCAATGCAGCGTGGAAAGAATCTTTTAGAGTGTCTTATCCAGCCTATGCAGGCGTCTGGTGTGATTTAGACAAAAACATATAATGGAGATGTATAGAAATATGTTTGTCACATTATGACAACTTGGTCAACCATTTTGCAGTTAATGACTTATACGATGAACTAATGACTAGGTGTTTTGAGGAGTAAGACTATTGCATAGGGAACTATATAATACATTTTGATCAACATGACATAAACAATTGATAATTTAGCAAAGAGCAGAGAATTGTACATAATCATTTGCATGGATGTACCAATTTGTTCAAAGAAGTGAGAAACTGCTCATATGATGTGCACAAGTGACATCATGATGTGAAGATTGAAAATTGTTTTGGGAATTTCATTCTGATCTGAGAATTGTACTAAAGTGACCGAGAAAAACTGTAAATGTGGTGTGCCTCAAGGTTCCAGACTGGGCCCCTTGCTTTTTATCATTTATGTGCTTCCTCTGAGGAATGTCATCAGAAGCCATAAGGTAACCTTTATAGCTATGCTGATGATACCCAGCTATATGTCTCCTGATGACACAAGACCAATAGAAGCCCTTTTTAAAATTTATTTTAGATGTGAAATCACCGATGGCAAATTTTCTGCAGCTCAACCAGAAAAAAATTGAAATTTTACTTATTGAAGCCAAGAGAGAGAAACTAAAAGAAAATGCCCCTGTGTTGACTTTGTGGATACAATTCCCTGTGTAAATCATTTTCTTTAACAACATACTTCAACAGAAAGAAACATCTTTACTTGTCTCCCTAACAAACATAGCAAACTTTGAAATCTACACATTTTTATCTTTTTACAGTTCAAATAGAATGACTTAAAAGAGCAGAAATAGCTGGTGAACTATTGTTGTTTGAAGGAACGCATGTGAGAACTTTAGTGACAACAGGGAAGGACATGGGGGGGCATCTATGTGGGTGGTTCAAGTAGGAAGCTGCATACAGTCCCATCCCTCCCTTCATTTCTGCACATGTGACAATCCTCACTTTCATGTTAGGTGAGATGCTCTTACTGACTTATTTATGATGCTTTTCAGTGCCACCCGAGAGGCCCAAGGCACTGTCTTCTAAACAAAGAATGCAGAAGTTCACTGAACACCTGAGTGCTTCTGCCTGTTCACTCATCTCGTTTACTTCTGTGATGATGACTGCATGTAGTAATACATCCGTTCATCCATGTATTTCCAGAACCCACTGAATCCTTCACGGGGTCACAAGGTTGCTGGAAGAAAACCCAGCTGCTGTTGGGCAATAGTAAACAGGTCGCCAGTCTGTTGCAGCAGCCTCACACCTAGAGACAATTTAGAGTCACCAATTACCCTATGGACTACCCTATTATTTGGACTGTGGGAGGAAATCTGACCCACACATGTACATATACAAACTCCACAGAGATCCCAGCTGGGATTGGAACCAGCGCCTCCTCACCGTGATGCAAGAGCCCAAATTTCTTAGTAAAATTAGTTTTCTTTTCCCTTTTTTTCTTTTACTACAACCTCTGTTCGCCCCAAAACATGGGAGTTCACATCAGCAGGAACCTTCACTTAGACTTTCAACACTACACAGCTGGTCAAAAAGGCCAAATTTGAAAAAACTTTGATCCTCTACAACTTCCTCCTTTGCATCACGACCATCTGCACCCCCATTGGCTGTGACGGATCCACACTTGAAAACAATAATAATAAGTAATAACAGGCTTTTTTCAGTGCGAAGCACGTTTTAATTTTGACAAATGTCACATTTTAGTGCGTTTTCTGCTTTTAAATGGTGTTCTTTTTATTAACTGCATTTATTACCTGTATGTTTGTGTATTTTTTTATCTAGTGGGTTGGATGGCAAAGCAAGAATGTCGTTGCACTAAGAACTTCCATGTTTTTAATACAGTTTTTCTCCATTGGTTTGGCTCATTTCTTGAAACAGAAATTACATTCTCAAAACTCTAAGATCATTTGGCAAAACAGTATTACAGTTTAGCACAACACAAAAACTCACTTGCAAAACATAATATATCTCCCAAAACTGTTCACTCATGCTTCAAAACTAAATTCTTTTCCCATGTAAAGAGTCAGTGCCACCAAAAAGGCAAAGATCCTTCTCAATTGCTTTGGCTCATTTCTTGATCAGACTGGACGTTCTCAACACTCTTAGTACTTTTCTCAAAATAATGTGGATGGGTCGGCACAACACCATGGTTCACCTGCAAAAGCCATATCTCTCCCAAAGCAATTCACTCATGTGTCAAAACTAAATTTCCTTCTCATTTAAACAGTCAGTGCCTCCAAAATACTTTGTCCCTTTGGCATTGTGTAGGCACTGCAAGACAAAATGATTAGATGTTTTGTCACTATAGCAGAGGACCATTGAAATAACCCTCATGTCCACCTTTCAGTTGTAGGTCAGTACTTTATTGACAATGGTAACTGTACTGTTTTTGTATAGCTAACAGAATAAAATTTTGTACAAAACTGAAAAAAAGAAATTGGATTTTAGGGTAAGAGTAGCCTCTTAGGTTTACAGTAACAGCACACGTTGCACTCATACTGCCAAGGAAATTCTAACCATTATCATTCACACACATAAAGTAACTTTCATACATCAGAATAAAAAGAAAATGTTTACAGCATAATATACTTTATAATTTAAACACAAACAAAAAACAATGACAATGATATGCAGCCTACAGTTTTTCACTGGTCGCTGTCCTCACCCTCCCTCTCCTGGCCATCGTCCTCACCCTGCTGGCCGTCCACACTCTGCTGTCTGTCTGGCCACAGATTCTTGTCCACATCACAGCGTATTTTCTCCCTTGTGATACAACGAGGGAAAAAACGGCGTGCATGTGGCAACCATCCCCTACACTGATATCCTGTAACATCCTCACAAGCAGCATCCATTGCATAGAGCAGGGACCTCTGATCTTGACCTTGATGCTCATACACTCTCCCCCTCCAAGCGGAGAAAAACTCCTCAATCGGATTGAGAAAAGGAGTGTAAGGTGGTAGGAACACTATGAACATCCTTGGATGAGTAGTGAACCAGGCCCTGATGAGCGAGCCATGGTGGAAATTCACATTGTCCCATACAATAACAAATAGTGGTAGGTGAGGCCCTACGACATCTCTCTCAGTTTCAGTCATGAAATCAAAATGAAGGCGGTCAAAGAAGATGAGGATCATCTGTGTATTGTATGGGACAAGACTGGGGATGTGAGTAGCCACACCATTCTCAGATATGGCAGCACACATAGTTATGTTGCCCCCTCGCTGGCCTGGGACATCCTCCTTCGTTAGTCAAGTTCTAGTTTCACCTGACTGTCAATTGCTGTAATAAATTTGTCAAATGTTCCAAGGGATCATATATCGTATTCATGCTATTATGTTCTTGACTGATTTTGACAATTGAACAGACTATTGTGCATGTGATGATTTACACAATGAAATAATGCTGACTCATTTTGGAGCGAACAACCATTGGAGTGAGAATCAACAATCAGTTTAGATCAACAAGATCTATTCACTTGGAATCTGTGCTAAATGAAGGCTACCTGTACTTAATCATTTGAAAGACGTACTGAAACATTGAGACATGTACTAAGACATTTGCATTTTGATGAAACTAATGAGAAATGCCATTCTGTTGTGAACAAATGCAGAGTGGTTTGGAATTTTGTCCATGTTGTTTTGAGAATGTATTTCTGTTTCAAGAAATGAGCCAAACCAATGGAGAAAAACTGTAATATATAGACATGAAATTGTCCCCGAGTTCCCACATTAATGAACTGCAATTTCATTCATAGCCCGCTAGGGGTCACTGTGCGCTCATCTCTTGGCTCCTTTAGGCGTTGTCCTCCTTTTCTGTCTTGCTGTTTTTTCCCCTGACAGGAATCTGGGGTCTCTCCTCGGAGCTCAGAGGACAGAAGTCAAAGTTAATGATGCCTGCGCTGATTTCTACTCTTCTGAACTTAATAATTAGGTGACTTGAACCCTTTGCTGGCATTAATTAAGTTCAAAATGAGCAAATTCATTTAATTTAAAACTCTATGCTCATCAGTAAATCGGACGCATTATAAAAGTAGCAGAAAAACAGTGAAGAAGATATGGAAGCAGGTCGGAAAACTCCCAAAAAGCCATGAACGGGGACCTCTCTGTGATTCCAGGACATCAAGCACAAATTTTGTAACATCAGCGGGACAGAAACTCTCTGCAGTCGGCACATAGCCAAGTGGGCACATGGGAGAGGGGGGGTATGTTTGGTGAGGGTTGGACTTATGCAAGCCACCAATCAGAAAGCCGTCCGAGGTGCCTGTTTGGAGTGTTGACGCGTCGGGAGCTTATATAGTCAGGGCACTGCCGAGTCAAGGTACATTTAAACAGATCTGTGGAAGAGGAAGGGTGTTGTCTGTCTGGAGAGAAGACACGCACTGATCCCACAACACAACAACAAAAACACTTGGTGTTCCCCTCGTCTGGACTCCACAACGCGCCTCCTTCTGTCATCCCCGAGTGTCCAAGATTTCGGATATGTCCAACGTCGAGTTATCGAGCAGCGCGCTGGAGAGGCTGGTGGCCCGCAGGACCTTTCCTCTCCACAGACGCACCGGCGTCTGCCGCAGCCTCTTCGGACCAGTGGACCACGAAGAGCTGAGCCGGGACGTGAAAGCCAAGCTCCGGGAGATTTCCGAGCGCGACCGACAGAGATGGAACTTTAATTTCGAGGCCGACACCCCTCTGGATGGAGATTACAAGTGGGAGGAGGTTCCCGAGGAGAAGAGCCCGGCGTTTTATCGGGACTGCGTGCAGAGCGGCCGGACCCCTGCGACGCCCGTGAAGCAAAGAGCCTCCTCGGACTGCGCTCTCCCGGAGAACCCGATTGTACTGGAGCGTTTAGCGGTTCCCGAAGGCAGCGGCGCTCCGTGCGCGGCGGAGGTGAACCAGGAGAACCGCGCACAGAAAGTCTACTCAGGGAGGACGAGCAGACAGCTCCCGTTTACGGGGCGCAAAAGGTCGGCGTCCGCGGACGGCAACGCACGCATCACAGGTACGTTTAAAGCTCCTGCGTGGCTCCATCCGTCTTACCCACGGTTACGTTTTAAACCCACTCGTCTTATGTCTTCTTCTAACTTTCTTTTTTTCATTTTCGTACAGAATTTTTCGTGAAACGAAGGAGGTCTGCTGACAAAAAAACGAATGAAACCAGCGCTTGCCATCTCTCCAAGTCAGCCATCCTGGTGGAGCAGACTCCCCGAAAAAGGATCCGCTGAAGGTAATGAAGAGCTGTCACAATTATCGACTCTGGTTACAGTAAATCATTTTCTCAGCAGTGTTGTTTCTAGTAGGACAAAATCTTGCTCCTTGCTGGATTGGATAGAAGCTTTGCGTTTTTACGCATCAAATCGGGGATTTAAACGGGTGCAGCGTGTTATTTGTGTGGGGGATGGGGTGGTGGTGAAAATGCAGTAGTGATAGTAGTAGCTGTAGTAACACCAGTGGTTGGGGGAGGGGGATTTGCGTCACGATGTGGCGGGAAAAGGCAAGAGGGTGACGCCTGCTGTCTCTTGTTTCAGCAGAGAAGCTTCAGCGGCCGTCTATCCTGGCTCTCCAGTGACTCATGTCGGTTTTCTTTTCCTCTCTACAGGTGGATTTTTGCACTATTTCCTCCGTTTTATTTTACAATGCATGATTATAAAAAAACAAAGGATCCTTAACGCCGCGGCGGTGGAGGAAAGGACGGGCCGCGAAGAGAAGCCGGCGCGCCTGGAGCGACCTGCGGCGGAGCGCGGCTTCACTCTCAGGACCGGAGGAGACGTAGGAGTTTGAGGAGGAGGAAAAAAAAAAGAGGAAACTGCGCCAGATGACTTATATCCAGTACAAATGTAGCAGACATTGTTGCTTTTGCATGCAGCCACTCGACAGTGTTAAATGTTTTAACATCTGTGCAATCCTAAAAATTTCTTTAAAAGAATACACTGGCCAAAAGTGTACAGCTTTATAGAAACAAAAGCGTATTTTATTTCTGTTCCGGGTTTTTACTGTAAAATGTATATTTTTTAAGTTTATTCTAACTTATAAGTTATTTATGTTTCTCTGTATTTGTTAAAAGCCTTGTTGATTTCGGCATATTTTATTATTTACATTTTTTTTTGCAATCATGTAACTTTAGTTGACTTGAAAACTAGTTTCTTTGTGTGTGTCTGAGCCGTTTTTTGTGCTTTCATACTGATTGAGTCCTGTAAAAGATGAGAATAAAAAATGTCTTTCACTTTACTTGTTTGTTTGTAGTTGTAGTCTTTTATGAGGGTTTTTCCTCACTTCTCTTTTTTTTTGAGTGAAATTTTGCGCAAACTGCTGAGTGACGCCTTTACGTTGCCACATCCCATGCGTCATTTTTTCTCTCTCTCCTAAATTGACCGATGAGCCACATTATGAAACCGGACACGCCTTGAGCTGTTGCGTTTTGAAGGCCCGAGTCCGTGGGCTCAAGTGGACGCAGCTCCATCTTCTGCGCGACCTTGATGGCAGCTGCAGGATCCAGTCTCGGGATTTAAAGGCTCTTCTAAAAGAAGCGGCAGCTGCATTCGGATCCGGGCTTTGTAAGACTCCCCCACATCCACCCGCACTCAAACAAGCCCTCTAAAGACCCACTCACATCCACTGTTTACCCCTCCGTGGATACACCGGGCGTGGAGGCCACCTGCCAGAGCTGGAAAAAGAGAACTACTAGTCTTTGTAATTGTCCTCGTCCATTGAAACAAACCATTCAACAGGTCATACTTGCAAGTTTACCCTTAATTGAAAGAAGCCAAACGCAGCGCCTCATGAATGCGCGCAGGGCCTGTGCCGCCTGCCAGCCAGCCAACCAGGGCGCACACAAAAACACCCGACAGATCATTTTCCATAAGTTTCTGCGGGCCTGTGAGTGGCCTTGACTGTCTCACATGAGTGTTCAGATTAAAAGAAGGCAGACTTTTGATTGCCAGAGTGACTTTGTCGGTTCTATGCGGCTATAAGCTGTGACGGAGCTTGTTCGGATTTCTAACACAAAGCGCTCTCCGGCTCTATTCTTTCCTTTTTGTTGCCATATGGCAAATCCATGTAGACATAGCCAAGACCTATTCAGTCAGCCACAGAATGTCCTGCATCAGAGAACAAAGGGCACTTTGTCTCGCTGCTCCATTGATAGGAATGGGTGAAAAAAATATTATAATTAATCTATGGCTATATCCAGCTAATTAACGCCCATATGCACAGGGGGGAGCCCAGCATCGTTTTAAACTCTCAATGGTTCACATGTTAAAGACAACAGCTGTTTATGTGTTACTTTAATGAAGTCTCCTCTATGTTGGACACTGGACACATTGGAGGGGGTTCCAGTACCCCACAGTGCTAAAAGGGTCATCTTCCCCTATTTGTCTCCGCAGCTGTGTAACTATGTAAAATGTGTCCCCCTTAAAAGAACCTAAATTCGGATTTGTTTTCCTAAAAAGGGCCTGAATTCGAGGCACTTTAAAAGAGGTCATTCAGGTGAAGGAACTAAATTCCACTTTTCTTCAAAAGAGAAATAACAAAAACGTAATTTTATGATCTATAGAAGATGATTTCAATTTATGTCAGACATTTAAAGCACTTCCAAGACAGCAAACACGTTAATGCAGCATCATACAACACCCTGGATGACAATTATAACTTCATTTAGCCTTGATATATGACGGCCATAAAGGGAGGATGACAGGGAGCATATAGACCTCATTAATATGCCTCCTTACAGAATATTACTCAACAGGGCAGCTGCTGACAGAGAGAATCAGTCTCATGGGCCCTTCACAACCCGTCTGACCTTTAACTCTTACAGCCAGAGTTTCATTTGTTTCAGTCATCAAAAAATTAGTTCCTATTAGCAAGAAGATCTAAGATTTCCTGTAGAATTCCATGTTTTTTTTTTCATTCTTTGTATCATTTCTTAGGGTTACAGAAACAAAAAGCGTAGTTTTCTTTTCCTTTTATGACAAAAACATCTAGAAATTAAAGGGTAAATAAAAAGGTCAAAAATGTTTATTAATATTTTCAGAAGTATGTCAGGAAAAATGGACTTTGTGTTTTAATAAGATCTGCAAACATGTTTTCTTTTTTTAGAATAACACTATAACGTTTGACAAAGTCTCAAATTCTCTCTCTCTCTACACACACAAACAATATATATGTATGTATATATATAGTTGTATAGTTATATATATACACATATATATATATAACTATATATACATATAGTTATATATATATATCTTCCTCTTTAAATAAGGCACATGTTGAGACGCAAAAGCTTGAAAGTTTGTCCAAAGTAGCAACCAAAAATATGACTGAGGACGACACAATCTCCACTTTGAACACACAATTAATGAGACAGCCTACAAGAAGTCTGCAATTAAATTTAGAAAACAGGAAAATCAGCCTCTGGGGGGGGGGGGGGGGGGTGCTTGTGAAAATTAGCATTTTCCATGACCATCTGGCATCGGCGCAGGCGACGGGGAACAAAGACGAAATGGATGGAGAGGAGAGCCGAGTGTGCCATCGCATTGACCTGCAAATGAGCCTTTGTCACCGAGTTAAAGCTCCCTGACCCCCCCCCCCCCCCCACACACACACACCGAACCCAACCCTCAAAAAGTAATCATCTGGTTTTTGTATTTTGCTCCATTTATCTCAAATGATAGGAAAATGTTTTAATTACTGTCCAGGGCTGGGGCACATCCATGCAGGTCACACATTTCGGTCATGGAATCAAAATTAGACACATTTTTATGCATTTTCTTCAACTACATATCATTAAGTATATATTCAATATTGTTATAATATATTGATATATAAGATAAGTCTCTTTTTTGCCTCCTCTTTGTCTGCGTCACGTGTCCTTGGCGCAGATTGGAGGAGACACCTGTCCCTCTTGTGAAAAATGGTCTCAAGTGACTTATGTCTTTACTGAAACAATGATAACATGGATTTTAGAAGGAGAAATGCTAAAAGGATAAAATGAATTTTTATTTTATTTTGTGGAGTCACTATAATATTAAGCAGTTTTGAAGCAAACGTTACAAATAAGCTTTTGTTTTGATTTAATGTCTCGAAGATCCTATTAAATGACACATTTTTTTTTTTAATATTTGCATCCAAGTGGACAAAAAGAGATCTTAAGCATCATATTAGGAGTCAATCTGTTTGGCTTGTTGCAGATGCAGACGCAAGGTTTTCTCTTCCTCCTTTCTTCTGGGCCTTTTTTCTCCTTACATCCACTCAGTATTCATGCCCGTGGATAACAAAGAGCGTGGCTCAGTCCACACAGGAGGCGGCGTGACAGGGAACTCGTGGCAGCTTTTCAAATATCTTTTTTCTCTGCCTCCATTTCTGTTCTTTTTTTTTTTTCTTTGCGCCCCGACTTTGTGCTCGAAGCGGAGCAGGATGGAGGTGACGGGGAGCGGATCAACCTCCTCCTTCCTCTATCTCTAATTTACTTTGCGCTCCCCACGCATCAAGGGGATCGGGTTTAATGCTGCGCAGAGGAAAAAGCAGATCCTTTAGAAAAGCTTTGGAACGTGTGGCGCACGGCGGCTTTGAGTCCTGTCTGCATGACGCACGCTGAAAAGCCACATCAAAGCCAGAGTGTTGACATAAACGGGTATAAACTGCAATTCAAGGGTTTTAGTTTAGATTATTTTTTTATTTTGAACATGTAGGAAAGATGTATATGTTATTTTTTTGCCTTCTTAAAATTCTTTGTTGTTGGAGCAGGCTTTTATGTTGAAAATATGAATAAAGATTGCCAGACCAGAGCATTAAGCTTTATTTAAAGTTGTGATTTAGGCTTCACTTTACTAATAAAAGTAGTTTAGTTTGCAAGAACTCGTACAAAATTGAAGCATGATATTGTAAGTGAACTCTATAGTCTGTGATATTCCAATATTGTGTTTATTTCTGAACAAAATCTCTTCCAATGTGCTTAAAAAAATTCCCCAAAACGCAATTTATTAGGATTCAAAATCCCAACCCCAAGTGTTTACCTGCTCCTTTTTAAGTTTGCAATTAAAGGATTTTCTGTTCCCTAAAGCCACCCCCTCCTCCTTAGAAAAAAGGTGAAAAAGGTCAGTCAAGGCTGGCGCCTAAAAAGCACCAGGTTTCACCATCTTCACTCCAAACGGCGACACTTCAACGTCAAAGACTGCTTCACTCTGAGTCGCCTTTGTGAGACTGTCTGCTCACTCCCAGACTTGGGAAAAATTGGGATTTAATAATAATTTCCTGCAGCAGGAATAACAAGTCAGACAAATAAAACTGTCAATGAATCATCTTCATATGAGCTTCCATCTAAATGTAAATATAGGAAACTAAACATGACAATTTTATCTGTAAAAATATTTGAGCCTTTTAGTTTGAGCTTATTATAGACTCACGCATGAAAATTGTGTTTTTTGGTGTTTTCAACATGGTCTTGGCTCTAAACTGTACGACTGGATAGCTCTCATGTTGCTCACCATTTTTCTTGCAGCACCAATAGCCGCAGTTACATGGGCAAAATATCTTGATCGGATCAATGGTCAGATTAGAATTCAACCGTGTGCATGGGCCCAGAAAAACCTTTTCCGATAATAACAAACGTTTACACTTTTGGTCAGAATAAATCATTGTGGCATGCGCAGTTGTGTTTAAAATACCAGAAGAGGAAATGAGTCCCTCTGTAAACAAACCGAGATGCCACATACATTTATGCAGCAGCTCGGTAATATAGGAGACGATCTTCTAAATGTGCTTTTATTACTGTTATTAATATTATGAAGCGTCTGTTCGCTCATCATTTTATTTTTAATCTGTGTGGTCAGTGATTTTTTTTGTGGAAGAACAGTGCTGGAAGAAGAGTTAGGAGGAAGCTAACACGCTCTAACAACATTAGCCTTGTTTGATGAACACAAAATCCATGCGGGAAATGTCACAATCTGCATCTTGGCTGCACGTAAATATGTGGGAATAACATCGGCCTTTATTTAGTCGGGACACGTCTGGAAACACAAATCCATGTGATCGTTTGAACGGTTTCTAAGAGCGGCGGGTCGGAAGCCTAACAAAGAACCCGTAATAAACACATAACAAAGCACCACCCGCCTGTCCGCAAACACAAAGCTATAACTCCGGCTGCTCTGCTCACAGACACGGTTCACTCGCGCCGAGCAGCGGGTTAAGCTTTTTCTGGAGCACCACACCGTCTATGCGTGACATAATCCAGAGCAGTAGTGACACACAATCGTGATGAACTGTTTATATCATTGAGCTACAAACAAAATGTGTATTTTTAAATGGGTGTACCCATTTATGCTGAGCAATCTACATTTATGCAGACAAGGAAATTCATACATGTCTGAATATATACATAACTAAAACTGGGCAAGAGGATGAAGACTGCCAAAAGTCTGCCAAAAATCTTCTCAACAGTGAGTTAGCAGCTATCCCTTCCTCACACACACAAAAACAAACAAACCACAGCAACAACCCCGTAGCACATCTTTACATCCCGAGCACATTCCTCAGTTAACAACCATGTTTACATGTGAAGTAATGCTACTTTAGCCACCAGAGTTTGCCACCTAGCTTCCACTAATCAAAAATAGGCACTGAAAAGCCTGGGACTTCTAGTGTTAAAAGACCACCGGGAACACTTGGAAAATAGATCAAAAGATGATCGGAGGGGGACTTTAATCAGCTCACATAACAATTTATTCATTTTTTACAATATATACTGTGTTTTAATACGAAAATGTTTAAGATTTTTAGCTTTTTTCCGTTTGCCTTACATGAAGAAGAATCCCGGCTTTGAACGGATTTTTCAGCTGAGCTGCTCCTCCCTGGACTCTGTTCCATCAATAGATCTCCATCAGTATGTGAGCAGTGTAACGCCCACATGCGCCCAGCACTGCAGCCACCAAAGCAAGGCCTTTACGGCTCTGATGGAATGACAGGTTTCTCAATATTTGGTTTTGGGTTATTTTTAATTTGTAAAATTAGATTTTCAATGATGTTATTGCGGTGGACATTTCTTTTTTTTTTGCATCATGATCAGAAAAGTGTTCGTAATAAGTCAGCTTTCCCTGAACACGGTGGCATTTTCATCACAGGATCTGCAGGAAAGAAGTCAGCCTCTTTGTGGTTGTAATTGCTCAAAAAGGAGAGGAGGAGGCGCAGATAGTGCAACGACACTTGAGAAATGAGATCTAACTCCATCCCAGCGCCAGTCCTGACAGCCAGAGTCCTCCACTTCCATTCTTTTACCCTCCTCTCATTGTGTCAATCCTTTTCAGTCCCTGTGAGGAAAACCTGTTCCCCTTCGCATTCCGTCCTCCACAGGGCGACGCTCCTCTGTTGAGCGGCTGCTGTCTCTACTTCAGCCTTCCATCCATCCATCTCAGTAACGCCTCTTCTTCCTACAGCCTTCCCGTTTGCTTCTCCTTCAATCATCTTGGCTCATAAAACTTGTGGATGAGTCGGAGCAGACTGAGTTTTCAGGGCTGGCTACACTGCTATGGGTGCACTGACTTGGACTAATGCTATTCACTTCTCACATTTGCTCTCCAAGTCCGATAAAACAGGGTCGGCCATGGCCGCTTTATGCATTACGCAACAAAGGGCCATCATTCATCAGACTGCAGTGCTTCCAGAAGAGTCAGAATTTGGACTTTGCTGCTTTTTCTTGGAGATCAGATTTCTTTTTTTTGTGATGTCCTGCTTTGTTTTCAGATTGATTTTGAATTTGAAGTGTTTTGGAATCTTTGTCAAAAACGTTCACACATGCAACAAGCAGAAAGTGTCTGGTGGTGATATAGATCTACAACCGTACTCCAGGGTCAGCAGGGCCCTATTAATCTTCCCCTCTCCTTGGCTGCTCTTTCACAAATAAGCCAAAGCTATAGAGGCCTATTGGCAGCTCATAACAATACCCAGAATGCCTCAGGGCCTTGTCAGTCTGTCCCAATTTGTGGCTATGGTCCTGGGGTTGAATTCAGTCACTGCTGGCTGCTTGACCTGGCGGATTAGCAACATCTTTTAGTCTCCACACAGAGCAGCGCCAATGGGCTGACACACTGCCTGCAATTACACAGCAGGACAGGCCTGTTTAGACATGCACGCATATAAACTCATGCATGCTCACGTATAAAATCGCACGCATGGATAGTGGGGAGCACGAACAGTTGGCTGGGGAGAGAATAAAGAAGCAGGTGATGTGGTGCAGGGCCAATTTGAAGACGACTCAAGAAAGTAAGACGGAACAAAAAAAGGGGAAACTGTCTCAGTGTGTGTTTTGTACTCACTCTGTGGGCACTCGGCCTGCATTGTGTCCTCAGAAAACAGCAGAGACCAGCAGAGTATCCACTAATAGTACACAAGTAGGAGTCATTGGTTTTTGTGAACAATATCACTCATGTAAAAGTAAAAAAATATTTGTTTTAATGATTAGACAAGTAAATAGTTTGAGACAAAAGCCTTATTATTAGTTTATGTTCCCTGTTTTATGGATTCAGGCAAATAAAACAAACTATGAGGGAAAAATCTTCCACACTTTGCAATAAAACTCTTCTTTAATAAAATAAACATACACCTGTTTTAATTCTTTATCCCAACCCACAGATGATGTTCTTATTGTGCATCCCTGTAGTAAATGGTACAAATATTGTAAAATTTAACTAAACGGCCCAGTAAAGCCAAGTAAAAGTACTTTAGGGAGTAAAACATTTAAAAGTTTAAAATCTAATTTACGCTTGAAAAGCTCAACATCTAGCCCAGGGGTCTGCAACTGTCAACACATTTCTTCCCGACTACAACCCAGTAGGAGTCTAAAAAAATTCTCCAGAAAAAGAAAACACTGCTATGTATTTATGTCATTGTTACTATTATGATAAATATAAATTGACAGACTGGCGACCTGTCCAGGGTGTCCCCTGCCTTCGCCCACAGGTGGCGAGGATAGGCTCTGGCAGCCCAGTGACCCCGAAAGAGAATAAACGGAAGAGAATGAATGAATAAATAAATGGATGGTTTTTTTTAAGCATAAGTAAGTAAAACATAAACAGAAAAAGCAAATAGCCTCATTTTTTCCCCAAATATTAAATAGTTTATAACTTTTGACAGATGTTCACATGTCTTTCTTTCAAAATAAAAGACATCCTGTATCACATCTCTTTGCAGCAAGGTAGTGGTTGGTGGTGTGATGTCAGCAGGGAAAACAATATCTGTTTGTTCTACTGTTGTAGAAATTTGTGAATCAGATCTAAGTGACCCTTACCATATTTTTGGACCCTGACCATAAATAAAATCTTTGCAATTTCCAACAATAAAAATTCTGCTTTATAACCCGGCAAACCTTAAGTTTGAATTCTGGTTGTGGTCACTGATTTCCAATTGATTTTCAGTGGTACACTGCGCTTCAGAATCGTTCAAAATGTTTTAGTACGACTTTGAGAACCATGAGGCTTGATGGATTGTTGGAGCATTAAGATTGACACAGTCAAAAGCCTGGGGAAATGAAACCAACTGTAATTCAACTATTTATTTACTTTTTTTCTTTAAGAAGAAAGTTTCAAATGAGGGGTAGAAGAGCCACAGGTTGCAGAACAATGGTCTAGTCCGTTTTAGTGAACCATTTTTCTCTAAGGCAATTTTGTAATGACAGCTGTCAGTTGTACTGTTTTTTCAGATTTGAATTAAAAAGAATTAGATGTTTAAACTAAGATAACTTTTCTGATCCTAATTCACAAAGTTTTCCATAAATAGAAAGCCAGAAAACAGAACCAGACAACGTAGATTTTAACTGCTGAAAGACAAACATCTTCACAAAGATGCAGCTTTCCTTAATCAATGGTGAATTTACAGATGTTGTATTGAACATATGCTTGGAATCAGTTGAAAATAAAAGGCTTTGTGGATTCTTATCTGAAGTTTGAAAAATCAAATTACAAATAACGTTTTTGTTTTTACCCCTTGACGTCTGAATTTATGTCCATCTAAGAAAAAAATAATAATTTTGGAGTTGAAGTGGTTTGATGCATATTTGCATTAATAGGGGTCAAATAGTAATGCATAAAAATCCAGGAAGCATTTAATGATATTTCAGCTCCACATGTCAGTTTCCCCTGTGTCCCCCCCCCCCCACTGTTGTTAATGTTTGTATTATTGGTTGCAGGCCTGACTGTGTTGGAAGCTGCTGTAGCACTGATATAGGTATATAAATGTGCCTTTTCACCAAAGCTGCAATCACAAATGTAATTAGGAGTACAGTTTTCTGCAATCTGCACACACTGGTGCACTTGCACAAGACTGCTTCTGTGCACGAGAAAACAATGAAGAAGTGGAGAAAGCACACATATGTGCAGGGCGTCTCGCACAGATCCGATCTGGCAACGCACAGCTGCCTCGTATAACACACAAAGCCAGAGTCGATGGGAAGAAGAAAATTGGCAAACCTTATCACATGGTGCCCTGCCATCACCCCCTCCCCACCCAACCCCCCATTCCATTCTGCTCCACAACAGATGCTATGTTCCATGAAGACTCTGTCAGCTGCACAAGAATGAGACCAACTTTGATAGTAGAGAAAGGCGAAAGAGGGTTCCCAAAGTCAGCATCCTCAAGAAACAATAATGGAACAAGCCTGTGGAGGAGGAGGAGTGTGTGCAGACCTCTCTCCAGGAATAGGACCTATCGCTATGGAAACAAACTCGGAGCCACCTCCCCCTTACTATTACTATAGTTTACACATGCACGCACACACTTGTCAGCTGCAGGCCAGGCGCTGTCTGAACCCAGATGGTGGTGAACTGCATAACTCACTTATCTGTCTCTGGCCTCTAAAGGAATGCCTAAAGGCCTCTCCAATTCCCAGTGGACGTCACCAAAAAGGACAGACAGAGAGAGGCACGCCATCTGCTCCCAGAGACTACGGTCACCCCCTTCCCTGTCATGTCCATCCCCCCATATATAGCCCCCTCATCTTTACCTTTCAACCCCCCCCCCCCCCCCCCCCCACCCAGACCTCTCCAGTGATCCTTCATCCATCCCTAGAAAGAGATTGGAGACAGGAGCGGACCACAGTGCACAGCCTGCATGCGTGCAGAGACCAAACGTCTCATAAACGAAGGGCATTAAACGTTACTTTGACTTTGTTTTGTTTATTCTGAAACCAGTTTAAAAGGACAGTTAAAAAGAAAGATGCATGATTTTTTATACTGTTTTCAAAAATCCTACAGCATTCAAATAGGTTTTGTAATACTGCATAGTTCAAGTTTTTACTTCACATCACATGTTTGTGTGAAAAGGAAAAGCATCAAACATTAAACTTTTCCCGTTTTTATCCTCCGGGATTGAGTTGCATAATGTGAGGGACCTTGCATACTTCTATCAGGGACACGCTACAAGCCACCAAGGTCTGACTGTCCACACAAACCTCTGAACCTTCAACTTGTGAAATCCCACTCCGATCATCTTTTGCTCTATTTTCAAAGTGTTCCTAGTGGTCTTTTAATTATGATGATATCATTATATACTGATTTCAGGTAAAATCAAAGTCCGCCTCTACTTCCTGTCATCCATAGACGCTCTCCCTCTAGCTTACAGTCCCTCACACCCTAAACCTAACATTAGTGGTGAAAAGAAAAATGGTGAGTAAAATTAAAGCGATCCAGCCGTACAGTTTAGATTCAGATTCCAGCTCAGACGAGGAAAACCAAGACTTACATGGACCTATTTGTCTGCAAGTGGATGTATCGGAATAGATCGGAGCAGGGAGATTGTGGCCCGTCCCGGCCTGAAGCTTCTACGTCACAGCTACAGGCTTTTTCCAACAGCATTTCTTTTGTCTGCTCCTGATTCACAACAATTTGGATAAATAAATACTCATAAACTTATTTTATCTTCTGGGTTACCTTCAGGTAAAACCATAGCAAAGCTGTGAGTGAACTTGTGATACTGCTTACATTTTCAAGCTGTCTGCAGAGGCCCTTGATTCCCCGTCGGGTCATCTAGATTGACAAATGTGTTCCTCACATGAACTGCTATATGGTCTAAATAGGAAATAGTTATCATGTGCAAAGGACAAACAACAAATAAAGCCTTCAGGAACTGTTGTTTTAGCCTGCAGAAATCACAGAATTGAGACATAAAAAACTGAGCATGCACAAATCTGATCAGTCATTGGTTTTGTGCAAAAGCGGATTTATTTTATAGCTGTTAATGTCTCAGGTCACGGGTCTACAAGTAAGGGCAAGGCTTCCCTCGTGTGGCCTCCCAGCGAGACCAATGAGCCGGTTTCTGCAACCAGCAAATAATAGACAAAAACAACGAAAAGCTGAGAACTAAACGCACCTATCGAATCACCCAGCACCTAACAGGGCCAAAGGGTTGCTGGGTGAAGAGTGTTTGCATGTTGGTAAGTTTGTGTGAGTGCGTGTGTATTGATGAAGTGAACCCAAGCAGACAGGCTTTGGTGTATGTGTGTGTGTGTGTGTTTTGCAGAGTGAATGGCAATTGTGTATTTTGAAAAGAGAGGGGGTGTCAACCTGCGTGAGAGCGACTGTCAAAAGTGTTCTGTCAGCTAGGCTGGGTCTGTGAGAGGAAAGAGCGTCCATCGGTTCAAGTATGCCCCCATGTGACCGCTGGGAGAAGTAGAGGAGGCAGATCAGAGGAAGAAACGTTTTCTGACTAATTTCTGCTTTTTATGCCTTGATTTAAAAGCGAAAGTGTCAGCGATTCCACAGCTTGTGGTTTGAAAGAAACTTTTTTTTGTCACTCCTCTCTCAGGCTCTGCATCTTTATCCTAATCGATCCAAGTCCAGCAGTTTTGGACGCCACCAAATGGCTACATCTTTGTGTCTAAAACCTGAAATGACCCCTTGATCATTCTATTCCAATCACTTTGGATTTCCTCTCTCTGATCATGTGAGCTTTCATGTTCATTTTATGACAGGGATTTTCTTCTAGGCCAATCACCTGGAAAATATCTTATTTTGTTGAAATATAAGTTTAACATGAAATATTTGCTGAGAAACATAACATAAGATGTCATGCTTCTGCTTTCTTACACATATTCTTGTAAAATTGTTAATTTTACATTCTTTAAATCTGCCGTTTTTGACCTTTTTCAAACATTTCACCTCTTATAAAACAGTTTTAAAGACAAATAATCCTCTGAATGTCAAATTTAAAATGCTTCACAAACTTCACAATAATTTCTTTCAGGGATAATTAAAGTATCTCTATTTATCTAAATTCACAACAGAAACAAAAGGAAAGCACAAAAAAACTGTAAATGAACAAAAAATACAAAAATAAAAATAAACTCACCCACAATTATTGGTAGGAAAATAAAACATCAAAAAGAAAACACTGTTTCATATGATCTGATTATCTAAAATCCTGTACAAAATGAATGACTGAGGAAGTTCTTAAACCTTTTGAAAATAAAATCAATTTATTTTACATAAACACCCTGCAGAAAATATGAAAATAACAAATGACTTCATTAATGCTCTCTGGTTGGCAATAAAAAATTGGGTTGACCCTGTTTAGACCAGAGTTTAAAAATAAAAAACTGTACAGATAAAAAAAAAAAAACTTCATAAAGTTTCACATTTCTGGAGAGAACCCTAGAGCAGTGTTTTTCAACCTTTTCTGAGCCACGGCACACTTCAACCATAAAAAAAATCAGCATCCAAAAAAAAAAAAAAAGGAGTAACTCATAGTCTGTATTGATCTACAGTCCCTCCACAATCTTACATGCATTTTTGAGATAATTGTTGCAGAAAAAGCTGGAAACTGCAGCTGTTTTTTTCAAAAAGATGCAATAAAAGTTAAGTTAGAAGATTTAAAAAAAGTTTGATTTTTGTTCGTTGGTTTCAAGACGTTTAACAACAGATCTCCTTGTGCGCTGTCACTCTCACAACCCAATGCATCATGGGAGATGTAGTGCATAAAACGGCCGGAAATCGCTTATCGGAGCTTCATTATTTTGTTCACTTGTTCCACGGTCTGATACCAGATTCTGTGGAAAGCTACAGCGCTAAAGATGAGCTTTAGCTGGTATTTCTGTTAGAACTGAGCGACTTTACGAGCTAAATCGGGACAAGGAAGTGAAGACTTTAACCACTTCTGATTGGTCAGACTGATGACATGTGATCAAGCCCCCCAAGAATGATTGGTGGAGACAGTTAAAGGGACGGGACTTTTCCAAAATACAGCCGAAGCTACAGCTGAATCGCGGTACCGTCATTCTTATTAAAATGTCTTTAATAAAATAAAATAAACGCAAAGAAAAAGCATTTTACGATTTTTGATTTTCCTAACTTCTCAGTGTTTTATCAGGGCCTGTTTGGATGAACACAGAGCTGAAATCCTGGAGATGGAAATGTTTTTAGATCAGTTAATGAGGGCAATTTCCCACGGCGCACTTGACCATCTCCCACGGCACACTAGTGTGCCGCGGCACACTGGTTGAAAAACACTGCCCTAGAGTACTGGGCTATGTAGTACCCTCAGCGTCTTCATGCATTTTGTTTCAGAATCACTGGTCTAACTTAAGGTGGTTTTCTCCATACAAACTCTTTCATAGCAGTGCCTTTCACAGTAAAATCTAAACGTTGTTACCCGCAGTACACCTGCCTAAAAATGAATATCCCATTTACTATGTTGATAATAGATTTTTTCACTTTCTTAATGAGTTCTACCCAAAGGCATTTTGAATGTGCAGCTGCATCTGCAGAATATGATGGAATGTAAAACTAATTGCATCCATGGAACCTGACTGTAACCTATTAAGTTGCCTAAACAAACAATTAAAATACAAAACACGTATTCCAAGCTTTTATTTTGTAATTAGAAACAATTGGTATCGTGTCTGAGCAGAATGATTTCATAATCAGAGGTTGTCCGGTCGAGGTTGCTCAAACCCTTACAACTCAGCTTGAGGCGCAACAGCCGCACACCAGACGGATTACTGACACAAAGTCACCACACAAGCGGAAACAAATTTACCAAGCCAAACATCAAATGCTGTTACCACAACACAACTGACAACATGCACAGGCTCAGTGAAGCAGAACAAATCACCAATCACAAATGAAGGCTCACTCTGCCCTCCTTCAGTGTAAAACAGGTGATCTGCAAGAAATGCTCAGAACTCAACAGAGATAACCTTGTCATTTTAGCAGAAAGAGCGCACTGCCAATGATTGGACTTTGATAAATGACCTAATTTTGTGGTTGCAAGTCTGATAACATCCTTTTCTGATAAATGTTTTTTTTTTCTTAACTTGGTTTTCACCCTGCGACAGACTGGCGACCAGTCCAGGGCATCCCTTGCCTACGCCCAAGTGGCCGGGATAGGCTCCGGCAACCCCGTGACCCCGAAAGGGAATAAACGGTCAAGAAGATGAATGAATGAATGAATGAACTTGGTTTTACAGGTTGTTGCAAAACAGCGATGTAGCTTGCAACAAATATACAAAAAGCATCTGTCATCAACCCTGTTTAATGTCAGTACTATTATTCTTCTTCTACAAAATTGAGTTCAGATGAATGTAAGACCTTTTTTTTTTTTTATCCCAAAAACATGTTTAAACATTATTTATTAACATGTCTATCAGGAACAATATTTCTTCAAATGTATTTCCTTGGACTGATAGAAAACTTCAAATGTTTCCTGGAGTTAGTATCAACTCCACCCTTGATCTTTGCTACTATCTGTTGAGAAATAGAGGCCAATCCAAAGCTTTTTGGGTGTTTTAACATCTGTTCAAGAGCATTTAGCTTCAGTTCACACAAACACATCATCCATACTATTAAGACTCACACACTCCAGCATTACAAACACATACGATCAGCTGGCATGGAAATCACTGGGACTTCCACCTAGTCAAATTTTGAAAATGGTATTTACTCAATTGTTAATTTTTCAACTTTAATGTGCATTAAAAGTAATAAAACGAAGCTCCATACTTAATAAAATGGATTTAAGTTCCATATTTTTTTTCTGGCATGAAAAAGTTTTACCAACATATAAGTTTTATTGTTTTTGTTTTATCTAATGAAAGCTGCAGAGAAACCCTATTTATTGCATCGAGGGTGTATATTTGTGTGCTGCAGGTGGATCTTTAGGAAAGCCTTTACAAAAAATGCATCAGAAACAAGAAAAGACAAGACCCAAAACACAAGATAACAGATGTATTGATGCAACAGCATTACAACATACTGCTTGAAAAACACCTTTATCCAACAATCATATTTAAAATGGCCGGTTTTATTTAACTTAATTATGAAGTAAAATTCTTTGTAAAAAAAAAAAGCAACTTTTTTGTGTTGACCTCATTACGAATCCCTTTGCAGGTGCAGCCAATTGAAGCAATTATGTTAATTGGCGTGTTTAAAGTAAGGAGCTGAGCTTTCAAAAGCATTGCTTTGTGGAAAAGGCCTAATTAAATCAGGCAGTCTGGCCTACAGGAAAGGCACCAGCATCATGTCCCACCCTCACCAGGACGTTTCGGAACTTAAGTGATTTGCCTAAGGTTTTATTAAATGAGAAAAAAGCAAGCAACGTTTGGCAGCCTCTGGTGAACTATGAAGCTACGTACACACCAGAACGCACTAAGTGCACATTTCTGAACAGCTTGTGGTGTTCACACTTGACACGTGACGGGCTTCTTCTTCTTCTTCTACTGTTGACTAGCGCATGTCCACCACCTACAGTTGGGTACGAAAAGTCAAAGTGGTGCAATTCTGTTGAATCTTGCTCCAGGCTTTTTCTTTCACAGCTCTATTCTGATAACTAAAAGACTCGGTGTCATTGAATTCTGGCCAAGTACAAGCTACTTATTAATTTCTCCTCCATGATCAATTTTTAAATAGTTGGCAGTTCCGTGCATTAAAGGGGATGCCATTCATACGTCACTACCAGATCCTGGTCCCCGATTGGTCAAAGTTCTGAAAACAGTCATAAAAAGTTGGAAAAGCGACGCGTGAATGCTAAAGTTTTGCCTATATGCGCGTTAACATAGACTTTTAATTGAAAGTGGTTGCTTGAATGTGTTGCTGAGGTGTGAGCATAGCCTGAGATGCAACTACCTTTCAGAAATACTTAAAGGAAGTCTCTGTGAATATGGTCATTGGTGTTAAGAAAGTCTTAATGATTTTCAAAATGACAGCAATAATCCGGGTCATGTTGGATTAATTCTTGTTGTGCTTACTGACACGGCACTCTGTCAACACGTCAGTCTTTATTTTTGTAAATACACTAACATGTAGCCATGTCAGATTGTGTTCTTTTTTGTGTTACTAATAAGGTTGGGAGGTAGCGTAGTCACAGGTACGTTTTTTGTGCAGAAGTGCAGAAAATACGGTAAAGTTGCTACACAGCAATGCGGTTAAGTCCTGTTTGGTTTCAAATGTTCACACCGCTCACAACATTCAACTTAATAAAATTTTCTCTCCATTTCAAGACGTTTCCCTCAGGAGCAGCTGAAAGTCTACAAACCCCTCCAATCTCTTCTTCTTTTGCATCTAAGAGGATTTTCCCTCTTTTCATCAAAGTCCCCCCAACAAAAGAGCAGAGCGTCTGGGTTTTAAAGACTCCCAAAAAAACACTATCAGTCTGAAGAGCCACTCAGTCAAGGAAGGATGGAAAGAAAGGCAAACAAACACAGAGGGATTCAGATATTATAGTTTTGATCTTTTGTTATGAGAGCTCAAATCCGCCCCTTTGCTTTGTTCTCCCCTCTTTTTTTTTATCAGATAGCTGTAATGAGCTGCCTTCTGAAAAGGTCACTAACAAGGCCTGATGATCAGAGAGGACTCTTATCATCAACAGAAAACTTCAAACTGAACAACAACAAACACTGAGCTTCAGGAACCGGCCTCTTTAATCTGCTTAACTCCCACCCGCTCCTCGAGCTGGAGCTGTGACAAAGCAAGAGTCGTTTTACCAAAACCATTCGGCTTCAAAAATAAAAGATAGAGAAATTGTTGCCAGATCACGTGTCCCGTCTTTTACCAGATTTACATTTCCCCAATGATGAAAAGACTAAAAATCAAGTCTTCCAAAGCCTTTCATCCTCCCACAGCCTCACATGTGGACTCATCTAACATCAGAGAGCACGCTGCGTCAGATGTGGGCTTCAATTAGCTAACGTGGGTGCTCCTCTGCCTCCTGTCCCTCCTCGATACGGAGAGGCCCACACGAAAAGGCCTCGGGGGCTGATGGGTAGTGTAAAAACACGACTAATTGCGCTCGGCTGATTTTTATGAAGTTAGAAGAAGTCACGTCACGCGGTGCCACTTTTTTCAGCTCCAAAGTCGCACAGAGGCGACAACTACCGACCGTAAACACCGCCCCAGCTGGATTAGTGGTCGCTGCCATCAAAGCCACAGATGTGGTGAACGTGGAGCAGCGTGTGTCAGACTGGAGGTGCTGCATGGCAGTCACAAAACAGGCAGACGGCTGCTTCCAACTGCAGCAGGTTTTATTAGCACAGCTTAAAGTCCACAAAGCTAAATCAGGGTCAGCCAGGCAGGGGTCAATAACGAACATGGGAGCAGAGAAGAGCAGAGAAGAAACAGGAGTAGTCTGGATCCAGGCGAGATTAGGGGCAGGCGGCCGGCGGTCTACGCGTTGGAAGAGGCTTGGTGTGAAATGTCAAAGTGGTAAAAATCTTGCGAATTTTGGACCAGGCGTTTTCTTTCACAGCTTTTTTCCGATATATGGAAGACTTGGTGTCATATAACTCCGGACGGACACAAACCGCAAATATTAACTTCTCCATGATCAGTTTTCAAACAGTTGACATTTCCATAAATTAAAAGCGACTCTACCTATACTTCACTACCAAATCCGAGTCCCTAAGGGGTGGTCAAAATTCAACTGGTGTGACTATCAACTCACGTTCAGTGGCTATGCGTTTCGTATGTAGAGCCCAAAAACGTACTTAAGAACGTTTGTACTGATGTACGAACGCGAGAGTTTTGAACGCAGAAGCCAGAAATGCACTGACCGGCGGTGCTCTCTCCGCGCGGTGGGGGGGTTCACATTACATCTGAGCCGGGGGTGTTCGTGTCCCTGGGGGGTGGGTTCTGGTCCTTGCTCCTGAGTGCTGGGCCCCGCCAAATTTCCAACTGTGGCCGAGCCTGGTCGGGCCATATTTACAACACCCCTTGTGGGCCCTCTTTTTTCCCCGGGGTTCCCCCCTTCTGGGCGGGGGCGGCGGGCCCCTGCCTCGCTCCTCCCTGGACCAACCGTGGGCCGGGCGGATGGCTGCCTGGAGTGCGGAGTGGGTCTCCCTTGGGGGGTCCTGGCTCGTACCTGGGGTTGGGGCGGGGGGATGCCCGGAACTCCTGGGTGGTGGTGGGGTGCTCGTCTGGGGCTGTGGGCGTCCTTCTCCGGTGGGGCCCTGCGTTGGGTTCTCCCGGCGCGGCGGGGGGGCTGCTCTCCTGGTTGGGCTGGGGCGGCGCCCTCTTTCCCTCCGTGCCTCCCTGCTCTCTGGCTCTGGGGGCCTTGCGGCGGCCCTGCTGGCCCTGGCCTGGGTGGCGGGCTTGGTCGCCCGGGCGGCGGTTGTTCCCTGCCGGTTCCCGTGTGGCGTTGGGGGGATTCCGGCTGCCGCTGCTGGTGCGGTGGGGGTCTTGGGGTGGGGATGGCTGGGCACTCTCCCTCCTTCTTTTCACGTTCCACCATCCATTTTAGAAGAACATAAACACTCACCTGAGCACTGGTGTTAGCTCAACAGACTGAATGACTGAAATATTTCACACTAGTTGGTTTTAAGGCATAAGTATGCGTGTGAACACTATCTGTTTTGTGTACATGTCGACAGGTGGACATTTTTGCAACTAACAGGTGTGTTTATAACATTTGAGTGTGTGTGTGGACAGGCTCCGCCCTTTTTTTTTTTTTTTTTTTTTTTTTCATTTGAACCTTACCATAATGATTAACAACCAGTAAACTTGCTGCTTTATGCTGCTTCATGGTCTTATCCCCCTTCCCCTCCTATTATCACCCCCTACCCCCCCTCTCTCTAATGTCCCTCTCTCTTCTTCCCCTCTTTCCTTTTCCGTCCGGTCCAACACCAAAGATTTTCAGACATGTTTGAAATTAATAAAGTTTGGCCTCAATTACAAAAGGGGTTTATTCAGACATACCTTTGGTTTGTCTGAAGATTAATAACCCCTCTTGTTAAAGTAAAATATGTCCAACCCAAGAGGCCCTCAGCTCTCATCTGTCTGCCTAGCTGTTGGACAGGACAAGTTAAAAAAAAAAAAATAAAAAAAAAAAAAAAAAAAAAGAAATGCACTGATACAGGCATTTACATAGACTTTACATTGGAAGTGGTTGATTAAACGTGCTTTGCAGAGGCCGGTGAACGCAGCATTAAGCTTGGACGCAATTTCTAATAGGAAAAAAAAAAAACTGTTGCTCCAAAGGCTTTCAAAGTCAGACAAATGTAATTATACAAAAACTGTATGCAGCATTTGAACAATGTCTCAGCATTAAATGATGCAAAAAGCTCAATCATGGTGAGGCAGTAGGATAACATTTGGCAAAATAATTTCAACATTAATTTTGTTTTTGTTGAAAAAAATAGTTGATGGATAAATATTTAATTGACTATTTACAGAACTAAATAGTTTGCTAATGTCAGACTCAGTAATGATGTCAGGGCTGGCGATATAATTCAAAGTCAATTTTGCTTCATTTTAAATGATCCAATTCACTGGCCTAAAATTGATTCAGGACATCTTTTGCCAGAGATTCAATCAGTGTGACTCAGAGATAAGTACCTGGGTATTGCACAGAGAGGAAGTTATCCAGATTCCTTGTATTTCTTGCAAAAAATCAACTATAAATTAAATATGTGTACAAACAAACAAGTAATGTCAAATCCATTCATATTTTAGTCTCATAAAGTTTCCATGTCAAAAAAATCCAAAAGAAACATTATTAGAACATTCTACCACACTGTATGGTGACATGACTTTGCTAAATTCAAACTGGGTCTGTAATGATGGCTTAATCCTTTTTTGCTGCCATCACATGTATGTTCTCCGCTGTGATGACACTTGATCAGTTTTATGTTATAGTAAAATAAACACACCATGTCTTAAATCTAGATGGTATTTTCCAATATTACTACAATTGATTTATTTTATTTTGAAAGGAAATGATAATGGTATAGGGCATTTTGATTAACAACTGGCCTCAGACAGATGGATCTGGTTGGATTGTATGAATATTAATCAATATATCGACTAAGTCAATTAATCGTTACACCCCTAATTACACATCCAACTAAACTGGGGTCCCCAACACATTGAAGGATGTGTGGGTAGATGGTAGACCATTAAAATTAAGAACCGGAAAACAAACAATTTGTTTACTTTTATAAAGAAAATAGCCATCAGACAATCATCATCCACACTGTGAAATAAATCATTTGATTGACAAGCAGAACGGCCAACTGAACATCTTCTGATACATACGTCACCGCCTGATATGGAGTTTTTCTTTCTCCTGACATTCAGAAAGGTATGAGCGTTCAGCGTCAGACTCCTAAACGTTGATGTAGCTGATTTTTTTTTTCCATCTGGCCTGAGAACAGTCACTTAAAACAACCTTGATCGGGATGGACACGGAGCGTTTCTGTTGTGGCAGACGCTGTCCCACTGTTGACATGACAACTACAAACACACGGTCCAATTCGACAAGCGGTTGAAGGAGAAAGGAAAGAGGAACTTTCGATCATATTGTAATCTTACATATTTATTTAAATGTATCAATTCAAATCAAAATTATTCCCTAATTCCCTCAAAATCCTCCTTTTATAATAAGTCTGTAAATGTAATTATGATTTTATTTAATTAAGATAATCAAATTTGTTGCGTGTATCTATATGAAGTTAGATCTTCCAAAAGCATGCTGAAAAAGTGTGGGCATCGCTGAGGTAAACACTCTGGCAGTCGCAGCAGCTGCCTATGTCCCTGCTGTTATGGATTTATAAGCAGTGTAGGTCGGGTCCTAATAAATCAGGTTTATGGCCACATTGTACTTATCTCAAAGACGCAGGCAGCTAACAAAGGCTTTATTATTGCACCAAGCACAGAAAAGGTTGGGTTTGTTGGGAGTTTGTGAGCTTAGGCTGACTCCTAAAACAGCAAAACAGGGAAGGAGCCACAGAAATGTTCTTTTTTACTCGTGACCGCATGTTCCCTTTTTTCTTGGTTTGAATATTAAAATAACTGCAGATAAATAAAAATGCACTCTGTCACCACATTTCATAAAATGCACCTTCTTCTTCTCCCTTTTCCTTCCCTTTATTGTTGCTTTGTCTCCTTATCCTCTTCCTGTTTCCTTTATTGTCCTGCTACTGCAACCTTGCTTTCTCTTTCCAACTCTCTTTTTCCCTCTTGTGGTTCTATTTTTTTTCATACTTTAGCTTTTTTGCCTCCTATTTTCGTGTTTTAGTATTATTTTTATCTGGCTACAAAGAATCCCATGATTCAAACTTTGTTTCTTTTATCTCCTTTCATTCCCTTTTCACCTCAATATAGTTCTTTTTTCCTTTTGTCACCCTGGCTCTTTTTTCCTCCGTCTCTGGCCTCTCCATCTATTATCGCCAGCTGAGCAAAACAGAGGAGTCTTTTGGTGCAGTGCCAGAGTAAACACTGATATCCATCCAGCTCGTATCCCTCATCGTGCTCCTTCAACTGGCAGCTGTCCATAACTAAACACAGTGTAACAGAGCAGACACGCACACACAAACACACTCCCTGGAGTGTCCACTGTAGCTGTTTGCTTGGCTGAAAAGCTTGGCTATAATTGCCGTGGTCTGTGTTGAACACTATAGCCTGCAGCTGTGGACCTCTCCAAAGCTCAGGCTGCAGCCAAGCAGAAACAGCAACAAACTCTGATGGGCAGAAAATAAACAGACGGCTTTGGTCTGGAGAGCGGCCTCTCCGCTCACGTTCCTCCACATTTTTTATTAAACCCTCCAGACTTTTGTTTGAGGAAAGTGGGTTTGAGATGTATCTGCAGCATCATCCTGCAAATGGACTAATCTTACTTTTTTCATTTGTTCTCTTTCTCATGTTTTTTTTCCTCTTCGAAATGTTGCACTGCTTTTCTGTTGCTTTCTCACCATTTTTACTGATTACTGTAATTTCCGCACTACAGGGCGCACTGAATTATGAGGGGCACCGTCAATAAATAAAACCTACACCTTTGAAGCATAAGCGTATCCACAACAACACACAACTTTGTTCACAACATGGGAAAAACATAGACTGGTACCGCTAAAACAAATGTTTCCGTGACCACGCGTACTCCCAACCACCTTGTTACTGAAACGTAAGAAAACACAGTCTGACACCACTACACGTTAGTCACATCAACATATTCACAATAATACCAAATCTTGTTTGGGACACGGCAAAAAACAGACCGACATTTTGACAGAGTACCGTGTAACTCTCAAAATCACTTCAAAATCTGGGCTAATTCACAGGCTTATGTAATGCTCTCTGGATTATAAGGCACACTGTTGGTCTTAGTAAAAAAAATATATTTTTAAAGTGTGTCTTATAGTGTGGAAAATACGCTCATTGCATGTCAAGAGACTTCTTGCTTAGACATAAAAAACACATTTCCCCTTTTGGGCAGATGTATTTCAGGGAGCCTTGAAATCTTTCAATTGCTGGGTGAGCATGACATTGCAGACAATAAGCAGTAAGCTCGGCATTTAAACTATAAAACAACAGGAAGCACATTTGGTCTTCTCTTATTGTGGCAGAAGCACAAAGGGCCTTTTGTTATGGATATTTATACACCAAGCCCAGATGTTAAAGTCTGTGTAAAAGAAATAAAATTCTTGCATTTATTACAAGAATAAGGGCTTTTATTTTACTTTTATTAAATATTCATTCTTTGAATTGAGGATCAAATATAAGATAAACGAGACAAATCAAAACCACTAAATACGTTGTTTTTAACTGTTACCCTTGAGGGAAAAACATACATTCAAAGTGTGTTCTGAATAAGAAAAGTGTGTTGCAACATGAAGAACTTGCAGAAAAATGGCCAAAAGGAGCTTTGCAAGTTTAGCAAACAAACATTTGTGATCTAAAAAAAAAACACAACGGTAAGGAAAACAGGACGGCGGTCAAAATAACGTGTGCACAAAAACACAAGAAATGGCTTGAGGTGTTTGCGAAAAAGCCGACCTTCGAAGTCATGCCTGCAGGGAGCTGTGATTACAAGAATTTCTCAATTTTGTAAACTCTGCCCCACTTCAGGCAGCAAGTTCTTCAAGTTTCTTCATACAAGCCTCCCAAATGTTGAGGTTTTGTAATGTTCCTCCCTCGGAGGCATGTCACACTTTCACGAAACCCTAAATTGAAAGTTTATTCTCGGTGCGCGTGCAAAGTCTCGATTGTCTCAACATGCACACTGTCGGCTCAATGATGACAGGTAATAAAAGCTGAGTAAACACATCTGTTGTCACTGTGTTACCAAACAGTAAAAGGCTTTCTTTTGTAGCTGTAAACCTACAACTCATCAAGAAGGCCCATTATCATGTCAGTGCCCCGCTTTCACAGTGGCCCTCAGTGATTTTTTTTCATTTTTTGTTGCAGCTTCTTGCTTTTTTCTTGTTTTGTGTTGAAACTGCATGATGTGAGCCTTATACTGTATGTTATGTTCACAATGGACAAATTTTTTGCAATAAGAAATTGATCATTACTATCAAAAACAACTGATTAGGCCTCCTATTTTAAAAGTTAAGGGGAAGGAATTGCTCTTAACCCATAGGTTAAGGTTAAGACTCCACAAGAATGAAGCAAATAGAATGTTTGATTAAAGAAGTGCATACCCCTATCACTTCATCCATCTAAAGTTGAATTTTATATACTGCATACTTGTCAAAAGTTTTTTTTTTTTATTATTTAGAAAAAAAACTTGTTCTTCTTCTCTGTGCCTTGGCTGACTGGAAACGAGCAAGAGATCCTATTGTGATAAACTGTTAAGCTAAGTTCACACGGGGCATGTGGCGTGCTTTCAAAAACGTGCCAAATGTGGGTTCTTGGACATGCGTTTAGCCCAAAACATGTCTTAACATAGACTTTTAATTGGAAATGGTCTCTTGAACCCTCGTCACCGAGGCCGGTGTGAACGTTTCTTGTAATTTTCGGGGCCTAAAAACCTTTCACAAACTGCAGTTGGGTTTGAGCTTGCTGCCCTCTGCTTCCTAGCAGAGATATGCAGCTTATCCTCGCTAATGAGCTGAAGGTCAGAAGCAGCGCGGTTCTGCGTGACTTGGATCACCAGAGCGTTTGTGCAGATTATTTCGGATGGGAATAGGTCCCACATGGCAGATAAGTGAATCACTCTACGAATCAGACAGATGGCACGTGTCATTAGTGCTGCAGATGTTGTCGCCAAATGAGGTGAAACAACAAGCAGTGATTACGGGCAATCAATTATGAGGAATAAATTCAATTTTGCATAAAGCACGAGTCACCGGGAGATGGACGGACAAAGAGGATCAACATGTCTCAAAGCAGCTGTTCAGATCACAGCACAGCTCTGCTGACCTCAGACAGGAAAATGACCCAAGAGCAGAGAAGAAGCTAAAGAAACAGTTATCGAGTCAGTGTTGTTTTGTTTAAGTTGGAGTATGTTGTTTACTCTTTGAACATTTTTGGCATTCATTCATCATTTTCTGTGAAACTATTTTGTGTTCCTTTTCTGAAGGTGTGATCTCAAAATCCCCTGAGGTCAACCTTAAAACCAATATTTGCAGAACACACCCTCTCTTTTCTGCAAGATAATCATCACAGCTCAGCAGAAATCGACGTCAAGACTACTGAGATTGTTGGTATGCTTCTGGTCATTTTTTAAAAAGTTTTTGTATTCTTTTGGCTTTTTAAACCAGTGAGGTAAATAAGGCTTCAGCATCTGAAATTTTAAGATTTTTTTTTAAATTTTTCACTTAAGAAAAATAAATAATTACATAAAATACTTCAAAAATGTTCTGGTCCAACGTGTTTATCATACTGTCATCTAAGAAGCCCAATAAACGTTTTTCACCTGCCACTTTTCCACTTCTACTTTCTTTACTTTCTCTTATTTGGGAGATGATGGTGACTTGGTTGTTCTACAGTCGTCTATGAACCAATTTTTGACACAATCCCAGATTCTGTTCTTTAAATGCTTTTCATTTTAGTTCGTTTAACACCTAGAAATGCACTTGAAAGTTTATTTCTACCTTTAAAACAAACTTACATTGACGTGTTCTTCCTACCATGACAAAGGTGGATAAAGGTGGAAAGATTTCATGTAATCCATGGACACCAGTGAAGATCACAAATCATTGAAGAAAAAAGGTTCAGAGCACTGTCTAGTGGGTCCAGATGACCCAACTCCCAATGTTAACGTGCCTAGGACAGCACAAGGGTTACAGTAATATATAAATTAGGATTAAACATAAAAATAAATGTTAACAAACTAAAAATGTACAATGTAATATCGAAATTGTACATCCAGTGTGGCTGAAGGATAATAGTAGACTGCTGGTGAGCAGAAAGTGATGTTATATGAGAACAATAAAATAACTTATACTTTTGCAAACAGAGGTAGATGGATGTTACAAACTCTTTTTTTTCCCTCACATAGTGTGTAACCCTCAGATCATGAATGTATTGTAGAAACCATGATAGAAATTGAACAAAAGCAACAAGAAACAGAAAAGAATTGTAAACGTAACTGATACATCTAAAACCCACTCTGTTGAAAATGGTCTTTCTAGTGTTTTTGACATTTTCTTTTGGGATTTTTCTGATGATGGAGGACAGATATAAAGAAAATGAAGCTAAAAATTGCATTTCAGAGTATTTCTTTATTCAAATTGTTATGAATCAGGAGCAGATGAAAAGAATACAGTTGGAAAAAGATTTTATTTGTTACGTTGGGTGGGAAACAAGCTTCCTGCTCCTCTTCATTTGGATGCATCCACTTATAGACGAATAGATCAACATCCTTGTTTTCCTCATCTGACCTGGGATCTGGCTCATAGCTCCAATATGAGTTGTGGGACAACGGTCCCGCCCACAACTCATAGGTAAATTTCTAACGAACTCCTGCTGCCGCTCTGCAGAAACTATGTCCTTGAAAACGACACAGGCTTTTGGGCTTAAAATGGCATAATCATGATTAAGAGACCACTGGGATTGATTCTACAATAGATGAAAAGATGATCTATGTGATACTTTAAGCTCAATGCAGATGTTTAGTTGCATAACGGATTTTTCCCCCGGTTCCAAAGAAGCTCCTGAACTAAACACGAGTTTATTGTTCGTTTTAGTCTTCTGCAGACCAGTCAAAAATGGGATCTTTGTCAAATCAGGGCAGACATCAAATTAATGACAGGAATAGACGTGAAAAATTACACACAGATAGAAATTTAGGCAAAAACAGAATAAGCATTTTTTTTGTATTTTCCCACCTAAGCATAAACTATGTAGGTATGTTTGTATTAAGGCAGATATAAAGCAATACAGCATTACAAAACACACATTAATCTTTGGCTGAGCGACCTGGAACACGCCTCAGCCTGAGAGGAAGGTTAGCGGGGCGATGTGTCCCAGCATGTTTTCCTGCAGCATCTCTGAACCGTTTGTGGCAAATCATAAACCGTGCACGCTGTGCGTTGGTGTGCATGTGCGCGCTTGGAGCCGGGAAGATGAGCTTTTGTTGAAAAAAAAAGATCATTAGTGAGAGGGGCCAAATCCTCCCCAAGACATTTTCCACCTTTTCCTCTAATCAAACTTCTTTGGATGCTTGGCTCTGTCGTTTATTTCTGCTCTTTCTTTCTTTCCTGAAAAGCCCCTAAATATGTAAACTTAAGTAAACCACTCCAGGGTTTACTTCTAAGTATGCTGAGCCACTTGTTGTAAAGCAAAAACCAGAGCTAACTTGTTTGATTCCCTTTACATATGCCAAATTGCAGTCAGTAAATGAAAAGAATCTAGCCACAGGGGTTGCAAGCCAGTAACTTCTGTGCCGGTCCCAAGCCCGGATAAATAGAGAGGGTTGCGTCAGGAAGGGCATCCGGCATAAAAATTGCCAAAATAACCATGCGAATCATCCACGAGAAAGATTTAGACATACCGGATCGGTCGAGGCCCGGGTTAACAACGACCGCCACCGATGCTGTTAACCTACAGGGTGTCGGTGGAAATTTGACTACTGTTGGTGGAAGAAAGAGGGGAGGCAGAAGGGTCCGTGGCCAGAGAGAGAAGGGAAAAGGCAGGAACATAGGTTTGAGAATAGGGACTCTTAACGTTGGCACAATGACAGGGAAAGGCAGAGAGCTGGCAGACATGATGGAGAGAAGGAAGGTAGATGTACTGTGTGTGCAGGAGACAAGGTGGAAGGGCAGCAAGGCACGTAGTATTGGAGGAGGATACAAACTGTTCTATCATGGTGTTGATAGGAAGAGAAACGGGGTAGGAGTGATTCTGAAGGGGGAGTTTGTAAACAGTGTTCTAGAGGTGAAAAGAGTCTCAGACAGGATGATGAGCCTAAAGTTAGAAATTGAAGGGGTGATGGTGAATGTAGTCAGTGGGTATGCGCCACAGGTTGGCTGTGAATTAGAAGTGAAGGAGAGATTCTGGAGTGAGTTGGATGAGGTCATAGAGAGTATCCCCAGAGGAGAGAGAGTTGTTATTGGAGCAGACTTTAATGGGCATGTTGGTGAGGGCAATAGAGGTGATGAGGAGGTGATGGGCAGGTTTGGTGTGAAGGAAAGGAATCTGGAGGGACAGATGGTGGTGGACTTTGCGAAGAGGATGGAAATGGCTGTAGTCAACACTTACTTCCAGAAGAGAGAGGAACATAGAGTGACATACAGAAGTGGAGGTAGGAGTACTCAGGTGGACTACATCCTATGTAGACGAGGTCATTTTAGAGAGGTTATTGACTGCAAAGTGGTGGTAGGAGAGAGTGTAGCCAGACAGCACCGCATGGTGGTGTGTAAGATGACTCTGGAGGTCAGGAAGAAGAAGAGAGGGAAAACAGAAAAGAAGACCAAGTGGTGGAAGCTACAGAATGAAGAAACTTGTGAGGAATTTAGGCAGAAGTTGAGACAGGTTCTGGGTGGTCAGGATGAGCTTCCAGATGACTGGGAAACTACAGCAGAGATTATCAGGGAAACAGGTAGGAAGGTGCTAGGTGTGTCATCTGGAAAGAGGAAAGACGGTAAAGAGACTTGGTGGTGGAATGAGGAAGTACAGGAATGCGTCCAGAGGAAGAGGTTGGCTAAAAGGAAGTGGGATGTAGAAAGGACTGAGGAAGGTAGACAGGAGTACAAGGAAGCGCAGCGTAGAGTGAAGAGAGAGGTGGCAAAGGCCAAACAGAAAGCTTACGATGAGCTATATGACAGGTTAGACACAAAGGAAGGAGAAAAGGACTTGTACAGGCTAGCCAGACAGAAAGACAGAGATGGGAAGGACGTGCAACAGATAAGGGTGATTAAGGACAGAGATGGAAAGGTGTTAACAACCCAGGAGAGTGTACAGAAAAGATGGAAGGAGTATTTTGAGGAGCTGATGAACGAGGAAAATGACAGGGAAAAAAGGGAGGAAGATGTGGTTGTTGTGGAGCAGGAAGTAGCAGAGATTGGAAAGGATGAGGTTAGGAAGGCTCTGAAAAGGATGAAGAGCGGAAAGGCCGTTGGTCCTGATGACGTACCTGTGGAGGTATGGAAGTGCCTAGGAGAGACAGCAGTGGAATTTCTAACAAGGTTGTTCAATAGGATTCTAGAGAGTGAGAAGATGCCTGAGGAATGGAGGAGAAGCGTTCTGGTCCCGATCTTTAAGAACAAGGGTGACACGCAGAACTGCAGCAACTATAGAGGAATAAAGTTGATGAGCCACACAATGAAGCTGTGGGAAAGAGTAGTGGAAGCCAGGCTTAGGAAGAAGGTGGAGATCTGTGAGCAGCAGTATGGTTTCATGCCCCGTAAGAGCACCACTGATGCCATTTTTGCTTTGAGAATGTTGATGGAAAAGTACAGAGAAGGTCAGAAGGAGCTGCATTGTGTGTTCGTAGATTTAGAGAAGGCGTATGACAGGGTGCCGAGGGAGGAGCTGTGGTACTGTATGAGGTCGTCTGGAGTGGCAGAGAAGTATGTCAGAGTAGTTCAGGACATGTATGAGAGAAGTATGACGGTGGTGAGATGTGCTGTAGGTCAGACAGAGGAGTTCAAGGTGGAGGTGGGACTACACCAAGGATCAGCTTTGAGTCCTTTTTTGTTTGCTATGCTGATGGACAGGCTGACAGACGAGGTAAGACAGGAATCTCCCTGGACAATGATGTTTGCGGATGACATTGTAATTTGCAGTGAGAGTAGAGAGCAGGTGGAGGAACAGCTAGAGAGGTGGAGGTTTGCTCTGGAAAGAAGAGGCATGAAGGTCAGTCGTAGTAAGACAGAATACATGTGTCTGAACGAGAGGGATCAAGGTAGAAGCGTTAGGTTACAGGGGACTGAGGTGAAGAAGGTGCAGGAGTTTAAGTACTTGGGGTCAACAGTTCAGTGTGATGGGGATTGTGGAAAAGAGGTGAAGAGGCGAGTGCAGGCAGGTTGGAGCGGTTGGAGGAAAGTGTCAGGAGTGTTGTGTGACAGAAGAGTGCCAGCAAGACTCAAAGGAAAGGTGTACAAGACAGTGGTGAGACCAGCTCTGCTCTATGGGTTAGAGACGGTAGCAGTGAGACAGAGACAAGAGGCTGAGATGGAGGTAGCGGAGATGAAGATGTTGAGGTTCTCCTTGGGAGTGACCAGGTTAGACAGGATAAGGAACGAGTACATCAGAGGGACGGCTCATGTTGCCTGTGTTAGCGACAAAGTCAGAGAAGCCAGACTGAGATGGTTTGGACATGTTCAGAGGAGGGATAGTGGATATATTGGTAGAAGGATGTTGGAGATGGAGCTGCCTGGCAGGAGGGCAAGAGGACGGCCAAAGAGGAGATACATGGATGTCTTAACAGAGGACATGAAGTTGGCTAATGTTAGGGTAGAAGATGTTCATGATAGGGTGAGGTGGAAAAGGATGATTCGCTGTGGCGACCCCTGATGGGAAAAGCCGAAAGAGAAAGAAGAAGAGGAGAAGCAGTCAGTAAATGAAAAGGTTTATTCTATCCCATATTCAACACTCAGTTGTTGATGAAAGGTCCAAGTTCATGAAAAATAGAAGTGCAAATACTTGTAATCAGCTTGAGTCTCATTAATTAAGTCTCCAAATCGTAGGAGGTGGGTGAGCAGAACCTGTTCCTTCCTTCTCAAATGGGAGGATTGTCACAAATATGAGAGATGCCAAAAATATTTTGCTGCTCTTGTTGGATATGAAGAAACTATGTTTAAAACGTAACAAGGTCCGCCACCTCTTACTCGTTTGCAAAGAAGGGATCAGATACTCATGCAGTACTCCGGCTGCAGGAACTCCTTATTCACAGCTCAGTCCTGTTGCACCGTCTTAATTCAGTGTCACCACTCCAATATAAATTATGTTTTTGGTTTTTTAACATGTTCTAGTGGCATTTCTATGATAATGTATGACATATGGAAAGAAAATGATGATGAAAATTATATTTCTGAGTATCTCTTTATTCAAATCATTGGGAATCAGAAACAAAAGGTCTCCTGTGGAAAACCTCCTTCTCAGTTCCACTGCAGAGTGATAATGTACATATAAGAATGCCAACTTTTTCACTTGTTTCTCTATGTTTTTTTTTTAACAGATATTAACACGTCTTGCACATTTACACACTTTTTGTGTAGAGGCCTTTACAAATACGCCCTCTCAATAGACCCTGACCGTCAGCTTCCGGCTGTACAGTACATTCAATTATTTCACTCATGACAGCATTGAAGGTGAACACAGCCAGATGCATTGAGGACAGTTTTACATTTAAAGAGCCTAAAGTATGCAAAATCAATTTTTGAGCTTTTAGTGTGTTATAATGTTAATTCCTCATAAAAAAATAACCCTAAAGCGGTATTTGGATCAATTCATGCATTTCTGAGTATTCCTCTAAAAAAGCTGCGCTCTCAACACCAGCCCCTCCAACGAGTGGGTTTTAACATTGTGACATAAAAAAGTGAAGAACAGCCCCTCCCAAGAAGAGTCTGCGCTGCCAGCACCACCCCCAAGTCAACACACACCCATTTTCTCAGCGGAGCTGAAGGTGACTGGCAAAATGCTTTCCTTTTATATATACAATATGCACATCCATATTTGTAAATGTTTGGATGTTGTTCGTATTTGTGGGAGAAACACAAACATGCTGCAGAGGACGGCTCAAAGTTGACGTCATGAAATAGGCGGCACCCACAAGGAGCAAAAAAGCAGTTCCTTAGAGGTTGAGTTGTCTTACTTCTGAATAAAATTAACTTGGAAAATGATTCAAAATTAATCGAAAAGTGATTCTTTAGAGTGCCAAAAGTAACATTTTATCATATATATGGATATAGTTTACTCTGAAGGAAACTACATATGGATATAGTTTACTCTGAAAGGCTTAGAATAGCATCATATAGGCCCTTTGAGACTTCCTGTCTGCTGCATCGCATGAAATTTGCCACAAATTTTCCTCTTTCATCCCATGAGGAACATTAAGACCAGATTATTTCTTTCTGAATGCCACAGGCTTTTGTACAATCAGAACCACTGGCACACATCAGTCCTTCCCCACATTGAAACTCTCTGGGCAATAAACTTCCACTTACACTCAAATTTTGCTGGTCTAGTTCATTTACTGTACATGAGAACTGGACCAAGAGTTGAATGGAAATGGAGACTGAATTGACGTTAACCAAAGAAATGGATGACGTTGATTCAGTTGCCATTTTTAAAAAATGCAGATGTCACCATGTTGGAACCGGAAAACATCAGAGAGCAGCGATTGGTCCATGTCAGTCTGAGCCAACACTTCTTTGGCAACCACTCTCACCGATCAGAAGTGATGGAAGGCCACACCCCTACAACTTGAAAGCCTTTTGAACATTTGATGTGAGACCACATTCTTTAATTGAGACATCTGATTGGTCCGTTTGTAACTTAAATCATTTACACTACAAAAAAAAAAAAAAATTACCGCCAAGATTATGTAAAAAAAAAGGAAACAGGCCAGAATGGTTATTCTGACCAAGAATGACTTAGTAATAGCTGTTTATTTCTCAATAGAAGTCTATGGGATTTTGGCTTCTTGGAACAAGCGGGTATTTCCTGTTTGGAATGTTAGGGGAGAGGGGTTATTCAGTCCAGTTCTTGTTTACAATCAATGGTCCAGACACTTTACCTGGTTCAGGTCCCCCCCCGGAGCTCAGCAGTTAACGGCCTCCCTCTGAGACATGAGTGGCCACACCCATTGTTCCTGGCTTTGCCTACTCCTCAGGAGTGGGCACACAGGAAACAGAGGCTCGCGCACACTTCACACAAACAAGGACCCGCTAAGACACTCACACACACTTCTATTCTTGGAATCACTTAAACGTGAAAAAAACAATTCTCAGAACAAACCAGCTTGTTTGATCTTTCCTATCATTCTCTGCAGCCACAGTTCTCCTAACCGCCTCTCCTCTGTTTTTTGTTCTTTCTGATTATAATAAATTCCAACTGTTGCTTCACCCCACTGTAGTACATAATTCTGACTGTAACACATTTATATCTTGCAAACATTTCCCCTTGGGCAATATAGCTTGCTCAATGTAGATGAAGTGTGAGGGCTGCTTTAGTCAAAGATTAGAACTGTTTGCCCTAATTCAGTTAGTATTTAGATATATGGAAGCGATTGTGTAGCATAATTAAAAAAGTCAAAACCAGAAATGCCATTTCATTTTCAAAATGAAGCTGCATTTTTTGACTCAAAATTAAAATGAGAAAGCAATTCGACAAAATGCTTTTTCATTTTCTTCTTCAGCACTGCTTATTCTGTCACTTAATTAAAATGATAATGAAAGGCTGCTTTATATCCCTAGAGTAGCTTCTTCAGTACTAAACTGTTGTTGGGTAAGTTTGGGCTATTTGTGTATCAACAACGTCTGAGGTTTGGCAAAAAACTCCAATTACTTGACTTTTTTATTGTGCAAGCAGATGATGATTTATCAGACTGGTTGGCTAACATCCCAGACTAAGTTAATGGTCTATATTGTGTTTGTGAGTTCTGACCATAGCTTTCTGGGTAAAGATGTCAAAATAGGATTGTATCTGGAGCCACTAAACGTCTTCTCTAGACCACTGATAAACCACTAAAGTGTGTCACTTCCGCTATAGTGACACTGTGGCTTGGTTTTAGCTGCAGAAAAAAAGGAGGTGGTGCTAAAACATGTAATTGTGTGATTCTTTCCCGTCTGTATGACACACAGCTCAGACTCATGAAGCCGTCATGGACATGGCGAAGAAGTAAGGATGCTTGCAGCAGAACACTGCAAACTATCCGATATTTGCAAAGATTTCAAACCTTGTTATTAGACATTTAAGATATTTTACCAGGTTGTAAGTTATTGTAACTTCTCTTTGCTCTTCACCTTTCCAAGCAAAATTCGCACATTTTTGTGTGGGCTATAGCTAGAATGTCGAAATAAGGAAATCGTCATGAAAACAAGTCAAAAATCGTTCTACTCCCTACTCTTAAAAACAGAAAAACTTGATTTAAGACAACCCTTTTCTCAAATTGCTTCATTTAAGAAATGTTCATCATCTATATGAATTTAACTAAACAGAATTAGTTTAAATTAAGCAGGTTCAACTTAAGATCACATTCTCATTTTGCTCACATTTTGTTCTAAAATGAGTCATTTCCACTTTTTACACGAGATTTTACTACGGTAATCAAAATCAACTACAATTAGGTAAAAAATTCAAAAATTACAAACCATTTCATTAGAAATAGCTAAGAAATACTTTTTTGTTGGCTGTAGAACATTCAGTTTAAAGAAATTCTATGTAACAATTTGCTTTTTCAGGTTATTTTTTCCCCTTTTCAATGCTTGTGTGGACTCCTTGTTTCTAGTTTGAATATAATTTTATAAGAAAATGACTTGCTGCATACAGTTTTACTACTTCTTTTCATTTTCTTTTTAAGTTTAGTGTACATATTTCCTAATTTTAGGTTACCTCTTTTTGCAGTGTAGTGAAGAATAGTGAAGAGCAAATCTCTAAATGATGGGTAATCTTTACTACATGGCGTGACAAGGACTGCCACATCCCCTGACAGAGTACCGGTACCCTAACCAAAAAATGAGAACAACTGAAGGACAGTTGTTGGAACATACTCTGTATAGCCATACTAGTCACGGGCCATGTCCCCAGCCGGGAGCTTGATCTCAAATATAGAGGAAAATAAAGAGGTTCATAAAAAATCCCCCTCTCCTAGTTTTCTTGGATCATTAACTCTCTCCGCTGAGGCAAGACACATTTATGGAGTCACTTGTGGAGCCTAAGTATCCTTACTTCCATGGTGAAGTTGGGTTGTTATACACTGGAGTGAATGGGAACCAACTTACTTTTCATCAGGTTGCTGATATGACCTAGCATCATTACAATATTATTCAAATCAAAGAGAAAATCTAGACCTACAATCTTTGTTACTACTTCAGTCACACCAACAAAAAGCTCAGAAGCACATCATACAGATTTCTAAAAGCCTTTTTAAAGGGTCAGATCTCACTGGGATTAAAAAGAAATGGGCCTAAACTTGATCCTTGGGGAACCCCATTACCCGACAATTGACTTCATGGACTCTGAAAGAGCATGTATCCATAAATCGATCTGAGAGGTGGAAGTGAAACCAGAACAGGACCAGAGAGATCCAAACATCTTAGCCTGTTAAGTAAAATATTGTGATTTACTGTACCAAATGCCGTGATCAGATCCAGTAGCACCAGAATTAAGGGAATATCATTGACCATTTTCACAAGGGTTGTCTCTGTACAACAATTTGTTCAAAACCAGATTGATACTTTTCATGGATATTATTTCTATTTAAAAATCCTTTAGTTCAGTTAAATAGCTCTGTTTCATTTCATTTTAAAAACTGGACCAACAGAAATAGATTTACCGGTACACAGCATGTTGGGTTGGATTGGCTCCAAATCAGTGTCCCAGGACAGTTTCTTCTTCAAATTGTGCTTTTTAAATTACAGTTCGCAGTCGTAAGGGATAATATCAGTGCCACTGTTTTGAAATCTCACTCACTTGACTTTTCACATTACGAATAGCAAATGAGCAGCAAACCTGAATGTGCGGTATGTTTTGTTGAAGTGGCCACCTGACAAGTCACAGCAAGCACATCTGTGCCAGTTTTCAAGGCTCAGTGTTCTAATTCTGACTTAACCTGAGGATGACACTGCCAATTTCCCTAACTTCCCACCTGGGATCAAGAAAGTTTTTTTCTATTAACTAATATAAAACCATTTTACTGGAATTTCAACATGTTTGCTTTAAGTAAAAACTTTTTTAAAAACTTTAATAGAGTTTAAAATAAAAAGAAAACAATGTTTTGAATTTATCAAGTGAAATATGTTCAGATGTTGAGACTAAGACTAATGGTGAAATAAAAGATGACTTAAAAAAGACAAACTTCAAAACCAAAAGATATAGGCAGAAACATATTAAACCCAAAATGTCTCCGTATGCTCCTCTGTCTACTTTGAACAACTGTTCTAGTGTAATCTTCTGAAATTTTATATTTTTGTGGAGAAAAAAAAGTGAACAACTGTTAAATCCTTGTTTCTGTGATGACATTTTTGTAGCTAATTACTGCATTTTGCTCCAAATTTAGCCTTAGAAACTGATAAAGAGATCCACATTCAGTGTTTCACAATGTGCTTTGAGACAGAGACAAATAAACAAAAACAAAAAAACTAGCTTGAACTGACAAAATGCATCCACAAAATGTGAAGGCGACAAACCACAAACTCTGGCATGTACATGGACTCAAACAGGCCCATATCTGCACATACAGGGGGCCAACACATGGTGAGGACCACCCAAGAAGAATCGTCCGCTATGGAAAAAATTAAAGTTCCACTCCATCCTCCTGCTGCAAAGCAGACCGAGCCAGCAATGCATCTGCACAAGTGTGCAGACGGACGCCGGCATCCAACTCAGCCAAGATAGCTGACTTGTCAATCTGTACTTGATGGTCTCGATGCTTTCAGAAAAAAAAAAGTAGGACTCCCTTATTTACTGCAGGGGTTACATAAAAAAAAAAGCCGCGATAGGAGAAATCCCTAAGTAGAATTACAGATGTAGGCTTTAAAAGTCCTCAATACACACTTTGTACACTTTTCTCTGACAGACATGAACATTTTATACACTCTTCTCTTTTGTTTAACTCTCTAAGTTCAAACCTTCATAAAAAATAAGTATTATAGAATAAAAACTAAGATCGAACGTAATTGAACATGCACGCATGTAGAAGACTGACTTGCCAAATCGGAATTGATCAACAAGGTCTCAAGCGAATCAGGATGCAGAACACAGTACTCTATTTACCGGTATATAATTAAAAAACAAACAAACTGATATTTGTAAAGTTGTTACCACTGTCAAGTTGAAGTAGAAGCACAGTATGAAAGACAAAACCAGAAAAGTGTTTTCTCTGGTTGGGTTTCTTGCAGTTGTGGACATTGTACTCAAAAGAAAATGTTTTGACTGAAACAAAGGGTTTCATAACTTTTTGTTAAGAGGGCCAGATTTGGTGAGGTGAAAATGTTTGAGGGCGAACCATACGACCATACCACAAACCATTCAAACTTTTCTACTAATGTTTTATGCAATTGGACTCTTTAATGAACATTTTGTTGAAATGTCATTTTTTTTCAAATAGAAAACAAATATATCTAAATACAGATTTGCCAACATTACTGTCAAGATTTCACAGCGTTCATTTTCATTTAGCTTGTCACAGTTAGCGTGTCTCGTCTGCCTTTTGATACTGAACTATCTGAAAACAGCCACAGTCTCTTGGCACATCAGGCAGACACAGCTGTTTCATGTTTCACTGGAAAAAACATGTCTATTTCCACATGTCTTGGAAGCGGTGGCGCTCACTGTCAACTTTACGTTTTTATTTCCAGTTGACGTTTCAGAAATGAGCTAAAAACTGCCACAGAAGGATCACTCAACAGTTTTGCTACAGGTTTACAATGGCTTACAACATTTAGCAGAAACGTCAAGTATACATGCTGCTGCCCGAATTTTTGAATATCGTTGGCGTGGTCATGAATGTAGACGGTAGCCGTGAGGCTTAAATCAGTCAGGCGGGATGACATCATCACGAAATCGGGTGACAGCTCGCCACTCAGATTTTTAGCACACATTATGATATTGTTAATTTGCACATTTTTAGACAACATGCCTCCCAAGAAACCCAGCAAGGGCAATGCCCCAGTGCCCAAGAAAAGGAAGGTCCAAGCGGTCCAACCACAGCCGGGGTCTTCATCGGATGAAGAGCATCAATGCATCAATGCAGCATGCATGCCGTCTCCTCATTTTTATGCTGGACCCACAATGGTTTGTGTCGCCACTGTGGATCCATATTGATGTCTGGTCATCACCGAGTCCCCAGCCCATGTCAACAGCCCTCATTGAGTGCCCTTGGTGCTATCGCGCGATTTCTAACAATCGGACGGCAGCACGGGGGCAGGGGGGTGGCAGTTTGAAATCTGACAATTTGCTGGACTTTGGAAAGCCTCCTGTCAGTCAATTATTATGCTGCTCCCTTCCTTGTCACTGGACTGCCACAGCGCAACCTTAAAAATGTGCCACTGTCAACCAAATCATCCAGTCAACGTAAAGATTGAACTTTTTCTTATAACTTCCGCAGCTGCGTTCAAAAATGCAACTGCTGCCTTCGGATTACAAACGCCGCTGGCTGAATTTGTTGTAAAACTTGCATTTGCATGCGGTGGCATTTTGACGTATGTGATAGTAGACTAAGACATCAATGTTTTATCCCCAAAAGTCAGCCTCAGTTACCACAAGAAATAAAAAAATTTCACCTATAATACAATTAACTTTAATACTATGCAGTCTATGAAATTCCAACAAAAAATGTCTTTCAAACAATTATAGGAAGTTTGGGTAAAAGGCTGCTTTTTCTTAGAAAGTGAGATTTACATGTCAACAACTACATTTCCAGCTTTCTGAATGAAGATAATTCTTATGATTGTAATGAAGTTGGGTATCCCACCGTTACTCACTGCAGTGCTTTCTTCATTACCATGAAAATATGGAGTAAAGGTGCCAAGTACAGATGAATTTGAATGGTTTTGGATTGGGCTACAACGTAAATGTGGAAAAGCCTTCAAAAACTTGATGTCAGCAGTCTGCAAGCATGCAGCCAACAATTAGTGGGTACCACAGAGAAACACAGGGGAAAAGGGTTTTCCTGCTGGGTGAGACAATAAGTAGAAGCCACTTATGAGCCAAGTGGGGGTTATAAGAGGCTTTCAGCGACTGAAAAAATGCACCCATTTTTACCATTGTATTTAAAGTCTAAAGGAGGAAGGGGCTGCACAGAAAGAACCACAGACCGTGACATCCTTAAGAGAAGTCAAATCTCTGCCTGCTACGTGTCTAAAACTTTCAGGAATCGCGTTGCGTTTCATTGCAGATTATGAAACTGTTTTTTTTTCTTACCCGAAATCTCTCGAGTTACTTTTGTGCCCTTTCTGTTGCACAAGCCGTCTCTGCTCGTCTGTGGACCCCCCACGGCGGCAGCACGGGTCACAAATTTTACTGAGTTGCCAAACACTTCTGAGAATGACTAACTTAAGTTTTACAATTAAACCCAAAACTATCTTTGTGGAACTTTGTCCAGAACTTTCTGACTCCTCCATAAGGTTTCGCCAAACCAATATAAACATCATCTAAATCAACAAGCCCCAGATATAGGCAGTTTATGGTCTGACTTGGCTTTGTTTCCCCCCTGAAAGGAGTTAGATTTTGTCTACAGATTTATGACTTCACTCCCTGCAACACGTAAAACAACCATTTCAACAGTTCCTCTCAAACACACGAGTTCTACTCGTATGGTCAAGGCCTGAATTTCAAAACTGCCCGATTTAGCTGTGGTTAGCTTTAATAGTTAGCCACAGCCCCCACCCCAACAGAATTAATAGGTAGAGGTGGACACAGGCATCCCCTTGTCTCTATCTGGCAGACCCCACACCACTCACACACACACACACACACACACACACAAACGTACACAACTGCACACTAAGTATAGATGTCCAGGCTAACCCCTCATTGAGATGGAAGTTTGGCTCGGAAACAAGCTGCCAGGCTGGTTTCAAACCCCCTCCCACCTTCTTCGATTTTAATAGTGCCCGTCACACATAAACACACAATCACGCTGGGGCTGCTGCTATTTTCAGACGGCAAATAAGTGCACAGGCTGCCCACAAAAGTGTGTCAATGCACAAAGGCAAGTATGCAGCCAACACGCACCATTAAAACACACAAAACCGAGCGAGGTGCGTGCAGAATCACACGGCTCACACAGCACATATTTACACTTGATAAACACCTGGTGGCTGAAAATAACCAACAACAGCCCTTTTTACATGAACTCAAAGGCGCTTTTTGGACTTATAAATACCTCCGATGGCAGTCACAGGAGACTCCTTAGAGCGTGAGTGGCCCACCGTGCTTTATTTTCATAGGCTGTGGAAGCTGGTGTGAGCAAAGAGCCACCAATGAGACCGACAACCGGTGCTGGGGAGGTTAAAATGTACCCGTCTGTAGGTGTGCCAGCTACCTGAACTGCAATATGCTTCAGTTAGAACAGTTTGTGAATTAATAAACAGACAAGTAAGACAAAAAATGCCCTTGGCAACCCCAACAGTGCAGTGGAGATACCAGCTTCTATAAACTTTGCTCACATTCTGGAAAGAAAAAACAATTTAGGTTACTGTGACATTTTAATTTACTCCAGTGACCGCGTCGAAATCTAAGTTTTATCATGTGAAACACACAGGCCTCATGTTCAGACAGGAATTGAGGAAAGGTCATTTGCACCTTGATTTCTTGCAGGCTGGAGTTATAACAGTCTTGTGTTTTTTTTTTTAGATGTACAGCTCTTGGCAGAGCTTTGACCAGAACCAGCTAAACTAATCTGGAAACAGCTGGGAAAATTTTGGGTCAGAACCAAAAAGGATGAAGCTCCTACTGCAAACAGCTAGAACTGGGCATTCAATGATGCAACTAGATTTTCTGTCTTTACCCCTTTGCCCTTTCACTTAACTGGGGTTGAAGCATTTATTTAAAAAAAGGGACATAGAGACAATAAATTTCAATTATCAGTTCCCGCGCAAAGGTAGCCTAAGGAATGTATTGAATGGTTTTGTTGACCAAGTTAAATCTACGACAAACTCAAGAACAACAATCAGTAAAAACGCGTCTTTGCTTTGTTCCACTATAAATACATTGTTGTTTTAGTCATATTTTCTTTTATGTTTTTAATTCTCAAGTTTTATAATTTTTTGTTAGAATATGAAGACAATTATTAATCCAAATATGTTTTAGTATTTAAAGAGAAAATATAAGCCACTGGATTTATAAATAGAGACACTGCAATAAAACGAATCGTGGGCCCCTTGCAATTTTTTCTCTTTGTAGTGTTATATGAAAATAATTAAAGCAGTGCTGTACGGCTCTCAGGTGCCACCGACCCCTGAGCCCCCCCCCCTCCATGACCTCCCCTTACTGGCTAAGCAAATGACAGTCACTCATTGCCACCCTGGTCAGAGCAGCAGTAGCCAAATTCATGAAAAAGCCCACTTTAAAAAAATGCTGGCTTTTTTGTTGGTTTTATCTCTATAGCAACCATTTTTTTTTTGCCTGGGGGGGGGGCAAAGAGGTATATGTAATTTTTAGGAGAATCTGCTAAAGAAAACTTTTTTGCTAACCACGCCCACAATCCTAATTTCTTCATATAGTATGTTATATCATTTGGTTTGGCTTGAGCCAGCATCATGTATTAAATTTTCACAATATTCTGGCAAAATATGTGAGAGCAACAGGGGGAGGCCACTTTTGCGAGCTCACCATGCTACCGGCAGAAAAATCTACGGACATCTAAATCCCACATTTTTCCCAAATAGTTTCCCAATGTAAGTTGAGGAGTTAAGAAGCGATAGAGCGGAATCTCTTAAAGGAGTTTAAATTTGTAAGCGTACAAAAGGTGATATTTTATTTTTAAGATAGTGGCCTCTTCCTAAGGTCAAAGGTCGACAAAACTTTGGTTGTGGTTGTGAATTTGGTTTTCCCATATTGTGCGAAAATTGCCAAATTTCACGCTTTGCCAAAAAATGACTGCCAAGCAATAGGACCTGTGGCCATCCCATAAGAATTTCAAAACTTCCTTTGCATATCCCTGACATGTGTGTTTAAGTTTTGTTGGTGAATTTTATATTTTATATTATAATATACATTTTCAATCCTCATAAAAGATTTTGGCCCCATTCATTTTTTTGGACAGTTTCCAACTGTGATGTCATCATTTTTTTGGTGTTCGCTATGCCCAAAATTCTTTCTCACCGGAATGTGTGTGCAGATTTTGGTGAGCTTTTGTGTCAAGGGCGAAATGTTTGCTCAAAGGCGCAGTATGAAAGAAGGATCTCAAACACAAAATGCTCCTGTCAGTCGACATAAAACTATACGGCCTTTGCAGATGTTCACAGTAAACGTCAGACTAAAATAGATTTCTGCTTGTCTTTAGAACAAAAGTAGAACAGGAAAAAGCAGCGAGAATTGAGAATTGAACCTTTTTTGTGTCTATTGAGCAAACTGATGCAATAAGTAATAAGGATCTTTTCTTTTCTAGAATAGCATCTCTATAACATATGCAATGCCACTTAATAAGGGTGTGCCAGCGCCATTATTAATGTAATGACTCCAGATGATTGGAAAACAAATGACGCACTGTTTCCAGTGCAGCTGTGGATCACAGACCCATAACCCTCAGCTCCACTGAGAGCTGTAAGTCAGCTAAATGAGAGAGCTATCGTTACATTCACAGCCCCTTTTTTCTGCCATTAAGAGGTTTAAGAAAAAAAAACAATCAGGGCCTGAGACTCACTCCACGGAACGTGGCCACCTCAACAAGGACCTCAGTTATGTGGGCTCCACTTCCACAGTAATAATCAGCAGACGGAGGGGGGTACTACGCAGAACATTTCAAGTGACCACAGGTGGGGAGACATGCACCCATGAGGCTGCTACTGTTCCAGTCTGATTCATGCACATATCCACACATAAAAACTCAGCCAAGTGATTACAAGTTGGTTAATGAGTAACATTCTCCAAACCGCCGGCTATTGCTGTGTCTTTAGGGTACTTTACTTGATAACAGATTTTGCTTCCTCTAGGACCTCCCGCTTTTTGTCAAATACAAATCAGAGGTTAAATTTAGAGTCAAAAGTCATGTAAATCAAAAGTGTGCTGGATGGAGAAAGACAATGTGACATTGGAACCTAACTAAAAGTAATCCAGATCTCAATGAACGTCAGCGGCAAACTCTTCTTAAGCACAATCCTTAAAAAGAAAGAGTTAAAAAAATAAAATGAAATGTTCCATGTAAACATGCATCACACGTACTGTGATTTATATGAGGATCTAAACATTGGCTGACACATGGTTGACACATGCAGAGTGTCAGCCACATGTTAGAATTAGGAAACCAAATGAAAACAGTCAAGTGTGAAGAGCTCGTCATGGTTTTTGGGCATGTTTACACCCATAGCAACGTGCTCTGGAGAGTAAACCTTATTGAAACGCACAAACTTTGAGCAAAGCTAATCATTAAAGGGGTTAACCACTCCATGCAAACAGCGCCAAATGAACTGTTTAAATATTACATCTCATCGTGAGAGGGACGTTTGAGCTGCAAGCAAAATAAAACACACTTTTAGAAGCAGAAATTTTGTATTGTATTATTATGTATTTACATATTTAAGAGTGAACACTAGTGGATTCCTCCCATTTAATAACTTCATTCTGCAAAAACAAGTTGTAACACATGCAACCAGCCAACAAGATGACACAGGACATATGCAGATGTGTCGGTGGGGCATTGTGCTCGTCATCACAGAGCAAAATACATTTAGATTTAGTTAGGTATAATTTGAAACATTCAGTTCTCACAATAATTTGACAGTGTTATAGCTTGGGGCCCATAAATTATTTCAAAATAAAACTTTTTTTTCTTGTTTTTAACAAGTACAATGATATTTTTACCTGAAAATAATGCAAATTTACACAATCCAATGTATGTCATATTGATTGTGGAGGTTATCTTCACTCTTTAGCATTCCAAATCAGCTGAATTAATGGTAATAGAAGGAGATACTTTCAGAATTTGACACACTCTCTGCCCCAACCAACACAACAAAACCTGACTTTATAGAAGAGGATTTAAATCAGCAACAACTTAAAACTTGTTGCAGTTTACAGAGCAGATACTTAGCTTTGTGCTTGTAATGTGATCTTAAAATGTTCAAATGTAGTATAGATACTAACAAAAAGAGATTAGAATCAGAGATTCATTTATAAAGATGAGATCTGGTATGGTTGCCAAATATGGTACATGATGGAACACTTAAAGACCATTTCTAATGATTTTTGTGCTATTTGTGTTATTAACACGTTGTTGTGGCATTTTTCTCATGATGGAGGACATATATACATAAAAAAATGTTAAGCTTAAAATAGTATTTCTGTATATTTTTTGTGCTATTTGTTGTGAATGAGGAGCAGACAAAAAATGCAAATGGAAAAAGCTTGTAGCTGGGATGTAGGTGCTACTATTGGCGCCACAAGCATCCACTTGCAGACAAATAGATCCATGTGCGTCTTCGTTTTTCTTTGTTGTTAGGATCAAAATGCTGAAATTGCCTTTTGATAGTTCAGTGACCATTAAATCCCTTTATTTCTAAATACTGTAGTTCTCACTAGTCGTGTTCCACCAACAGGGCTTTTGTCCCTTTTTTTTTACTCTTTTAGAAAAGTTCGGGACAAATTAATGATAATCAGCTGAAATGGCATCAAATGATTTCAACTGAGCTCAGTGCAGCCCTTTAGTATATCAGACATGCCTTCTGTCCTTCTGCATAAAGTCTTTGGAGAAACTCAACAAACTGTGAGATTACATTTCCCCTTCAGTCGGTTCCATCATGATCTTTCTTTTCAAAGCAGTTAAAAATAAAACATGCAAATACTCTATATGAAAATTAGGACTATAAAACACCATCAGTTAACAGACAATGTGCACACAATGCTAGTGCAGCGTTTGCAAATATAGGTAAAAGAGTGGTATTGGATAAATGCCAACAACATCACTTCGAGCTCCATAATGCTGCCATGCTCACTGATATTGTTATTATGTACAAGTGGAACAAAAGCATGAAAAGAGGAAGTGGAAACAAATCCTTTGTTTGAAGAAGTCTGTTTTTAACAATGAAAACAGGTTGTTAAATGTCTATCTGTACTGGCTACAGGCTGGCTAAGTTGACAGATAACATTACAATCTAAAGCCCTCTACATCAAAAAATTCGAGTTTTTTAAAATTAAGATGTTTTTTACCCTTTAAATCACAGAGAAAAAAAATCACTGTAGTCATTTTTTATAAAATACAGGTCTAGATATTAATAATTATGATATGCTGGAAGATTAACTAAGTTCTTGTTCACAATAATATGAGTTTAAGATACGAAAATATAAAAAATATTATTCATGATTGTTCATGAAAAAAGCACCTTACTTACCCAATGTCTCAAATTTGATTCACACATTTTAAACTTGGTGTAACTGTATTATAAAGAATTAATTATAAATCAATTTTGCATTTGTTTTTAACACAACAATAGATCAGTATTTCTCACCATAACGTTTTGAAAACTTGCTAAACGGTTTTGGCCAAAAGTGTTTTTGGGATTTTATGGTGGAAGCCATTTTGCAGGGAGCAAGAGAGAGCATTCTACCGCCCCTAGTGGAATGATGATGAACTACAGGGAAGAAAACAAGAACCAAGTTATGTACAATGAGTTTGTAACCCTTGTGCTATCCTAGGCACTTTACCATTGGGAGTTGGGTCATCTAGACCCACTAGACAGTGCGTTAAACATATTTTCTTCAATGATTTGTGAACCTCACTGGTGTCCATGGATTACATGAAATCTTTCCACCTTTATCCACCTTTGTCATGGTAGGGAGAACACGTCAATGTAAGGGTGGGATCATCTAAGATAGCACAAGGGTTAAGGAAAGTTTGGGTCATACGAGTGAGAAAGGGGTATCAGAATTGTGTGTATCAAATGTAATAGGAATGGTTGTATAGGGTTTACTATAATGCAGTTTTTTTCCAGTGGAGCGATTTACAACTATGGAATAGGTTAAATTTTGTCCTGTTGAACACAACATTTTTGTCATATTACTTTTCACTATGTTGTGCAGTTAAATGAACCAAGAGTTAAGGCCCGTACACACCGGGACGAATATTCGCCAGGCGTTATTCGCCAGTGTTTTTCGCCAAGTTTTTTGTGTTCACACCCAGGCGATTTTCGCTGACGATGAGCCGAGCGAACATGCAATTTCATTCCCTGACATTAGATGGCGCTTAATGTAAAACAGAAATACTCCTGTACACAAGGTGGCGCTGCGCAACTTTACGCTTCTTAAAGTCGCTTTTCACTCAGAAGAAGAGAGCAAGTATTTACGCGCTTGTCAGAGTCATACAAAGAAAACATGAATATTTCAAGCACCAGTTGCTCCAACTGGTGCTTGGTTCGGGGATATTTTAGAATGTCCGTCATTATTTCTTCGCGGCTGTGTAGATGTAACTTGGCGTCTATCTTCTTCGCTGGTATGTGTGCTCAGCAAGGCAGTTTTGTGTTTGAGCGCCCCCAAGTTGTGTTTTACTGTAACTTCAGAGGCTCCAGACACGTGTGCAAAAGCGCTGTTCTCATTGGTCGAATAGATTTCGACGCGACGCGTCAAAAAAAAAAAACGAACCCGAGGCGTTTTTTTTTTACGCTTTGACGCGTGGCGTTTTTTCGCGTCGGTGTGCACACTCTCATTGGTGCCCTTTGTTTAGTCACGAGGAATTAAACGTCGGCAAAAATCGCACGCGAAATTCGTCCCGGTGTGTCGGGCCTTTAGAGTGTATAAAATCACTGTGATAAAGAGTGACTCAAAAGATTTGGTCCAATGACAGTGCAGAGGATTCTTTGTTCTAAACTCAGCTTGAAGTTAAGCAACACACAGTGGCTCAGCAAGTGTGGCACAGACAGAAGCAGGGGAATTCTGTGCTTTGTTGCTGCCACTGCTGTCATGCTCTAAATGTCAGGAAGTTAAAGATTTAGTTCAATAAAAGCTTAAAAAACAAGGAAAGTTTAGTTTTTTTGTGTAATTTCAAATTATCTTATTAAGATAATTCTTAATAAGATAAGAAGAGTTTGTCTTTTAAATATGCAGTTGTTAAACCTCTTCTGAAAAAGCCCAGTTTAGATCCTAGCAATCTGGCCAACAATAAACCAATATCAAATCACCCCTTTATTTCAAAACTCATAGATAGAGTTGTAGATAAGCAGCTTTACCGCCACCTACAAGAAAATTGCCACTTTGAAGACTTTAGGTCAGGGTTTAGACCTCACCACAGCACGGAAAATGCACTAGTTAGAGTCTTGACTTGTTATTGGCCTCAGAAAAGGGACTACTTTCTATTCTGGTCCTGTTAGACCTCAGTGCAGCCTTTGACACCATTGACCACAGTATTTTACTCCAAAGATTAGATTATGACGAATAGATCAGAGGATCTGCCATCCAGTGGTTTGAATCCTATTTATCCGATAGGTACCAGTTCGTTAATGTAAATGGACAGTCCTCTCAGTGCACTCCAGTTAACTATGGAATGCCACAGAGCTCAGTTTTAGGACCCATCCTGTTTATGATCTACATGCTTCCCTTAGGAAACATAATCAGGAAACACAGCATTAATTTTCATTGTTATGCTGACGATACGCAGTTGTATTTATCTATTAAACAAGACCAGAATGACAATATGGAGAAACTAAATGCCAGCATCAGAGACATCAAGACCTGGATGACAATTAATTACCTCCTCCGGAACCCAGAAAAAACTGAGGTCATTATGGCTACGTTCACACTGCAGGGCTTAATGCTCAATTCGGATTTTTTGAAAAAATCCGAATTATTTGCTAGACCGTTCACATTTCCAAGTAAATCCGAACTTTTGTGATCTCCAGTGTGACCGTGACACGACCCAAACGAGACCCGCATGCGCAGAAGCCAGAAGAATACTCAACGGTGAACGACGTCACTTGTTGTTTGCGGAGCAAACGTTAACAATGGATGTCAACAACAGTGTTGTCAAAAGCGGAGCTCTTTTTGTAATATTAAATTTATTTTCACAAAGGAGCAGCACAATTACAATCTTCTCATTTTAAGAAGGCAATGGAGTCGGGATCGTCTGTACCCACTGTTGTGGAAAGGAAAGTGTTTGTGTTGGGGCCGCGCGCCCGCGTGTGTGTGCAAGCGCGGGCCGCGATAGAGAATAGGGGGGGGGGGGGGCAGTGTGGGCGCGCATTCATGTTGTGTGTTACGGAGGAAGGATGACGGTAATAGAAGAAGGTTTCCCCCAGATTAAATGCTATGGACTTTTTATTAACCCGTTCTGGAGAATCTAAGGATCAGAACAGGGAGGAGGTGTCAAGGTTTGAGGTAGACACAAAATTGCAGGACGCAGGATCTTCCAGTAAGAACTCGAATTTAATAGTCAAGTTGCTCTTAAGCCAAAGGAGTCATGTAACTAAGTGAACAACACAAAACAATCTGGCAACAAGTGCAGGGGAGACGCAGACTATAAGCATGAGGATAGATTAAACAATTACAAACAGGTGCGCACATCAGGGAGGACAGGTGAACACACTGAGGGAAGGTCAAGACAACTGAAATGAGAGGACATGTGAGATACAGGAAGTAACAAAATAAAAGCTGAAACAAAACCCATTCTCACCCTGGCTCCTATACCTCACAGTACCCCCTCCTCAACGGGCGCCTCCGGGCGCACCGCCGGGCTTGTCCGGATGACGCCTATGAAAGTCCCGAATTAGAGTCTTGCACAGTATCCTGGAGGATGGTTCCCAGGACCTCTCCTCAGGCCCGTATCCCTTCCAGTCTACAAGGTACTGAAGGCCCCTTCCTCGCCGTCTGACGTCCAGCAGGCGGCGCACATCGTAGGCAGGCTGACCATCAATGATGCGAGGAGGAGGTGGTGGAGGGGATGACTGTTGCAGCCGACTCGTGACATGTGGCTTAATCTGGGAAACATGGAAAACGGGATGGACCCGCATGGATCTTGGTAGGCGTAGTCTCACTGCCACAGGGTTAATGACCTTCAACACCTCAAAAGGTCCGATGTACTTTGGAGAGAGTTTCTTCGATTCTGTCCGGAGCTTTATGTTTGCTGTTGAAAGCAGGACGGACTGACCTGGTGAGTATGCGGGTGCAGGAGCACGATGCCTGTCAGCCAGTCTCTTGTTGGTTTCAGAAGAGCGAAGCAGGGCAGCACGAGCCTCTCTCCAGACGCGTCTGCAGCGGCGATATAGGTGCTGGACCGATGAAACCGCAACTTCTCTCTCCTGCTCCGGAAACAAGGGGGGTTGGTAGCCCAGGGAACATTCGAAAGGGGACATTCCTGAGGCTGATGAGGTCAGGGAGTTGTGGGCATATTCAACCCAGGGCAGAAAGGAGCTCCAGGAGGTCTGGTGGCGAGAACAGACGCATCGGAGGGCTACCTCTAGGTCTTGGTTCGTTCTTTCAGCCTGCCCATTAGACTGGGGATGAAAACCTGAAGAGAGGCTGGCAGTGGCACCAAAAGCAGTGCAGAAGGCCTTCCACACTCTAGATATAAACTGTGGTCCCCGATCCGAGACCATGTCCACCGGAATGCCGTGCAGCCTGAAGACGTGAGTCATGACTAGTTTTGCGGTCAATGCAGCAGACGGCAGCTTGTTTAAGGCCACAAAGTGGGCGGCCTTGGAAAAACGGTCCACCACTGTCATGACTACGGTTTTACCCATAGAGGGGGGCAGACCAGTTACAAAGTCCAATGCAATGTGGGACCATGGGCGGCTCGGAACAGATAAGGGATGGAGAAGTCCAGCAGGTGGGCGATTACTGACCTTGTTCTGAGCACAGACTATGCAGGAAGAAACAAACTCCTTGGTGTCCTGTGTCAGACTGGGCCACCAGAACCGGCGACGCAGAAATGAGATGGTTCTGCGGACCCCTGGGTGACAGGTCAGACGAGATGCGTGAGCCCACTGGAGGACCTGACTTCTTACAGTCTTAGGAACGAAAAGTCTGTCTGAAGGGCCCCCTCCAGGGTCTGGTTCCTGGGTTTGTGCAGCCTTGATGTCCCTCTCCAGCTGCCATGAGAGCGCGCCCAGAACACAGGAGGTAGGAAGTATAGTTGCGGACTGCTGGACCACCGCGGCTGGTTCCTGTTGTCGTGAAAGGGCGTCCGGCTTGATGTTTTTGGAGCCAGGACGGTAGGACACCACAAAGTCAAAACGATTGAAAAACAATGACCACCGCGCCTGCCTGGGATTCAGCCGTTTTGCAGTCCGGATGTAGGACAGATTCTTGTGATCGGTCCAGACCACAAATGGCTGAGCCGCCCCCTCCAACCAGTGCCTCCATTCTTCTAAAGCAAGCCTAATGGCCAGCAGTTCCTTGTCCCCCACGTCATAATTAGTCTCTGCTGGAGTAAGCCGACGAGAGAAGAATGCGCAAGGATGCAGTTTGTGATCTGCACCCATCCGTTGAGACAAAACAGCCCCTACCCCACTGTCAGAAGCGTCTACCTCCACTATAAACTGGTTGGCAGGGTCGGGTTGAGCCAGGACAGGCGCAGAGGTAAAGAGCTGCTTGAGCTTCCGGAAAGCAGAGTCTGCAGCTACCGTCCATTGAAAATGTGAGGAGGTGGAGGTCAGGCCCGTAAGCGGCGCAGCTACAGAGCTGTAATTTCTAATGAATCTACGTAGAAAATTGGCAAATCCCAAAAACCGCTGGAGCTGTTTGCGGCTAGTAGGAATAGGCCAATTCACCACTGCGCTCACCTTAGCCGGATCCGGTCTCACCTCCCCACCAGCAACTACAAAGCCCAGGAATGACACACTGGGGGAGTGAAACTCGCACTTCTCTGCCTTCACATACAGCTTATTCTCCAGCAGCCGCTGGAGCACCAGACGAACATGCCGCCTATGTTCGCTGGGATCCCTGGAGAAGATAAGGATGTCATCCAAATAAACAAAAACGAAACGATGGATGAAGTCCCGTAACACATCATTAATCATCCCCTGAAATACTGCAGGGGCATTTGAAAGTCCAAAAGGCATAACTAAATACTCATAATGTCCGAGTGGAGTGCTGAATGCAGTCTTCCACTCATCACCAGCCCTGATGCGCACCAGGTAATAAGCGTTGCGCAAATCCAGCTTTGTGAAAACACGGGCCTCCTGGAGGGCCTCAAATGCAGAATTCATAAGAGGAAGAGGATAACGGTTCTTTATGGTGATTTCATTCAGCCCACGATAGTCAATACATGGGCGGAGGGTGCCATCCTTCTTCCCAACAAAAAAAAATCCAGCACTAACAGGAGATGAAGACGGTCTAATCAGACCTGTGCTCAGGGAGTCAGCGATATACTGCTCCATGGCTTCCCTCTCCGGTCTTGACAGGCTGAAAAGCCGACTCTTAGGCAGAGCAGCACCAGGTTGCAGGTCTATGGAGCAGTCGTAGGGTCTGTGAGGAGGTAAAGAGAGTGCTCGTGATTTAGAAAAAACCTCCCCTAGGTCATGATATTCAGACGGTACTTTGGAGAGGTCATGTGAGGACGGCTGCCTAACTGGGACTGCGGGATCAGCTCCCGGAGGCCGAGCCGAACGCAAGCAGGCAGTATGGCAGTGATCGCTCCAACTGCTGATCCGGTTGGTGGGCCAGTCAATAACAGGGTTATGAGTAATAAGCCAAGGATAACCTAAAACAACCGGATTGTGAGAGGATTGAAACAGGAAAAAACGGGTGTGCTCATGATGGTTCCCAGAGATGATGAGGTGGACAGGCTCAGTGACCTGGTTAACAGTGGCCACAGCCTCACCATTAAGAGAGACGACCTGCAAAGGACGGGGTAGTGACTCAGTCTTTAAGCCTGCCTGCTTGGCCAGCTCGGCATCCATGAGGTTCTGTTCAGCACCTGAGTCTAACAAAGCCTGAACAGGAATCCCCCTACCCTCAAACATAATATGACCCTTCAGGAGACAGGAAGTAGATCTGGTGGGCATTTGGCCACCACTCGTCAGTGTGCCCACTCTCAATGACGAGCGGCGGCGTTTGGGCAATCCCTGCAGAAATGACCCCGCCGTCCACAGTAAAGGCACTCACCTGCCGTCATCCGCCGTACACGCTCTGAGGGAGACAGACGACCCCGACCCAGCTGCATAGGCTCATCCATCAGCGGAGCTGGAGTCTCTGTGGGAGCAGCAGAAGGAGGTGAGTAATGTGGGACGTGGTCACTGGAGTGCCCCCTGGGTTGAACAGTCTCCAGCCGGCGTCCCCGCCTGCGATCCTGCAGCCTGTTGTCAATCCTGATCGCCAGGGCGATGAGGAGCTCCAGGGATGATGGTAGATCCAAAGGAGCGAGGTGGTCCTTCATCTCCTCAGAAAGTCCCTCTAGGAAGGCGTCCGTGAGCGCCGCGGGGTTCCAATCGCTCTCCGAAGCGAGAGTCCGGAACTCAATGGCGTAATCCGCCACACGCCGCCTCCCCTGTCTCAGCCGCATCAGCGCCCGAGCTGCCTCCCGTCCCGGCTTTGTGTGCTGGAACACAAGGGTGAAGGCCTCGAGAAAGGCTGGGAGAGATGCGCAGGTGGCTGCTCCACGTTGCCACTCCGCGGTGGCCCACGCTCCGGCTCTCCCGGTGAGGTGAGATATGATGAAAGCCACTCTGGAGCGATCCGTGGGGTAGTTCACAGCCTGCAACTCAAAGTGGAGCTCACATTGGGTGATAAACGCCCGACAGTCCCCGGAGTCGCCCGAAAATCTCTCCGGTCGGGCCAGCTGAGCCGCGGGGGCGACAGATGTCTGGACAGGAGTCAGATGCACCGAAGCAGGGGAGGGAGAATGGAGTGGAGGTGTTGATGGAGGGTGCTGGATCCGTCCCGCTAGCTGCTCGATCTGCTTACTGACTGCGGTCAGCTGTTGCTCATGGCGATCAGACATCTCCAGTAAACCTCGCCGAAGAAAGCTCAGCTGTTCCTCCTGCTGACGGATCATCCACTCCTGGCTGGGGAGTCCCGCATGTGATGTGCCTGCGTCCGCTGTGTCCATTTTTAAGGCCAGATTGTAATGTCAAGGTTTGAGGTAGACACAAAATTGCAGGACGCAGGATCTTCCAGTAAGAACTCGAATTTAATAGTCAAGTTGCTCTTAAGCCAAAGGAGTCATGTAACTAAGTGAACAACACAAAACAATCTGGCAACAAGTGCAGGGGAGACGCAGACTATAAGCATGAGGATAGATTAAACAATTACAAACAGGTGCGCACATCAGGGAGGACAGGTGAACACACTGAGGGAAGGTCAAGACAACTGAAATGAGAGGACATGTGAGATACAGGAAGTAACAAAATAAAAGCTGAAACAAAACCCATTCTCACCCTGGCTCCTATACCTCACAGGAGGAGGAGGATCGCCTCGGGTCCCCCGCGCTTGAGCACGGTCGGAAAGGGGAGAAAGAAAAAAAGTTATCGCGGGAAAGGTTCAACACCACGCTCTGCCATTTATCTGGAATTTTTTTCAAAAACCGCCCAGTTGCGATAAGAGCCCTGGAGTTTGGCCTGAAAAGAGCGATCACCCCACATATTAATCCAATCAGTGAACTCCCTTCCCTTCCACTGTCTGGTCTCAGCAGCATCGTCCACCATGGTTGATGTTTACGTTCTCGTTCCCGCCTACTTCAACGCAGAATGATGACGTTTGTTGCGTGTCGATGACGTACGGTTCGGAATCAAGTCGCCTGGCCGGTCAGACGGCGGTCGCAATTGAAAAGAACGACTACAATTCGGAATCAGGACTGCAAATCCACGGGGCCTGGGTCGCAATTGAAAAGATCGGATCTGTGTCATTCAGACTGTCATAAAAAGATCGGAATTGGGCCGCTTAGGGGCAAAAAATTCAGAATTGGGTCGTTTCAGCCTGCAGTGTGAACGTAGCCTAAATTAGGTCCTAAAAACCTCACAGATGCTATGTCTGCTCAGATAGTCTCCCTGGATGGCATAAGTATAGCCCCCAATTCCACAGTTAGAAACCTTGGAGTTTTATTTGACCAGGATTTATCATTTAAGGCTCACATATCTCAGGCGTGTAGAACTGCCTTTTTTCACCTGCGGAATATTGCTAAGATCAGAAATATACTTTCTAAGAGTGATGCTGAAAAACTCATTCATGCATTTGTGACGTCGAGGCTGGATTACTGTAACTCTTTGTTAGCAGCGTGTCCTAAGAGTTCCTTAAGAATTCTCCAGCTTGTTCAGGATGCAGCAGCTAGATTGTTAGCAGGAACTAGCAGAAGAGATCACATCACTCCTGTGTTAGTTTCACTTCACTGGCTCCCAGTTGATTCTAGAATCAAGATCCTCCTGTTAACCTATAAGGCCTTACATGGACTGGCCCCATCCTACATTAAGAACCTCATAGTGCCTTACCACCCAAACAGAACACTTCGCTCACAAAATGCAGGACTGCTTGTGGTTCCAAGAATTTGTAAAAGTACAGTTGGAGGTAGAGAGTTTAGCCACCAAGCCCCTATTTTATGGAACTCCCAACTCACAGTTTCTACATTCAAAGTTAGACTAAAAACATTCCTCTTTGGACAGGCTTATTATCAGACTAGCTAGTATTCAGAGATTATTTAACCTAATGTTAATTGTGTTTAAATTAAACTTGATAACAATAACAATTAGTTGTCAGTAGGCTGCTAGTAATTTTGAAGCTGGGGTAGCTATGGTGCACTGGGGTTCTGTCCTCTGTTCTCATCAACTTCTACCCTCCTTCTCTCCTCTATTCTTGATTATTATTCATCATTTAGTTCCCTCTGTTTGGTGCAGTGCGATTCATGTACTCTCCCTATTTCCCACTCACCCGGAGGGGAGTGGGAGTGCTTCCAGATTCCAGTTCGCTCATCCGTGCTCCTGTACCTGGCCGTGTACCTCGTCTCTGGCTCGCCTCTACTACTGCTCCCACACCTGGCTGTGGATCCTGTCTCCGGCTCGACTCGCGCTCCCGACTGTCCCCCCACCTCCATCTGGATGAAGCTTGTCTTCTGGACTTTAAATATGTAGTTGTAGAGTTAGATAAGTTCATTCTTTTCTATGAGTTCTGGTCTGCCTGGGGGAGGATCCCTCCTTCATGTGGACACCCCTGAGGTTTCTTTGTTTTTTCCGGAATCTGTTTTTTTAGGAGTTTTTTCCTTACCGCGAAGGAGGGTCTAAGGGCAGGGATGTCCAGTTTGGCTTAGTCTGTTTGTTAGTTCAATTTAGTATTTTCCTATTGAATTCTATATTCATGATCCTTTTGATTTTCTGTTTTACTTTTTCAGAAAACCGATAAGAAGCCCATCGAGACGACTGTTGTTGTGAATTTGGGCTATACAAATAAAATGGAATAGAATTGAAATTGAATTTAATGTAGAATTTTATTTTATTTTATCTGGTTCCTTAACCTTTTAACATTTTAGCTGTCGCTGGCCACATCTAAATACCACACGCTCTTTAAAATACCATTTTCACCATCAACGTGAATCAGCTGATTCTGAACGTAACGATGCAAAGCTGCTTTTCTCCACTTCAGAATTCGCTGGATTTACGTTAATTGCTTAAATGATTTAAGAGTTACAGTAGTTGAAAGCACGTCAACACTGTAGCTGTGGTATTAAAGGGTTAAATATGCCATCTGAGCATAAAAATCATCCAACAAAATGAAAATTTAAAGGTTACTGAAGTGGAAGTCACAGTCCTCCCCTGGGAAAGGTGACACACCCAGGAAGATGAAGATCTTAATTAGTCTGCACTGGTGACAAAGCCCATCAGCCTCTGGTTACAATCACCTGGGAACCTCCAACACAACGACACTCACACTGAAATAACACCACAAGATTACAGGGAAGGGGCTTAAAGTGTCACAAACACCTCTGAGCTATACGAAAACCTTCCAGTTAAGCAACATTACAAAGGTCATGCTAAAAATGATGCCGTGTGTGCTCATGGGTAAACTTTTATGAACATTTATAAAAATGTAGCTCATTTTGATGTAATTTAAATCTTTAATTATCATTTTCAGAGTAAATTTTGTGATGTGATGTTTTTATAAGCTCCTAAAAACCTTAGACAGAGATGTCGTCCATTCACCCTTGTGCTATCCTAGGCACTTTAACATTGGGAGTTGGGTCATCTAGACCCACTAGACAGTGCGCTGAACCTTTTTTCTTCAATGATTTGTGATCTTCACTGGTGTCCATGGATTACATGAAACCTTTCCACCTTTATCCACCTTTGTCATGGTAGGGAGAACACGTCAATAAAAGGGTGGGGTCATCTAAGATAGCACAAGGCTTAAAGAATGACATTAAAACAGACAAAAAAACCTGCAACCCTTCCTTGGCTGTCCCTAAATAACCTTAGATGTTTCTACAAAAAAGACACAGAAAAAGCCATTAAAAACACAAATAGACACAACAGGAGACATTTGAATCAGCTGTGATCCAACAGTGTAAATTGTATCATGACAGCAAAGTCTTAATGCCCTAGTCATAACTGCTTGTACGTGTGGATATGGGCTGTCTCCTGGTGAAAAATGGGCAAACCTGTATGGCTTGCGTAAAATCTTTAGATTGTAGACTAATCGATGAGCCTGCACAGAGAAATTGTGCATGCACATTGTCTTTGTACGGGCATGCTGCGTGCGACAGGTCTTAGTCACCCATTCACACACTGATAGCAATACACATCTGATTTAGCTTAAATAATTAACTATTAACTGTTTTAAAGTCATTAAATACTGTATAACTATCTGAGGGTAGTGGAGTCTAAGGTGCAACTTGAAAGCTTTTTATTCTCACTACTTTGCCATTTTCTTTGAACTTTGTTCTGAACTTACTTAGATATAAATATTCAAAACCTTGGGCAGATGTATAAAAATCAATGTCTGTTCCCACAATTGTTTTATTCAAATGCAGAGAAACTTGACTGTAACCAATTTTAATGGGGAGGAGTAAACTTGATCTAATTTCCCCCGCACTGCTTTAGGGAATTCTTCTCCAGTAATGATTGTCAATAGAACACTCAAAATAGTTCACTGGTTAAAAGTGACAGTTCAAGAAATCAGACGACGGTTCACTTTTATCCTTTTACTCTTTTTTTCTTTTCTTTTTTGCCACATCTGACACTTGACTCTGCACTTCTTACATCTGTTGCTCTGCAGCTGTACATTGCATCTGTGTCGAAACAATGCCTCTAAAGTAAACGTCTAGGTGAAGTTAGAGGACAATCAACCCTGTGTTTTCTTTCCTGGAGCTTTATGAGTGAATCATGCAGCATCCAGACGTCTAGACATGCCTCTGTTGGTCTGCAGCCCCACATGGCCTTAAGGCAAATGGCCGACACAGACACCCACTATCAACACTGGAAAGGTGCGGGGGTGGGGGGTTTCTAACTTGATCCAATCATCTTACATGTCGTTTGGACTGAGTATAAATCCAACTGAGAGGTCAACCGATCAAGGGTTAGAATGGGGGTTTTGTGTGTGCGTGTATGTCTGCCTCCTGCAGGTGTGTGAGTGGAGGATTAAAGGCTAGTTGTGGGACTTAGAGGCTGGTACTTTTAGAAAAACTTAGTCAAACGAGTATTCTTTAAATTCACTTCCTAAACCTTTAAAAAAAAGTCATTTTTTTATTGTTTAGCAATAAAGCAACTTTAGAAAACTTTATTTTATTAAAAACATAGGGGATTGAATGTTTTAAATCTGTTTTAAGGTTTCAGTGTAGTTAAAAAAAACAGATTGCTTTAGGATGGAGCATTAACTATCGTACTTAAAAGCACAAATTCCTAAATAAGAACACTTGAAATGTGAAAAGAAAAGAAAACTGTGAACATAAAAAACAAAAAAACATTTAAAGACCGAAATACGCATGACTTTTCTCAAGTGACTCACTTTTTAATGATTTATTTGTATTTTTTACATATTTTCCGCACTGTAGGGTGCACCAGATTATAAGGCGCACCGTCAATAAATGGTCGTTTTTCGTAATTGTGTCGCATATAAAGAGCATCGAACTATTAAGGAAGACAAAAGAGTCAGAGAAAAGTCTGTCTTTCAGTGAGACTTCACTCACAGTAAATATAGAACTTATTTGTAACACGCTACACGTTAGCCACGTTAGAAGTGTTAGTCACATTAGTGTATTTACAATACCTGGAATCCCCAACCTTGTTTGCACCATGTAAAAAACAGAGTGATACAGCTAAAATAAATGTTACTGTGACTACGCTATTCTAATGTTGATTTTCTCTCTGTAAAAAACCCCCACATAAGATTATTGCTGTTTTAACATAACAATGAATTGTTCTTGTCCCTTTTTAAAAAAATAAAAATGTTTTCTCACCCCTTTTGTAATTACTCACTTTAAAGGCATTTGTTTTTAGTTAAATAGCAATTTATAGATTTCTTTTTAACATAATAATGCATTCATTTTAGTCATTTAGGTAATTTTAACAGGAAAAAAGTGATTTAATGGTCCTTCAAGTTCTAATTAAAGTTGATCCTTTCCATTACATTTATGAAATGATGTAATGTCTGTGTTAGCTGAAAACATTTGTCACAGCTGTGCAGAATGACTGTGCGCTCTCAGGAGAAGTCTCAAAGTCTTCCTGATAAGAAAAAAAACAATCCTTCATCAAATAAATCAAACATTAAATCAGTCTAATCCAATAACTCCATGAACTCAATAATAATGAAGCTAAATTTACTGCTTATTCATCATGTTGAACATGTGGGTAAAACAAAAAAAACACATGCACGGTTTCAGCTGGGTATTTGTCATCACTTATTCATCTTCCACGCCAAAGCTCAGCCGGGGAATTTCCTGGCACATCATGTCCCAATGAAGCATCATGCTTGACTGGTATATATCTATTTTTTATGGATTCATGATGACTAATACTAAACCTTTCATCCTGTTCGCCTTTAAATTACCTAACGGTGATTGTTGTAAATGATGGGAACTCTCAGACTTTTCTCAGTCTCATTGTTGACAGAGTAGCCACAGCTGCATGCATCCTTCTTTGACCATGTTTTACACCAGGGCGTGCTGGTCTGCGGCTCACGAGGTAAAAAAAAAGAAGCAAAAACTGCTAACTTATTGGAAAATCCCTGACTTTAAATATGTTTCTTCATGATTGTGTTATGCTTCTTTGTTTAATCTGGCTTTTTTGTCAGTCTCAATTTATGACTAAGTCACATGCACCGGTACAAGGGGTTGACCGTACGGGTATTGCCGGTTTTGGGTTGTAGGCAGGTGTGGCTGGATCTTGAAGGGAGCGCAGGTGTGTCTTGCAGTTCCCTTGAGGCTTGTGGGGCCACAATGCATAAGGAACGTCATGAAACTGGAATGTACAGTGTCTTGTGTGTCTAGTAAGTGTATCGTAAAGTATTTGTAAAGGTATTGTAAGTTACACTCATGATGCATTGGTGATGATGTTGTACAACACTATACTCTAGTCAGTATAGTGAGATGCGTGCACATGCTGCACACATGGGGTGTGCAGGTGATATGTAAGGATGCCCACACAAATCGGATCATCTAATTTCCTCATTTCTAACAGTTCTGCACCAGAACACGCACTTATTACTTTAACAGCACTAACAGCCAGTGCACACTGCACAGCACACAAAAAAATGCAAAATCCCTACAATGTGCCCTCGTCTCACCTCATTCTTCCCCTATGTGTTGTATCAGTGTTCGCTACTGCCTGTCACCCGCAACATCCCCATAGAAAGATGTTCGTAACTGTTTTTGCTCTACAGGCTCAATGAATAGTCTACGAGTTTAAAATTCGGTGTGGCCAACCTGCGTGGCGTGCCCAGGTTTACCCATGTTTTTCCCACAGACTACCTGTATCCACCCAGAGGCAGTTCTCTCTAAGGCCTTATCTTACTTGGTTTACGTTTATATGGACTTGTTTTCTTACTAAATTTAAGCAGCTATAGGGGTTTTTACACCTATCAATGCTATCATAAAACATATTTCCAATCACAGTGCATGCAGTGCAATTCATGCCTTGTCCCTCCTTTCCACTCCCCTCCTGGGCAGTGGGAGTGATTCCAGTTTCCGGTTGGCTCATCTGTGCTCCTGTACCTGACCGTGTACCTCGTCTCTGACTCGTCTCTGCTCCTGCTCCTACACTTGGTCGTGGACCTTGCCTCTGGCTCGTCTTACGCCCCCTGCCGTCCCCCAACTCATCTGGATGAAGCTCATCTGGACGATTTAAACACGTAGTTGTAGAGTTAAATAAGCTAATTCTTCTCCAAGAGTTCTGGTGCATCGCCTGTCCCTCCTAGGAAGAGGATCTCTTCTTCATGTCTCCTTTTTTCACATTTGTTTTTTGGGAGTTTTTCCTTTCCGCGAAGGAGGGTCTAAGGGCAGAGATGCCCAGTTTAGCCTAGTCTGTTAAGTTTAGCTTAGTCATTACCTGTTGAATTTTATGACTTCATGTTCTTTATGATTTCACGTTTATTATACAAATTACCAGGATGAAGCCCATTAAGATGACTATTGATGTAAAATTGGGCTATAGGAATAAAATTGAAATGAACTGACAAAAAGACCTTTAAAACACAAAACGCTCAACAGTACAGTGTTTTATTTAACCCTTGTGCTATCTTAGATGACCCCACCCTTTCATTGACGTGTTATCCCTACCATGACAATGGACTTTAGTCCAGATGACAGCCCCTAAACCTACTACAATAAATGCCATTGAAGAAAAATGTAAACATCTACCAGTCTATCTTTCTTAATTTTGTTACAAACTTTTTTCATCTTAAATTATGTCTGCATTTGCAACAAGCTGCTAACAAAAAAAGCTAAACACAAATAAACAGTTTCATTTCCTTGTCTGATCACATGCTGCATGCAGTGCATTGAGTCAGTGGAAATCCAGATAAACTGCCTTTTCTGCCAATGTATTTCAGAGGCAAAAGCAAATGACCAAGGCTGAGAATTCCGGCTAATGCGTATCGAAATAGCAAGAGGTGTGGACAGGCACTGACTTCTGAAAGCCAGTAAAAAGTGAACATGAATACAAATTGTGACCTAAGGAAAACTCAGTTATCTTCGAAAAAAGATGTCGGGACTTGTGCTTAAGTTTAAAAATCTACTTTTGAGCAAAACTGTTCTGCCTCCATGGAGAGCTTGGAAAGGGAGACTTCATGGTCTCCAAAAATAAATACAATTAACCTCTTTTAGCATGTTTCTTGCAGGAGCTTTTTATAGGCACAGCAGGTTGTGTAAAGCTCAACAATTACATAATTGCACCTTGAACAGGAGACTCAGCATGTCTGCCTTTCTCTAGACATTTAAAACACCTCAGTCTAATCACTTCCACAACTTAGTGTAAAAAAAAACATACAAAAGCAAAGGAATCCTGAAATGTTTGCTATTTAGTGAGGTATGGTTGATTCAATTTTACATTTTCAATCATATTTTATTTTTTCGTAAATAAAACTGTATTTTTTATGTTCTAGAACAAAATGTGTTGGCTTTTTTGTTAGAATCTGTGCTTGTAAAAATAAAAAAAGAAAACCTTACTGAAAAGGAAAAAATAAATGGCTCACTATATATCTGTAGTAAAAATGATTACATCTGATAGTTTACACGGCTGTATTCAGGGTGGACACATTTGGCTCGCTTAACGTGAACCAGAGTTGGTTTACCCCAATAATCAAGAACACATTTTCAATCTGAATGCCCAGGCGAAACCTGGTCCAGGACCAGAACCTGCTTTTGGACCTATCGGTTCTTGGTTTGTTTCCAATCAAACTGAGCGTTGCTCTGAGTTTTCCTCAATCTGAATGCAATCCAATCCTGGAGTGGAACAACTGAAACAAAAGGCCCCCGTAGCCGGGTATTATGGGATATAAACACGGTAAGAAGGAAGTGCCCATGACGATGAGACACAGCAACACATTGAAATTTGGTCAGATGAATGCAGGCTCATTAAAACAACTTTTAACGTGATTCACATTCCTTCTCACTGTTTTTTCAACAATCTATAAGTCATAAACACTTATCAGCACACCTTCCGAGCTGACATCTCCTCAGTGATCACCTTGTAGAATGCCTCCGCTGTACCAAAGCAGCAGTAAAAAGTATTGTACCTGACGATGATACAGACGTTCAAAATCGGTGAGCGAAATATAAAGTTTGAATAAGTGAACCATCCCCCATTGCTTTGCCCCACCCTCCTAAATAATTATTCAAGATTTTCAGATCACACTAGAGATCAAGTCTGTAATGACTTGGTTTCAATGTTTAGTTTGGTTAAACATTTGCTGAGGGGTTAGTCAGGCTTAGTCCAAGTCAACAGAAAATGATTAAAAGTCAGAGTCCCCTACAGCAACAGAAATCCAACTTTTTTGGGTGTGTGATGCATGCAAAGCAGTGTAATTGAAGCCTCTATGTATTCAACACGCCTCTTTCCTCCTCCCACTCTCTGATGTAAAGCTGATTAGACAGCACCCACACTTCCGTCTCCCCCCTCTCTGACCTGCTGAAAAGCTGCTAATTATAGACCGACCCTGACAGTACGGCTTCATGGTCAACTGCTGCCCTCCCACTCAATGTCCAAAAACTAGTAATTATACAAATAACATGGCTGTGGGTCAAAAGCTCCCACAGTCTTTTCTGGCACTTATCAACCAGCAGACAGCGAGCATGCTCACGAATGAGAGGGGCACGTGGGTGTGTCAGGCATCCATTTAGAACTCCCAGAACTCCCTTTTTCAAAGGTGTATAATATTCATTTGAGAATCTTGTAAAAGCTGCAATGACTCTTTTACTGTCCTGAGAGCAAAGACTGTTTTATAAAATAGATGTGAGAGAGAGCCAACGCACAAAAGCCCTAAATGTATCTGGCAGCCCATTCACACGCTCTTCTTGTTTTACTATCCTAAAGAGAGAAGTCTTATAACTAAACAGTTTAATTCATCCCCATTGTTACACCAACCAACAAAATAAATATCAAAAGCAATCTATTTTGCTTTTGTATTTGTATTATTTGTATCATATTTGATACATGCATGAGACCCCTTTCTCATTAGCATGGTCCAAACTCTCTTTAAAAACCCACTGTATAAAACTTGGTCCATGTTTTCTGTCCTGCAGTTCATCATCCACTAGGAGCAGTAGAAGTTTTTTTTTCTTTTTTCCTAATTGCAAAACGGCTGCCTCCGTAAAATCTCAAAAACACTTAATTACAAAAAGTTTTGCTAGTTTTTTGAAACTTTATGGCGAGAATAACTTATACATTGCTATTCAGTTTTTAAATGACTATTTGCGGTGTTGAAAAAAAGGAAAAATTGATTGATACTTAATTCTTTGTAATACAGTTACACCATGTCAAAAATATGTGGATCAAATTTGAGACAGTGGGTAAATAAGGTGCTTTTTTTTCTTGAGCAATCATTTTATTATTTTTGCATCTTAAACATTGTTGCAAAACAAAACAAACAAAAAAATTATACCAAAATATTCTAAGTATAATAATTCAAACTCTCTGAAAAAGGGATTAACATTTAATGATGATTAATTGAACAATTTTGGGCTTTTTTCATTAAAGGGTTTTAAAAACATCTTAAATCCCCCCTTAAAATATTTTCTGTCAATAGTATGATGTAGGAAGCTTTACAGGGTTATTTACAGAGGTAAGGTATAGCCCTTTCTGTGTTCTTTATTGTAAAAGAAAATGTATAATTCATAAATATGATAACTATTATCTCCTTCTTAACATCTGTGGTTCACAAATTTACTAATAATGAAGGGAAAAAGTATTCTACAAATTGAGAAAAGCCAGGAGTTTTGTGGCTGAGTTTTTTTTTTTTTTGCAGCGATTACAAGGCCAGTGATTACGGAGGGAAAGTTAATACAGGCCATGTTGAGTTATTGATCGAAAGATTTGTCATTTTAAAAGATTATTTTCTAACAGATTTAAATTTCTGGTCAGTTAAAAAAAGAATCATTGCTTTCTTTTTTCTTTTTTAGATTGAGGTACTTGATACTTTACTGCAAGGTTTCAGAAAGTTGATGCGGGTTTGAGAACATTTCCAGACAGTTTAATAATTTTTCTTCATCATTATTCATTTAATTCAGATCCCTTTTAGGTTAGAATAGAATAGAGACTGCAGATTGCTCATAAACAAAACAAATAAAACATTGTAAAATCACGCTGGACGATAAAGAATAAATGTATACAAAGTAAATGAAGTAAATCAAAGTTTCACACAGCTGTTTATGTTATATTTTAAATATTTGGTTAAAAAACAGGAATATAAAGTCAAAAGACACAGTTTTGAAAGAAAGACGGTAACCAGCCGAGGAGTAACATGTTTTTTTTTTGCCACCCTTAACTGAGATCAAACTAGTTTTGTGAAATGAAAGTGGCTCTGATCACATGTGGCTCACTGCATGTGTCTGAACATCCACCCCCACCCCCCCCCAAAGAAAATCTGCAGACCTCTGGAGCCAGTCTGGAGCCTCCAGAGCTGCCCTGGAGCAAATGTACCTCATGCTGCACCAGCTTCCACCAAACAGCAGTTTTCTTAATAAGAATTAGATTATAATCTGAATAGAAATATTTTATGCTGGGATAAAAGTCACATTCTTTTTCAATAAAAACAAGTTCTAAGGGGAACCTGTTGAAAGTAAAAAGTAAACTTTTGCAGAGAAGGATCCTGTTACCTAAAATGAAAGATTTCTGTCTATCAAAGGGATATTCTGAGTCAAAACATTTGCGTTTCATTATGCTCCCACTAACACTGCGCTGTTAAAACAGTGAGCATCATGCCTCTGTCCTCCCTCTCATTAAAATCATTTGCCGAATTTAGGCTGTAAAAGCAAATGCAGAAATTGCTGGCATGAGGCATCAATTAGAGTTACGACCAAAGGTGGGTTCATGAGGGATTTTCCAATGATGTGTCAGTTGGTGCTCAGCATGCATGTCAGGCAAAGCTTTATTTTACCCTCAAAATACTTAAAATCCTCCATAAGAGTAAAAGTATTTGACTAATCTCTCATAAAGACAACCCGTCATGCAGGATCTTGATCACATTGCTTTTCCCCTAAAGAGGCTCTGTGCTGGAACTCTTTTAATATATTTCTGTTATCAAAGTGATAAATCTGCCTTTAGCATGATAATATGGTTTCTGGCAGCAATCGAGAAATCTGTATTAGCAAATTTCCTATTTTTAATGGATCAAATTCAATTTTATGTTTGACTCAAAAGCAAGTCCCTATGCAGCACTTATGCTTCACCTTTTCAGAAAATGAATGGCTGCCCAAGTCCATGAGTCTACGCATTCTTGATTGCCAATTCACTGTTCACAAGAGTTTAGGATGTGAGCTAGAAAACAACGACTTCCTGTAGGTTTACCCTATGGATCACAGTTTCTGAAAAGCACCACTTTTTAAATATTTTATTTGCTAATGAATTTAAAGGTTTTATCAAACAATGAAAAATAAAGAAAAGTGAACGGAAACGTTCGGTGAGAAATTTTTGGATCCCTCTACAAGTGTTGAAGAGTTGAGTTTTGTGAACATGAAGGGGATGCCCAGTCTGGACCCAGAGCCTTTCTTTGCTTTCTCTCTTCTAAAGCCCGGACACTCCTCCTCATCCTCATCAGAGCTGTTGAGCAGGGTGGTGGAGAACACAGGGTGATTTTCAGTTCAGGTAGATCTGCATGGAGGTGCAGTGGTTAGCGCTCTTGCCTCACAGCAAGATAGCCTCCGGTTAAAGACCTGGGTGGGGGGACATCGGTGGGGGACCTTTCTGTGTGTGGGTTTTCTCCGGTTTTCGCTGGCTTCCTCCCACCGTTTCATAGATTAATTGGTTAATCTAAATTGTCTCCAGATTGTCGACACTCTACCCTGTGACTGATTGGCGACCTGCAGGGGTGCCCCCCGCCTTTGCCCACATGTGGCTGGGATAGGCTCCAGCAGCCCTGTGATCCTGGAATAAACGGTAGAAAATGAATGAATGTAAATAAAGCACATGAATGTAGTTCTTTCCTGACTGGGAATGTGGACTGTTAGTGATGTTCTTAAGGCCTCATCATTTTGCCAACGGCAAAAAAATGGTAGCTTATCATTTTTTATGATATAATTATAAGTATAAACCCAATTTTTGACCTTAAATAAGTTCAGGAGTCACAAGTCCAACTCATGTAGATACACAAACACATTCACTGATGGCGGTTCTGCTGCAAAACATGGTGCCAACCTTAACCACCAGGGGCAATGTGGGTTTCAATGTCTGGCCTAAAAGACATTTCGACAAATGTGCGGGCAAGGCGGGAACTGAAACTGTGAACCTCCAATCAGAGGTCAGCGGATCTACCTCTGCACCCTGAGCAGCACAGTGCAATCTGGGCAGTCTAAGCAGGCCTGCAGTTTCTCTGTTGCCTCAGTGGACCGTCACAGATTTACAAAAGGTCCACTACGAGAGTGTGCCAGTAATCTAGACTATGTCTGCTTCTAGTTGGACTGTGACATGCTTTCTGAATTTAGGGAGGTCATGTCTGTGGTCAACTTTGTTAACCCTTTAACACCAGAGATTTCAAGTTCCAGTGTTGACATTCTTTTGACTAGAGTAACTTTTTCACCGTTTACGCAATAACCTGATTCCAGCTAATTCTAAAGCGGAGAAAAACAGCCTTGCACCCACATGGAACACTGCACAATAGTGGAGTGTACGCAATTAAACATGAGCTGATTCAGCAGCAGAGAAAAGCGACTTTGTGTTATGTAACACTCAACGTTCATATCGGCTTTGCAGTGTTGATCGCATAAACGGTCAAAGAGTTATGGTATGTCTCAGAGTGTGTGCTATTTAGGTGTTACGTCCAAAATGTTAAAGGGTTAAAGTCCCTCATAACTGTTCCAAATCAAAGTGACTATGTTTCACATTGCTATTCTTGTAAACCAGGCCAATTTACAGCAAGCAATTCTCTTTGTGCCAGAGACCATTTAACCACAAAGAACGTTTCTTACTGTACGATGATCACTCTCAGTCTGTGCAGAAGCCCTGCTCTCTGGAGTCGGCAAAACTAAAATGTGACAGTCATTAGAACCTCAATGGTGCAACGTTAGGATTTCAAAAGCATTGCAAACATGATGACAAAAGAATGTACCTGGTCTGGAGCTACAGTTGATCTGGACTCAATAGACTTTAAGCAATGGGTGTCTTTGGGCTGACAGAAGGAGTAAACATTGCCCCCTACAGGACTTTTAGATCAAATAAGCAGGCCCAGGCACAAATGGTACAAGAGGACAATCAAGAATGGCACAGTTTTCCACAAATTATGTTGGTAAAACTCCCTAAAGCGCGATTAATTTCACATCCAGATGTAAGTCTTCCAATAAGATACCACAAAGGGTTAAAACCACTCATCAAATATCAAGGACACCTGTATCACCTGAGGCTCAACAAGAGAAAACTCACTCCCAGTCTCCTCTGGGCTCCAGGATATTGAATTTCATCCAAAGTGCAAGACAGGGCAGGAAGATGAGAACAATATGAAAGGAAAGTGACAGAGGGAAATGCAGAAAAAAACAAGGTTTAAGAGTACAAACCTATTTCTTTCTTTAAGCATTTGTAGACAGTAGCAGAAGAAAATATTTAGCTCGTGCTGGTTTGCGGCGCCTTCCGTCCGTGAGACCAGGGTTCGACTCCGGGCTGCTCCCTGTTCCCTTCTCTACCTCTGCCAGTTCCAAGCCTGGTTTGAGAAGGTTGCGTCAGGAAGGGCATCCGGCATAAAAAACATTGCCAAATTTACCATGCGACTTGTTCGCTGTGGCGACCCCTGATGGGAGAAGCCGAAAGTGGAAGAAGAAGCAGAAGATAATATTTCATACACTGACATTTATGACTAAAAATAAACATGTTATGTAACACTTGTAGTGAAATCAGTGTATGTTGTAAAAAACTAGTTTCAATCAGGTCACAGCTTTAAAGTTGAATACCTCTAGATTTGTGGTTTTCTGTCTATCATTTTAGGAAATTTGCATTTCTGAAGCAAATATTTAGTTTGAATTTACCAATATATACTTTTTTTAACGCCAATGTTTTCATTGTTTGTTTTTGAGTGGAAATATGGTAGGAAATTAGATTTTAAACGTGGATTTCTTCCTCTTTTTTCAGATTTTAGGGATTTTAACAATTTAGGGAAACTTTGATGAAGCTCTGCTCTTAATTAATTGTAATCACCTACTTCCTAAAGATTTTTTCTGCTTGAAATTCCCAAGCATTGGCAAAAGTATGGCTTAATTAAGGAAAGACAGATCAGACTCATGTTTTTTAATCAGTAGGCGTTATTAATTTTCAGAGCTTGACAGACAAGTAAAGCAGACGCAGACAAATCTGCATTTACAAGTCCTCAAAACAGGCCCCTTAAGCTAATAAAGAAAATGCCGGATACTTAATTATTTGCTCTGTTTTTGTTGTTAATTTTCTTTAAGACATTGGCATCATTCGACCTCCCTCTGAGTTTTGTCACCACTCACCTAGAAAGCTATAAAATGTAAATGTACAGAAAAGGAAATGTCTTTAAAAGATTTGCTGAAGACAAACCCCAGACATGTAGCTTCTGATAAAAAAGGAAAAGCTGCTTTCATAGATTGGGATATTGATGGTGAGGAATGAAGCTCAAACTTTGATATGACTCTGCAATAAATGCAGATTCATTCTTGAGAGGCCATTGAGTCAATGCCAAGCGTCATTTCTGCTGAGGATGAAGGAATGGTTCCAGATGCAGAAGACCAAACATGAGGGATGTGCTTGAGTGGGCTGGGCATCGATCGCTTCAGGACTGTGCATCGGCCGATGATGGCTGGAAGCAATAAGAGTGGTAAACCAGTAGGTTTCTTATATCACAGTTGGAACCACAAACGTATAATGTGTAGCCTTAAGAGACACAAATGAAGAAAACAACACTTTTAATGGAATTTTGATGCAAATCACACAGAATAGAAACAGTTGCTATGTAAAGCATGTAAAAAGTTGCAACACTAATCTGAATATTTTCACGGTTTTCTGTCATGAATCCGTTGACCATTTTGACAAAGAAAATCTAATGACTTTTAGAAAATTAAAAGCAAAAGAGGATTATGTCAGATCAAATCTTAAACTTATTAACATTTAACATTTGAGTTGAACTCTTCAAGTGAAAGCAATTATTAAACATTTATTCTGTTTTGATCTGCAGTCATAAAAGTGATAAATTCAAATCCCCTCTGGTTGGTTTACTGTGAAGCATTTCTGACACCCTCAAAACACACTTCCTTGTTTGAATGCAGCCTATAAATTTCTCCTTTAAGCTTTTTCAATCAGCTTGAAATTTTTTTTCCCTTCAACCTTGAAATAATAGATGTGGCAGTGAATGAAACTAAAGGAGGAAGAGACTTTTGAGCAGGAATGTTCACTGACGACGAACCCATCGTCTTTGCTTTGTTCTCGTCCAACGGCTGTTTGTGACAAATTTCTACACAAAGCAGCTCTGAGAGTAAACTGTGCTGAGTAATAACAAAACATTCTGAGCGGGGGAACACATTTGTAACTGAAACTTGGCAGAAAACTTCTCAGAAGTATTGACTTTACTTGATGTACAGTCATAATGTGTCGTTAACCCAGAATTTCAAGGTAACGCAAGAATTTTCTGATGAATTCCTGTTTCATTTCAACGTCCACATGCAGACAGTTTCGCCTACACCTAACTCACATTTCTTTATACATTCTAAGCTGATATTGATACCCATAAAAAAAAGACATATTGGTTACTAGGCTTTTGTTGGTTACATTTGAATTTGGTACAAGTAGCAGAAATAAGCTAAAAAATAAAACAACTTCAGGGTTATAGTCAAGCCAAGACATCATGCTGCATGATGACATCAGGTCCAACAGCTAAATGCTTTGTGCTCCTCTTTCAAAGGTCACAAAAGAAGAAAGAAAAAAAGAATCACGGTTATGCAACCATAGTGAAGTATCACGTTATAGCCACATAACAATGGCAACACTGATAATATTTCTGATTTTAGATTTTGTAATAATTTTAAGTAAACCAACACTAAAGTACCACTAAAATAAACCCTAAAAGAATACATTTGTATTCTGTTTGAGATTTTTTTTAGTATTTCTTAAAAATAAAGGTTGGTACATACTTGAAGGTTAAAATTTTGTAACTCTGACTTGCAAAATCTAATTTAAGAGAAATTCAAAACCAGTTTATCAACTGTGTACTTGTTTTATTACTTTTTTGGGGCATGACTAAATTTAGACTTGCCAGCTTACAGCAGGACAAACAGGTATTGTTAGTCACTGATTCTGAAAGTTAACCACACTTAAAAAGAAGCTCTGTAAATTTCATCATACATTTTCAGGTTTGCTTTGCAGCTACTCTTGTGGTCCATTCTTTCAATCACATCTTCTCAAGAGCTGCAGTGTCTTGGGGCTGTTGTTGGACGACATGGACTTTTTACTCCCTCCAGAGTCCAGAAAGTGACTTCTCCAGAGCCTTGAAATGCTTTTTACACAGCCACTCCTTTGTTGCTCAGGCAACATACTTGGGATCACTGTCATGCTGGAAGATCCCGACATGTTTCATCCTCAATGTTCTCACTGATGGAAGGAGGTTTTAGCCCAAATCTCACCAAACATGGCCCTATTCGGTCCTTTTTCATCCATCCATCCATCCATCCATCCATCCATCCATCCATCCATCCATCCATCCATCCATCCATCCATCCATCCATCCATCCATCCATCCATCCATCCATCCATCCATCCATCCATCCATCCAACCCACTTCAAACAAGACCAGTGGCGATTATACCAAAGAATTCCATTTGGTTCTCCTTTGGGAAGATGTGATTTGATATTTCATGGTCACATGTCACACACAATCCAGTAAAATGTTACCCATGAATGATCTTGTTGTGGTTTGTAGTGTCCCATAAGGCCTTTAAAGTTGACATTTGAAATCTTTCAGTTCTTCTATTAGTTCAGTTTCTTTTTCAATTTTGCTCAGAAAATCTCTTATTCCTTTCTTAAAAACTTTCAAACCACATTGGGCTTTCTCTGTTTTCCCCTAATGTTTCTAGCTTTCTTTTCAATTTAATTGGACGAACACAGGAAAACTCAGGTGACAAATTGAAATGCATCGATTTTGTACACACTGGGCATGTGATGCATGTTCAAGAATGTGATGAACGCAGGGTCTTAAATGCGTGTTCCCACTAATAATTTCTCCTTCATGCTCACTTTCGTCAATGAAAAGGGACGCCTAACGTTGTGATGCGTTGTGATGCGTGAATGCAAGAGTTTTGGACACAGAAGCCCGAAGCACGCTTATGTGCATTTTCATAGACTTTTCATTGGAAGAGGTCGCTTAGACATGTGTTTTCCAGCTGTTGGAAAACACATGTCCATATACTATACATGTATGTATAGTATATCTTTGTACATAAGTACAAATATGTGTAGCATTTTCCTTTGCATCCATTGCATGTGCTTGAACTGAAACTGTAAGTGGAACACATAGCAGCAGTGAAACAGCTCTGCACTCACATAGCTGCTCTTTGCTCATGAGGTTGGCTGAGAGGATCATCGGTGCCCCCCTCCCCTCCCTCCAGGACACCTACAGCACCCGTCTCACCCGCAAAGCCCTCTGCATTGTAGATGACCCGACCCATCCATTCCACAGCTTCTTCAGTCTGCTGCCATTCGGGAGGAGACTATGCAGTCTTCAAGCCAGGACCAGCAGACTCTGAGACAGCTTTCTCCACCAGGCTGTCAGGAAGCTGACCCCCCCCCCCCCCCCCCCCTTGTTGCTCTGCTGAACTCTGACACACACACGTCATTCTGCCTCATCAGCATTGAACTAGCTGCACCTTCCACCAGTTCACTGGTGCTGTAAAACAATGAAGAACTATACCACAGTCACTATATTTATTTCTTATTTTTACAGTCACTTTATTTTCTCTTTTCATAGTCACTTTATTATTTTCCGTCTTGTTTTATATTTTATTTAGTAATTTGAAGTTAGATTCCCGGTTTAGACTGGAGCTTGAGAGAAACGGAATTTCAATTTCTATGTATGTGAAAACATTATAGATACTAACAATAAAGTTTACTTTTACTTTTACTTTGTAGCAAGGAGTGTTTAAAATTAGTTTTCAGAGTCTATTTTTTGTGTGCTTCCTGTCAGTTTCTGTTGAGTCATTTGGCCAACTCTTCTGCTCTTCTTGTGTTCCATCACACGATGTAGTAGCATATCTGCTACAGAAATGGTCGAAACACTAGTGTGGAAGCTTTCAGTGCAAATTTAGATCTGTAATGATTTTTTTGTTTTGTTTTACAACTGAAACCACAGGTAGAAAAAAACAAAACAATTGTTTCCTCTTAATAACTTTCTGTTGTGTTCTGTTACTCACTTTTTGGAAAAGTGAGATTGAAGCGTCTTTTTTAAAGACTCACTCCACGAAGATTGTGTTTTTGGTGTTTATAACATGTTCTTGTGGCATTTTTCCCATGGTGGAGGACATATATAAAGAAATTGAGGTTAAAATTGCTTTTCTAAGTATTTTATTTTTCAAATAATGGTGAATCAGGAGCAGACGAAAAAAATGTGTAGTTGCCCCATTCTTAAACACCCACTTGCTGATAAGTAGATCCATGTACGTCTTCGTTTTCCTCATCTCAGATGCATCTGGCTCAAAACTGTACGGGTGGATGACTCCAGTAGTGCTCGCCATTTTTGTTGCACCGCTAATGTTAGGTTATGAGGGGCTTGCATCACCATGTCTGTTTTGATTCAATACATGAAAGGAACTGCTGCTTTTACAGTGCAATCATGTCAGCCTGTTGGGTAAGTGTATTTTGGCTAACGTCAGTGATGTCACCAAAAGTGACCTATTTTTGCTCCTCCATCATTACATAAACCTTTTGAATTGAGGGCAGAAGGTGCTTGGTTTACTCACTGTGGACAGTGCCACCATATCCTTTACCAGTGGTGAATAACACTGGGTATCGTAATTTCTATTGTAGTGGCTGATAAAGAGGGTGAGGCCCAGCCCCCTACCCTCAGCGATCCAGTATCCTGCATGCTCGAGTTGCCTTCAGAGAACCCCTCGTATCTTTCCGCTTGGCCCACATTATGTGTGACTTCCTATGTGCGGCAGGGGTATGACTGCTGCTTCTCTCTGGGGACGTGATGACAATTGTCCTCCTCTTTGGTTTCCCTTTCTTTTCATTCTGCTTTGCTTGTTTTTGTCCACCCTAGACAAGAGCATCTGCAGGTGTGTGTCAGTGTGTGTTTACTCCCAAGTACACATGTTGGAGCTGAAGCTTTTATTCAGCCTTTTTAATTCTAGATTATTCTGTTGTTCATAAAGGTTTTGTTTCATTTTAAAGTACAAACTGAGATTTCTAACTGGGAAGTGAAGCCAGAAAGTATAAACTCAAGTTGTTTACATTACCAATTAATATTTTAATACTTAGCTTTTGATGTTACATCTTCAACTAATATGCCAATGTTTTTTGGCATATTATTCTCATTTTTTTGGAAAAACAATGAGAAATACTAGATGTTTAGTTGAGGTAATCTCGTGTGCTTCACATGAACTGTTTGAACAAGCATCTGTGTTTACTGATGTCACTCTAAAGCTAAAAGCTGAGGTCAAACACTAAGTTTCTTTTGTGCTACAACTTCCCGTGAGACTTTAAATTCATCGTTTACCATTCAAAACCAGTGATGTTTAGTTGACACACAACAAGGATCATGGGCTTAGTGAGATGTTGTCAAACAAACAGTAAAACCTGCAGGACCATTAAGTAAAAAAAATCATTCAAAGAAGTGCAGACTTTCTGAGCTTTGAGACAACGTGAAGGTTTTACTTCTTTTTGCTAAAGAATTTGTTTAGAGTGTTTTATTTTCAGTGTTCAACATGGGTTTGATCATAATGCTTTCTAATATTATCAATCATAAATACTGTTGGTTTGTTTGTCATTAATAACGCTGTACAAATGTGTGTGAGTTATCAAAAGTCCAACTCCGATCAACTTTTGGTGTATTGTAAAAGCATTCCCTGAGGTCTTTTAGTTATGATTATGGCATTTTTAGCCAATATCCAAACCTGTCATTTTTTTCTTTTTTTTAAATGACTATTTGCTGGATTGAAAAAATGCTAAATTGATTGATAATTCACTCTTTATGATACAGTTACACCATCTTACCAATGTGTGGATCAAATTTGACACAGGGGGTAAATTTTGTGTTTTTTTCCTTAATACTCATGTCAATATTTTTGCATCTTCAACTAATATAGTTGTGAACCAAAATTTACCAAATCGCCCATGTCATAATTTTTAATATTGTAGCAAAACTTCGATTGGAGGAGGCAAATAGACGTGGTATGACAAACATTTTTAGATTTTATTTTGTACACACCTAAAATTCTACATAGAACAGGAGTAATCATACTCTCCCCTTCCCACACTCATGGTGCAAAAAAGAGGTAAACATAACAGGAAGAAATAACTAAGGGTGAAACAACAAAACTGCCAGATGAAAGGACACGTAGGCAAAAAACACACCCGTACTCAACCCTATTTTCACCAGAGCAGCTAAAGGGGATTGTATCCCACAATTCCCTGTGCTGATAGCTCAGACAGCAGACCCAACGTGCACGTGACCACCACTACAACATCTATATCTCATAAAAATAAATGATATTGTTTGAATTTTGAGGATTTCATCAAAGGGTTTAAAAATCATCTTAATTAAAAAAACAGATTTTTGGTCAATTATTTGAGCTTGACAGAGTTAATTTTATTGTGTTTTGAACAGTCTTGGCTGACAGTGTTTAATGTGAAATCATTTTCACTTCAAATAATGATATGTTCTGTTTCTGGGTCAAAGACACACATTCTCAGCTCTTAAATGTAACATTAACAGCCTTAATGTTACTTTATACTTGTCTTTTTCAGGTTAAAGTCTTTCCGGGTTCTTTTGCTGCATTTAGAAAAGGGTTGTCATGTTTTCTGCAGCCCCAGAAAGCTGACGGCTTCCTCATGGGACTCTGGTGAAAGGGGAAACTTAAGACCTTTCCTCGTTAGTGTAACATTGGTTAAAGCATAATCCTTTCATAGGTAGAAGCAGAAAGAGGAAAGCAGACAAATAAGTTCCCACCAGCAGAGAGAGGTCAGGTATCCTGGGACGCTACTTTGCTATTTTCTCAGGCAGAGGTGTGCTAGAAAGGAGTTTTTCAAGGTCCTCTCAAGTGAAGAAAAGCTCCCACCCATAACCCTCCAATGAGCCTGAAACGTTGTGTACCATCACTCTCCCTTTCTCCGTACGAAACACACACACACACACACATAAAATAAATTAACATACTAATGGCCTGATCGCATCTGCTTTCTCCCCTTTGTGTCACTTTTGTGGGAAGATCAATTTCCTCCAGTTCATTTGGGGAACAGCAGGCAAGCTGCGTTCCCTCACACCCCCATCGAAATGAGCCAGAAAAGGTTAACGATATTTTATGTATTTTGTCCTATATAGGCCCGTGGTGTCACACGAGGCACAGCTGTGGTTTTCTCAGTTTCACATCACATCTTTCTATACTGTCAACAGGTTTCTCACATTTCAAAGATCTTTAAATCACAGAACATCGAGTCTTTAGTTAGCGGGGTCTAAAGGAGAGGATCAGTGCAAAATATATAGTTTAACATATATATGTATATATATATGTTAAACTGATTAATAATTTTTTTAATCTTTATTTTCTAAAAAAAAAAGGTAACATTTAAAGTATTAATTTAATTTTAATATCTTTTAACAACCAATACCAGATGAATGGAAATGACAAATTCCTTGCAAGAGAGCACTTCTGCTTTCCAAATGCACACTTTGCCAAACATTCTTGTCAGAACATGTATGAACGTGTGCACATGTTGCTCCATGTGTGAGTACAACACGATGATTAGCGCCCAGTTCACCTTTTTAATGCACTTGCAGTTGCACAACTCAGTTGCCGCTTGTCTTGGCTTTTGAAACTCTGAAAGAGGGGACATTCTTAAGAAAGCCTTTTTTTTAGAGACCTTTTGCTCAAAATTTTAAATTGCTAAAAATAAAAATGTACTTTCAGAATCGTCTTATCAGAGTTCTTTTAGTGTGTTTGAGCCAATGCAGTACTTGCCCTCTGTGACCAAATACTCAACTCTTTAACTGTATGATGGTATAGATTGGGATATGAATCCAGGCCTCAAGGCCCAGTGTCCTATATGTTTTCCAACCAACTTGGCATTGAAGCTCCTTATTGGCTAATCCAGGTAATCAGTAGCAGATAAGGCAGTGTTCCTGGAAAACCAGCAGGAGGCCGGCCCTCAAGGCTACCAGGCCCTCAAGGTACTCAACTGTACTTGTAATCCTTTGAAACCATATTTTTGGAAAGCCTGTTTCTTTGATTGGCACTTGGATGGACCCATGACTGCACTCCAAAAAACTCTCGTATTTCTTTGTCCCACCTATAAGAACATTTTTAGACTACAGTTAATTTGAGTTGAGCAAATGGCCGGCCCACTTTAGGCTTTAAATGGGCCTTTCAGGCTCCCATAGTTGATGTCAGAGACTATCCTTTCAGTGCACATACAGTATGTCCATGTTTGAATATTAATTAGAACAACAGCTCAATTTAGTTGGTTGAAAAAAATAAAGAATGTAAATATTTGGGGAAAAAAACAATAAAAAAACTGTTAGTCTGCCTTTAAATGCAGCTTTTCTCCTTTGCCACTTTATGGCAGGAAAGCTTTGGCGTATTTTGCGTTTTTGTTTGTGTGTAAAGTGTGTGTCTGTGTGCAAGTCGATGTAACGTGATACCTTCAAACACCAACCCCCTTCTCCAGGCCCATCATAACTCGCCACTCACACTCTTCATCCCTCCTTCAGTCAACACATCCAAAGTTTGGGCACCTGCCAGCTCCCACAGTCATTATCTTAATTAGCACCGACTGCCTAAACTCAGTTAGGCTGCAGCACATGCACAAACACACACGCACACACAAGCATATGATGGATACCTCACTTGTTCCCTCCACCGCCCAGAGACACACAGAGCAATGCGGTAAGCTCTTTTAGGGAAAGCAAAAATGGACACACTGAGAAAGAAATTTGTTAGATTTTATAAAGTTAAAAGTTTCCCACTCTAAAAGGAAAGGACATAGGTTCCAGGACAGTCTAAAAAGTCTGAAACCACATGCAAACTCCAGTGAAGACCAAACAAGCAAACTCTGAGGCCCATTAAGAGTGTAAATGAGGATGTACTGTTAGACAGACCAGAAAGAGGAAGTAAACAAAATAGAGGAAGTGGTGTCAGCATTTTTAGTATTAAGTATGAAAAAAGGAAGAAAGACAAGTCAACAAATAACTAAAAATTGTGTAGCTGTGAAAATTAAACCCTTTACCACTGGAGCTATCTCTCTAGTGCTGACATCCTTTTGACTAACCTAACTTTTGAACCATTTGCACAATTATTCCAGCGGTTTCTGAAGTGGAGAGGAGCAGCCTTGGGCTGATATGGAACACTTTGCAGTAGGTAAGCCCTCGTGCAATCAACATATTTCAGCTGATTCTGACATGGAGAAAAGTAGCTTTGTATATTGGCTTATCACCGAAGCCGCTTTTCTCCACATCAGAATCAATTGAGACCCATTGGGTGCGATACGGTCAAAGAGCGTGCGTTATTCAATGCAGGCGACATCTTCAGGTTGAGTAGTGAAAAGATAGAGGTGCTTAACGACTGTGCCAAACTAGTTTTAAGGTGTCTTTTTTAACCTGTTTTACTTTCTGATCAGTGCTTGTTGCTACATTGACTTTATATAGGACGTGGACTGAGTGACCCCTCCTCTCTCGTGTTCCAAACAGGAAGTACCTGCTGGTTCCAAGAAGCTAAAATCCCATAGACTTCTATAGAGAAATAAACAGCTATTACTCAGTCATTCTGTTTGTCAGAATAACCATTCTTGTTCTGCTACCTTTTTAAAAAAAAACATAATCTTACAAATCACATTTACTTTCATGACATTTTTCTGTAATGCAATTTATTTGAGCTGTAAACCGACCAATCAGATGCCTGGAGACAGTGGTCAATAAAATTTCAGTCTCACGTTGAATATACAAAACATTTTTCTGACAGTCTCCTGAGTCCGCTTTCAAGTGGTAGGGGTGCCGCTTTGCAACTACCTCACTCCATGTTGGAAGAGAAAGAGCGAGAAAAGTTGACTCAGTTGTTGTCATCTGGGTCCAACATGGCGACACCACCAAAAGATGGCGACTGAATCGACTTCATTTTGATGGAACCTGAAGCAAGTCATTTTTTATGGGTGACGTCACACTCACTCGGTCCGATTCTCATACAGTTAATTTCTTGTAACCAAACACCCCACCTCCAACAAGCAACTGACTCGTTCCTCTGATGGTCTGGTCCAACCCCAAAAGTGCACTGTAAAACCAAGTCAACAAAGGTGTCAAATTGTTTTGACTTTTCTCATTAGTGTCATTAGAAGACTCTGTGTCTTAACTTTTAAATAATTTCATTATCAACAATAATCTTTGGTGGAGTCAAGTAAAGACCACCTTTTCTCAGCTTTTCCAAGAAGGTGCTGGTCGTTGGACAATCTCTTCTGGGTGTCTACTATGGCGTCTCTTCCTGGTTGGGCATACCTGCAAAAGCGGCATCAGGAAGCTTTGTGAAACATGTCTGAGGGCAAAATGAAGTGTCTGAGAAATGGTGGAAACAAATGGTTGAGCATGTGCGAATCAGTAGTGATGATGAATATGTGTGTTCAAATAAGAGCCAGGGCCTAATTAAAGCCATGTTTGAACACCTGTGGACGACCCTGGTCTAACAGATGGTGCTGGAATAAAAAACCAAAAAAAAACAAAAACAGGATTATCTGATGAAACACCTGATTTCATCTACCTGTAAAATTAGTCTCTTGACTTCTTTTTGTTTGTATGGGCATTTAAAAAATCTCTAACACATACAAGTGGCAATTAAATTAGATAAAGTCATTTATTTGGTTACTACAAGAGTGTCTTCTGTGTTCTAAAGAGCTTCTCACTTCGTTCAAAACACATAAACCACAACACCTTGGTGTTTCAAAAAAAAAAAAAAAAAAAGTTTAGCACCTGTTTGCTTGGCTGAACTGCAGCACTGACGTGACCTGATGCGACGCCGTGCTTCCTGGCCCGGCGCCGCCCGTCTAGCAGGAAGACACACAGGAAATAGGTTAGAATAGGTTAGAAAAAGGGCTGGTGTGTACACAGGCTACACCCTCAGGAGTGTGCCACCACGGCAACTGTCTCTGCGGGAACAATACCACCTGTCACACAGCGCCACCGCACAATGGGGGCCAGATGGGGTGCAAAGGCTGGAGGAGGGAACAAAGTGCAGACTTAAGCATGGGTATCAAATCAAAGTCTTTTGGTGCCTTTATCCCAAACACCTACAGCTTTATAAGATCTTACATTACTGTCACTTTTTGGTACTTTGTTTCTCTTTTCCTTTAAACATAATTGAAAAGAAACTTAAATTAGATGGTTGGTTCATATTTTAATACCTTTTTTTGAAGGTGAAATATTTGAGATGCTACCTGCACTAATCTAAAAGATTATCAACTCAGTCAAGCAACAAAAAAAGTCATTTGTAAAATAATTAGTGTTATCTTCAGTTTTGTAAACATCCTAATCCCACATTTCTGTTGGATTTAGTTCAGCATGGGAACGACAAGCAGAGTAATTCCCTGAATACTACTCCTCATTTCACATCATATTTACTGAGTGTATTTAGATGGGATTTAGGAAAGTGCCGCTAAACATGCTTGTGTACAAATTCTTCAGAATGAGGGAACAGTCATACATGACTGATGGGGCTGTTGAGAACAGCAGAGACAGGCAGCCTCTTTGCAGACTCCTACACTGTGGTCTGAAGTATTGTAAGACAAATACAGATAAAAGCATGATCTTTCACTTCAGACCTAGACATAGCACATTCAGAAGTCTTGTGTGTTGAGGTTGTCCCACCACAGAAATGTGAGACTGGGGTTAAATGTTCCAACACTGTCGCTGTCAAATAATCACAGATGTTTTTTTTAAGCCATCAAGTGCTTTTTGTGCACATCAACTTTGCGCCGGCAGCCTCTCTTTTGATGTCCGTCATATTTGCTGCTTGACACTTGTTCCAAAATCTGTTCATAAGGAGACATTCCAAACGCATGCGGAGTTTTTAAAGTTTTTTGGCCTCATTGCTATATGAGATTATTGACATGTATATCTCAGTTACGATACATGGAAGACATGGATTACATTGAAAGATGGTTTACTTATTTTGCATCAGCAAACTGATATTTTAGATGTTTTTTTTTATATAAACAGAACTAAAAATGTGAGAACGAGAGTTTTTTGTTTTGTTTGTTAAGATGCTTTTTAACTTTGACACAGTTGCTTCTCTTGCACTCATACATCCATCCTTGGTCACACTCTTTGGGCTGATTTTTATATTCATAATTTATCGTTTCATTGCCCAGAGATGAAGAAGAAGCCACTTAAAATTATATAATTTAAAAACTTTCGATCTTTCCATGTGGGTTCGGGTTCGTGCGTTCGTGTTCCTGGGTGCATTTGTTAACAAATATAGAGCATGTGTCAGTGTTAAAAGAGGGGGCTGACTTTGCTCTGTTTTTATGTGAGTCAGTGTGAAAGTAAACCCACAGAGATTGGCTGTTGTTTTTTTTAAAGAGGTGGAGAAGATGTGTGACAAAAAAGCTTTTCACCCCTGGGTTACTTGGCTGAACCGGGGGGTGTTAGCACATGGGTGTATATGTGAGCTAGGTGATGATGTTTTCTCCCAAAGCTAAAGCAGGGTCTGTTTTCAAAAACACACCCATGTCTTTTTTGAGCCTTTTCTCATTGTTTTAGTTGTTTTTAAAGCACTTTCAATACTCAAAAAACATGTTTCACCCTTGTGCTATCTTAGATGACCCCACCCTTACATTGACGTGTTCTTCCTACCATGACAAAGGTGGATAAAGGTGGAAAGATTTCATGTAATCCATAGACACCAGTGAAGATCACAAATCTTTGAAGAAAAAAGGTTCAGTGCACTGTCTAGTGGGTCTAGATGACCCAACTCCCAATGTTAAAATGCCTACTGTAGCACAAGGGTTAAAAAAAAAAGAATGATAAAGCAACACAAGGCCTGATCTATAGAAACAGTTGGTTGATGTTTTAGAGGGAAACAAAATTCAGTAACCATTTTTGGATTTTCTTTCTTATAACATTTTGCACATTTAAACCCCGGTCACAAGTTATTGTAGAGCAGCCAGTCAGCCACTCCTATATTTTCATAGTTGAAACAGTGGTTCGTAAAAGAACGGGCGCTGTTCATTGGAGATCAGAACAATCATTACCATACCTGAAATCAAAGAAAGGCTAAAAAACTGATGGAAATTTATGTTGGCGACACTCTGCCTTAAATGTTTCCCTGCTTTCAAGCCTGATCAATGTCACGCCCCCAAGAGTCATATACCCCACTGTGATTGGTTGGTTTGTCAGCTCTGCACACAACACTGAAAAAGTGTCATTTATAAAAACTGGCGGAACACAATGTTAACATTAAACTTTCAAATTAAGGTGCGGGCCGCAAAATATCATCTTGAGCGGCCGCAAGTTTGAGACCCCTGCTTTAAATGAACCCATTATATCTCCTAAATATCTCGAGCTGAATAAAATATTCACTTTTTTAACGACAAAGCAGTTGAAATTGGGATTTCTTTTTCCTGGAAGAAAGAGTTTTTTTTTTTCATGACTAATTCAGAGGAAAATTAATGTTTGTGATCTCTGATGGAGATCTCTGCTCCAGTTTGCCTGTTCGTCAAAGCATCACATTGAGTTTGACCATGAATTTAGAAAGGGATGGATTGACTAACACTCCTAAAAAAAGTGCCTTAAGCCATGCCTTTAGCACAGGGCCATTTATGCCATTGTTGTTGGAGTGAAGCCCTGAAGCAATCCTGTGCAGCTGACCCAACACATGACTGGACATCACACTTGTTGCTTGACACCAGTTGTGTGTAAGTGTAAGTAAGTGTGCGTATGTTTGTATGTGTGTATGTGGTGCACATTTGTGTGTGTTTGTGGCTTAGGAGTCAATCCTCCCAAACAGGACTCTCATTAACCCTTGTAGCTCGTCAGAGACCACCCAGATATTTCCCTGTGTGTGTGTGTGTGTGTGGGTGAATGTGTGTATGTGTGTGGCCTGCACATTTGTATTGTCTTTTGTGTAACATGTCCACTCCATTCTGTCCATTAATGCAGCTAAGAAAACAGTCCTGAGAGGGAAAGGCAAAGGTCATATATCGCCAAGTATCACACTGATAAAAAGAAAACTTAATACAGAAATTGAATAAAGACTAAATGAGAGTAGGATGATACCATGCTCAGTCCAAGTGCCTACAAAGCCATAAATAGCTGGAGCACAGGACTCTTGTCATTACTAAGGGATTACGTTAGCTCAAGTCCAAGAGCAAAGTTCCACCCTTATCATTTCCCTTCATTCATTGTATCTACATTTACCTTTCTGGTGGGTCTAGTGTTCCACGCTCCACCTGCTCTTCGTCTTTGTTCTTTTTCAACTTTTATATCACCCAGAATCTGCCTCAGTCTACCAAGCTCAGCTTGAAGATAACATCACAAAGCCTTTCAGTAACCACTGGCCTCTCTCCACCTACATTCATTTTAGCTCACTTGCATCCCACCTGTGCAAGTCTTTCATCCCTTTTGATAGACTTTGTGCAATTATACGCTTTTCATCTCTCAACTGATGAAGAGCATTTGCGTTCCAACAGAAAAAGTTATGCGACACTGCACAACATGTTTTAGAATCTATTGAGATGAAAAAAACTCAAATGGATTTCAGACGTTTCCATATCATGTGAGATATAGAACATCAAAAACATAAGAACTTTTTTACCAGCTGTTAAAAAGATTGATCCAATTTCTCAATAAACTGGAGGTTGCAAATGAAGCAAAAAGAAGTATAGAGACTTTTTTATGTCTGAATTTTCTTCTGCGTTCAAAACTGTCACATTCACACGTAGGTATGCAAGTTTGGTATATATATAGTACGTTTTCAGGCTATTAAGCGCTTATCAAAGTTTAAACCTTTTGAACCTTGACCAATGAGGGACTTGGATTTGGTAGTGACGTATGGATGACATCCGTTTTAATACACGGAAGTGCCAACCGTTTCAAAGTTGATCATGGACAAGAATTGAATTGGGGTTTGTGCCCGTCTGGAATTCTATGACACCAAGTCTTTCATTTATGAAACAGAGCTGTGGAAGAAAAAGCCTGGAGCAAGATTCACCAGATTTTCACCGCTTCAACATTTCACATCAAGCCTCTTCCAACTGTACATACATGCACTAGTATCGGGGAAGTGACAGTCCAGTGTTAACAGCGTATGCTAAAAGCGTATTCAAAAACCCGCATCCAGTGCATCTTTGAACACATGACTCAATATGTTTTAAACCCCTTCACAAATGGCATTTTTTATTTTTCTTACAGGTCTAAGCAAGAGTTTAATGATTAAAAAGATCGTAAAGTTTCTGCTACATTTAGAACAAACTTTAAATTGAACTATTTCCCAATTTTACAATAAAGAAAATGTTAAATTGTGACAGAAAACAGAGAAGATCCTGCATCCTCTTTGAACAAAACCAGTAGGCTTATCCAGTAAACTAACTGTTCAAACGCACTGTTTGACTTGTAATGAGATCTTGAAGCTGATCTGAGTTTTTCATGGACATTAAAAGTAGATTATCTCCTCAGCGTACTGATAAGTCAGATAAGGCTTACAGGAGGTTTGTCTCGCCTGTGGAGTGTTGTAGTTTTTTCTTTAATTTTGACATGAAAGTAAAACTGTCTTTCTTCAATCTTGCCTCATGAAAATATAAACAAAGACATTTTCTATTTTAATGTAAGCTTAGAGACAAATGGTTTTACTTTAAAGACTGTCTGTCTGCTCTTTCACAATTTTTAAGAATACATTCTAGAAAAACACATTAAAAATCTGTTCAGAAAGAAAAATCCTGACTAAACTGTTTCTGTGTGGCTGAAATTGTCAGTTGATTCTTTTGCCATTTTGTTTCTTTTTTTGTTTTTGGACTAATCAAGCAACAGATGAAATAAAAAAAAAGTCCCACACCTATGAGATTTGTTCTCTGCATTTGACCCATCCCCTGGGGAAGCGGTTAGCTGCAGACACAGCCACGCTCAGGAACCATTTGGTGGTTTTACCCCCCAATCCAACCCCTTAATGCTGAGTGTCAAGCAGGGAGGCACTGAGTCCAATTTTTAGAGTCTTTGGCAGGACTAGGCCTGGATTTGAACTCACAACCTTCCATCCACAGGGCGGACACTCCTCCACAAGGCCACTGAGCTGAGCTCAATTTGTGTTGCATACATATTCTTGATTTTCTCTCCATCATTTTCCTCATGTCTGACCTTTTCCAGTTTTTGTTAAACCACTGAAAATGGGCAAAAACACACTTCTGTGTGAACAGTTTCCGCCTGTTAATCTCACATTCGTCACTTTAAATCATGTTCCTCTCCTCGCCGTCTGATGTCATTTTTTTCTGAGCATGTGAAATGTATGGTGTCAACTTGCCACTCCCAAAGCACCAAGGCACTTGGGTACACATTGATCTAGTGCCCAGCAAGCTAACGCCCTGAAGAACAGACGGAGCAGTATGTGAGCCCACAGGAAATTTCTTTGAGATGGAGTCAAACTGTTGAGTTTGTACAGGTGTTTAAAGGGTGTTTATGTGCATGTGCAAGTGAGTCTTTGACATCTCAAAGCCAAGTGAAAGTATCATTATTTGTCTCCACATGTTGTACATGTCTAAAACTCATGGGATATGTATAAAGATGGAATTGTGTCTTTATTAATGCAAAAGACAATGCAAAAAACTCTTCAACTGTTTAGGTGATCAAAATAAATCAGATATAGATGTTTAACTCCCCCTCCCACTTTGTTATGAATGGAACAGAAACAACGTAGGTGACTTATAAAAAAGCTTGGACGACGAAAGCAAAGACGTACATGGATTTAGTTGTTTAGAAGTGGATTGCATTAAATGGAGTAGGAACTCGTGGCCCAGTGTATTTTCTACCTCACAATTACACTTTTTTTTTCAAACTGCATTTTTTTTATCTGCACAGCAATTTCAATAAAGAAAAACTTAAAATACATTTTTAGGCTTAATTTCTTTATATACGTCCTCCATCATCAGAACTACATAACAAGAAAATTTTATAAACACACAAAAAAACCCACAATTTTTATTTGAGTGGGTCTTGAAGTCAAAGAAAATGGCTCTTTTCAGCAACCTGCTTCTGGTGGTGATTTGAGGAACTTTAACACTTAGCACCTTCAGATGTGAGTCAAATTTGTGAATGAAAGGTTGAGGGTTGGTTGATGCACAGGAGCTTTATTGGCCATCTTTGCTTGCTGGTTGATCTTCAACAGCTAAAGACAATCAGCATTCTGGGAAACTGGCTCTTAATTCCAAGTAACTGTAGTTGATTATTCCATTTCTAGTTTTTCACTCATTTATTAATAATACTTGGTGGATAAAGACAATTTCTATTTTATCCCAAATTGTCGGCTGGATTCTAATAAGATTAGATTCTGATCAGTGTTTATCAGAACTTACTGCTCACCCTGCCTGTCTGATTCTTCTAGATATTCTTGAATTTGACCTCTTCCACAGGTTCCTCCTGTTCCTTCTGAGGATATGTGGCTGATATTAGACCAAGCTTAAATCCAGGAGGTCCAACATGACATCTAAAAATGTATTACCAATTAAGTCACGGTCACAATTAACAATGAATAGCCAAACACTTACTAAAATCACCTTGATTTTAAAAGTGTATAATTTCTTGGTATACAAGCGACTGGATGGCTCAGTTGGCTGCATGTAGGACTGGCGCTTGGGAAACCAGGGTTTGTTTCCAAGGGGGCACGATTAGATAAATCCAGTGTGGGTCCTTGGGCAAGACCCTTCACGCTACTGCCTAAGAATGTAGCCACAACAGGGCCCAAGACTGGGCCTCCCTGTGCCAATCCCCAGCCCGGATAGAGTACAGGGTTATGTCAGGATGGGCGTCTTGAGTAAAAATCTTTGACAAACCAAAAATGCAGATCAGTGAAAGCGGATCCTGATGGGATATGCCAAAAGATAAACAACATAATTTCTTGGTTAATTAGATTACCTTAAACAATAAAATTGGTTAGTTGATTATTCGGCGTAAAAATATGAACATTGTGTCAAGAATAATTGCACAAAAACAATGTAAAAAGGCTTTAGTTTCAAGCAAAAATCTGAAATCTTTATGTGCCTTTGCAGCAGAAACTTAGTTTGGACTCTGATTTTTGGGTTTTTAATCTAAAGTCGCACAACTAAGACAAAAACAAACTTACAAATTACCAGCATCCTGTTGGATGCTGTCTTGTATCTGCACAGCTGGAAAGGAAAGAAAAGAGCTAAGTGTTTTTTTAACAGTCGGACTCGAGCAAACACACTTTTCACCACTTCTGTTTACACGCCCCTGGACAAACGCCTCTGCAACAACACAACCCTGAAAAACTGAATTTGAGGTCAACATCTCAGTCAGCTTTGAACCAACACTTGCCCACACTGTGGAAGTGACAAGACTTACTATTTGCAAGCCAATGCACACATGAGAAAAAGTAGTGCAAGCATCTGTGTAGTAATGTAAGACTTAAGAGCTCAACCTTGTTTAATAACAACTACCGTTTTATGAAGTATTTCCCCCAAAAAAGGACATATTAGGGATTACAGTTTTCAAAAATCTATGCAATTTTGTGTGATGTTACAGTCAGATGAACATATGTTTCAATATGTGATAATGTTGGACAAGTCTTTACTAATTTTTTTTCCCTTTCATTTCTTCCCGCCAGAAAATATGTACCACACCACAAATAAAAAAAGCAAAAAAGTAAAGAAGACAACAGAGTGGAGAAGCATGAGTTCAGTTATTTGACCAAGGCTTAGAGGACACAGTCTCATTCTTGGAGCAAACAGATAAGTAAGGAAAGTGATGAATTCTTGATGCTTTCAAGGGATGCCTTGGGTGCATTCTAGCAAACATTTTGCTGCCTTTCCAGCAATTTGCGCAAGGTTATTCTATATATTTTCATTTAGAATTTTTACTACCTATACCTATTTACTTTTCTATTGTTTAAATATCCAGGTTTACTTGTAAACACTATTTTTGTTGTTTTATTTGGTCAAAAGGTAAGGCATATTTAAGTTGCTGCATAAATGCAAATCTTATTTCACTCTTTTGAGTCATGTTTTGCTCTGTTTTGTTAAGAACTAGTTCTGTGTTCCATATTGGAAAAGGTTGTTGTTAAAATTGGAAAAAAAACATTCTGAGTATGTTTTTTACCTATAGGGTTCATGTGTGGCAAACTCTTTAACACCGGACTGTATACATTCTTTCCTCCACCATAACTCTTCAAGCGTTCACGCCATCAGCGTAATTCTGAAGTGGAGAAAAGCAGCCGTTCGCTGATATGCAACACTTTACAGTAGTGCAGTACTAACACAATCAACATAAATCAGCTGATTCTGTCATGGAGAACAGCGAGTTTGCAACATTTTATGTTTGTGCAGTGTTGCATATCAGTGCAAAGCCGATATGCAACTTCATGCTACGTTCACACCGCCCTCAGCAAATTGCTTTAAATAAAAAGTCTAAGTAAACGTGTGTATATGCGCATTTTGGGCTTTCTTGTTGAAAACTCGTACATTCACCCAGCTAAGCACATATTTAAGACTATTTTGGGGCTTTACATAAGAAAAAAGAAAAACGCGGCCATTGAACTGTTGTTGAAAGTTAAACAAGGTCAAACTTTGACCAATCAGGGACTCTGACTTGGTAATGAAGTATGCATGCCTTTTAAAGCATTGAAGTGCCAACCATTCAAAAATTGATCATGGACTAGAAATGAATAATTGCAGTGTGTGTCTGGCTGGAATTCTACGACACCAATTTTCTCATATATTGGAATAGAGAAGTGAAAGAAAAAGCCTGGAGCAAGATTCACAAGATTTGAACCGCCTGGACATTTTGCACCAAGACTTATCCAGCTGTAAGTGATGAATATGCGCAAGTAAAGATTAGAAAAAGTAGTAGAAGCCCCTCCCTTCTTGTCCAGTGTGAACACCATGGGTTAAATCTCAAATCAACTCAGCATCACATTCTTAATTTAAGTGTTTCAGTTGAGCTCCAAAACAAGACAAGAGAAACCAGGTTTTCTTTGTGTAACAGATAACCAGCTTCCCTTTAAACCAGTGGTCCCCAACCTTTTTAAAACTACGGACCGGTATTTCAAATGTAGGCTGATGAGTGTGTGGCAACACTACAACGAAGGGGGAACAGAGATGTGACAAAACAAACTATGAGCTTTTATTTTGACACGCATGAAATTGTACATCGCACAGGTGTCATCATCCTCTCCCCTTCCTACACTCATGGTGCAAAAAAGAAGTGCTGTCTATTAAATGTAGCTTTCTTTTTATTCCCGGAAGTTGAAGGCTCCTCTTCTGTCTCCTGGCTGGGTGTTTTCCCCTTGGCAAAGAAACTTTCCAAAGACGTTTGTTTTTTTTACCCATTTTGCTAGCTCCTTGGTTTTATTTTAGCGGTAACCTATCACGTGACCGAGAAGAGCGCCTTGGCCTGCGTCTAGAGTGACATAGACGAATGTAACAGAGAATCAGGCAATTTTTCAAAATAAAACATCTTTCAGATTCCGAAATAAATAAGACGGAAGTAGTGTAAGTTATTTATTCTTTCTCTGCGGCCCGGTACCAAGTGACCCACGGACCGGTACCGGTCCACTGCCCGGGGGTTGGGCACCACTGCTTTAAACCACACAACCAAAACGAGACCGTTTTTGCAACTCATACAATTCTTTCCATCTATCTTACAATATTTACCCACCAGCTGGCCCTCTACTTCCTACCAACCAGGACAGTCTCTCTGTCTCCTCTGGCCTCTGACCTTTCCCCCCCGGTATCACCTGCCATAAACAGGCTGAGTTTGAACAAGGCATTCTTAGTCAGGGTGATTCAACAATCTGTATCAAGAGGCAACACTGACTCACAGGAGGGGCTGGAGCCGGCCCCATCTCTGCTTTATGACCTTCATTTAGAATGTCAGCGAAGAGGGAGTGATGGCTGTGTGTGTGTGTGTGAGACGATAGTGTCTGAAGACTTGTGTGTTTGAGCTGATTTAAAACTGGGGAAATGAGTGTGACGCTGTGGTGGAACCCAGCCGGCTCCACAGCTAGGTAACCATCAACTTATGAGTCCCAGGGACAGACAGACGCATAAACAAAGAGAGCAACTCGTGAATAAACACTTGATAGAATTTATATACTTGGAGAAGTCACAAATGTAATGGTTTTTTTTTGGAACTTGAAACCTACATGAGAAACCATAAACTCTGCAGCAGGAGCTCACTGCTTCAATCTAAAGCTGTGTCAACAACTGTAATACTTTAAGAACATGCAAAGGGTTCATGCCTTAAAAGTCGTAGCATGTTTACTTTGGAGAAAAGGAACATTTTTTTATAACTCAACACAAGACATCTTGGGAAAAGGAAGCAAGCAAGAGCAGAAAATAGGGCATAAGAGCTTGTGTCACGACAACACTGTCACTTTTTTTGAGGCATCTCAAGCTTGTTAAGATGAGTCATTTAACCTAACAGGACACTGATATTGCATTTTGTTTACCAAATGCGAAGAAAATATATAAAATGCTTTTGAAAATGATGATGTGAAGACTTTTCTACTTTTTCGGAGGAGGATCATAGAAAATTTGAACTGAACAAATCCCCACTCCATATACAAATGACAATATTCTGTTCTTGTTTGCTCTGTTCTTTTCATATGTAAAGTTACATACACGCTGTTCTCGGCAATTCACGTTTAAGCGGACACTTTCAAAGAAGCGGACACTTACAAAGAAAAGTCTAAGTACAGGTAAATTTGAGTTTCGGGCATCCACATTAAAAAGTCTCGCATTCACGAGTAGCTACGCAGGTTTCTATGAACGTTTTGGGGCTCTACGGGCCAGTGAACACACGTTGCAATTAAACCTGGTTGCGGGACACAGATTTGGTAGTGACGAATAGATTCAATTCATTCCAATTCAGTTCAATTTGTCTGTATAGCCCAAAATCACAACAACAGTCGTCTCAATGAGCTTCATACCGGTAATTGGAAAGTAAACATAAAACTACAAGGATCATGAATACATAGAATTGAATAGGAAAATACTAAACTGAACCAACCAAACAGACTAAACTAAACTAGGTATTCCTGCCCTTAGACCCTCCTTCATGGTAAAGAAAAACTCCTGAATAAAACGGATTCCGGAAAAAACGAAGAAACCTCAGGGGTGCCCACATGAAGGAGGGATCCTCCCCCAGGACGGACAGCCGATGTACCAAAACTCTCAGAGAAGAATGAACTTACCTAACTCTACAACTACATATTTAAAGTCCAGCAGATGAGCTTCATCCAGATGGAGGTGGGGGGACGCGAGGCAAGCCGGAGACAGAATCCACAGCCAAGTGTAGGAGCAGGAGCTCTGGAATCTGGAAGCATTCCCCTGGAAGGGAGTGGGAAAGACGGACAGTACATGAATCGTACTGCACCAAACAGAGGCATGGAGAACTAAATGATATATCATGATCAAGAATATTTTCTGATTACTAGCTGGTCTGGCAACAAGTCTATCCAAAAAACAATGTTTTAAGCTAACTTTGAATGTAGAAACTGTGTCTGGCCCTCTTACATGAGCTGGGAGCTTGTTCCATAAGCCATGGACGGCGTCTCTTTTATTTCACTCAAGTGCCAACTAATTGAAAATTGATCATGAATTAATAATTTCGGTTTGTGCCTGCCTGGAATTCTATAACACCAAGTCTTTCATGTATCAGAATAGATTGGTCAAAGTTCAACTAGCTTAACTTTCAACATGTGTTTAATTGCCACGCTTTTTGTCCGTGGAGCTCAAAAACGGACTTAAAAACTTGTGTCTGCGAGAGATTAACCCTTGTGCTATCCCATGACCTCACCCTTACATTGACGTGTTCTCCCTACCATGACCAAGGTGGATAAAGGTGGAAAGATTTCATGTAATCCATGGACACCAGTGAAGATCACAAATCATTGAAGAAAAAAGGTTCAGGGCATTGTCTAGTGCAGTGTTTTTCAACCAGTGTGCCGCGGCACACTAGTGTGCCGTGAGAGATGGTCAAGTGTGCCGTGGGAAATTGCCCTCATTAACTGATCTAAAAACATTTTCCATCTCCATGATTTCAGCTCTCTGTTCATCCAAACAGGCCCTGATAAAACACTGAGGAGTTAGGAATATAAAAGATCATAAAAAACTTTTTCTTTGCGTTTATTTTATTTTATTAAAGACATTTTGATAAGGTACCGCGACTCAGCTGCACCTTCGGCTGTATTTTGGAAACGTCCCGTCCCTTTAACTGTCTCCACCAATCATTCTTGAAGGCTTAATCACATGTCATCAGTCTGACCAATCAGAAGTGGTTAAAGTCTTCACTTCCTTGTCCCGATTTAGCTCGTAAAGTCGCTCAGTTCTAAAAAAAAATAGCAGCTAAAGCTCGTCTTTAGCGGTGTAGCTTTCCACAGAATCCGGTATCAGACCGTGGAACAAGTGAACAAAACAATGAAGCTCCGAAAAGTAATCTCCGGCCGTTTTATGCACTACATCTCCCATGATGCATTGGGTTGTGAAAGTGACAGCGCATACGGAGATCTGTTGTTAAACGTCTTGAAACCAACGAACACACAACAAACTGTTTTTAAATCTTCTAACTTATCTTTTATTGCATGTTTTAGAAAAAACAGCTGCAGTTTCCAGCTTTTTCTGCAACAATTATCTCAAAAATGCATGTGAGATTGCGGAGGGGCTGTAGATCAATACAGACTATGAGTTTCTCCTTTTTTTTTTAAATTTTTGGATGCTGGTGTGCCGCGGGATTTTTTTTAAGGTTAAAGTGTGCCGTGGCTCAGAAAAGGTTGAAAAACACTGGTCTAGTGGGTCTAGATGACCCAACTCCCAATGTTAAAGTGCCTAGGAATAGCACAAGGGTTACATAAGGAAGCCCGCGTACGTGCATTTCCATAGACTTTTCAGTGGAAGTGGTCCCCTTGAGCATATGTTTTGGAGCCCAGAAAGACATTGCAACGAAAGAAACTAAATAGGTAAAATATTAAAAAGAATAATGTAGTTTTAGACCAATGATTACCATGTTGTACCACACAAACAGATTTTTTGTCTTTCATCCAACTTCTTGTGAGACTTCTTTTTGGTCTTATCACCTCAGACGTATTTCATTCAACTCATATGACCTTTACGGAATTCAGTAGAAATTATTTCTCAAAGAAGACAAAATGTTGCATTTGAAATAAAACCTTTCACCAGCAAGTTCAGAATTGTTTATGTTTGCTGTTTCATCTTACCTGCACCAGACACTAGATATGTGTCAGGGTTTCATTTGTCGTTGCGCAGCAGATGGTGTGCACAGACAGGAGGAGAAAACTTTTAAAAATGTAACCCAACACGGTAAAATCTGTGCAGGCGTGATTATTGTTTCAAAAGATTTTTAGCACCTTGAAATATCACCACTCTGTTTAAGATTACATGATACTGTACTTTGACAACTCAGCCTGCCAGATGCTTTGGGTGGGAGACCTCCACTAAAGAAACCTGATAAGTAAATAACACAACCAAAGCAGAACTTGAACTTAAACCTGTTATTAAAACAGGCAAAAGACAGTTAAAATATGTGTGTCAGCTCCATTTAAATATTATGCATTTTTTGTTTTTGTTTTTGTTCTTTAAGTCATAAACCAGGGGTCTGCAGCCTGTGGCTCCGAAGTGGCATGCAGCCCTTTTGCTCCTCCAATGTGGCTATTTGGCTTTAACAATAAATGCTAACAATTTACATAAATAATGCGTTTGTAGTTAGTTAGTTAAGTTGTGATATTATGTTTTAGATTTTAACGTGTAAGATACCTGAACAAAATGGTACCCATACTGATGCACACAAAGCACATAGTCTTATCTTCTGTCGCACATCAGTGTCCAGATGTTTTTTAGAATTTTCAGAATTCTGGGAATTGTTTTTAGGGCACTTGATTTTTGAGTTGTTGATTTGGACAGCACCAATAAACTGTCAAACGCACTATATAGTGCAATATGTAGTACACTATGTAGTGAGTAGTGAAGGAATTCGGACACACCCTATGTGTTTTTTACGTGTTATTAGCAAGGTTGGGAGTTAGACACTAACACTTCTGACATGTAGCTGTTTCGGACTGTGTTTTACTTGATATTCACAAGGTTAGGAGTTAGCGTGGTCACAGTAACATGTATTTTAGTGGTATCAGTCTGGTTTGTTTACATGTTGCAAACAAGGTTAAGTGTTACAGGTATGATGAATACACACTGGCTAACAAGTTCTAGAGTTACTGTGAATACAGCTAATAAAGTCAGAATGAAGGATTTGTATGCCTTAATCCACTTAATAGGTTCAAAAATAGACCATTTGACAGTGCGCCTTACAATCCTGTGCGTCCCATAGTGTGGTAAATAGGGTACTAAGAAACCAAGTCATATTGCTCTTTTAGCATTAAAACCCATGCCTGTTATTGACCTCTGCCTGACCCTGATTTAGCTTTATGGACCTTTAGCTGAGCTAATATACCTGCTGCAATTGGAACCAGCCGTCTGCCTGTTCTGTGACAATAACATGCAATGGAAAATAGTCCACAATTGGAAACATACATTTTTTAAGAAAAAAAGCCTAAAATCTATGCCTTTTTTCTTCTTCTAACTGTTGTGTTTTTTTGCCAGTCCCGGTTCAACAGTTAATTAGCTTGATTAAGTGCACCTAACAACCAGATAAAGTCTGATAAGGCTTCTTTCTCTTCTGGTTCACTGCTTTTCTTATTGTCTTATTTCAGTTTTAGAGTTCAAAAAAAGTTACTTTTCTGTTTTTCTGTGCTCAGTCTCAATTTTTATGTTGCAACCATAACAGTTATAGCTTTGTGAGAGCATTAAAGGTTAGCCACAGCTTTGCCGTTTCACATCTGCACAGAGAGGCCTCATTTCAGGGTTTTTTCTGTCTTCCAATCCACCCAACCCCCACTGATACTTCTTCCTTGGAGTGTGTTTGTGAAGTGTGTGTGTGTGTCTTCCCTCCACAGCAAGAAGCTGTCATTGGTTGGCCAGATTTGTTGGAGGGAAAAAAAGCCAGAGTAGCGGGGAGAGTGAGGTTGAGAGATAATGCTGACTCAGGCACTTGGCCCATTGTTTTCCTCGCCTCGTAACCCTACACCTCCAAGCCTCTGGTTAGAGAGCCCATTGGCTACCCACAAGTGCTGGAGCCAAGGGGGACTGCGGTATAAAACAGTACCAAAAAGTCTTATCTCTTCCTCCATTAGTCCCACAATGAGAAAATTGAGCCCCTAAAATCACAAAGAACACAGGGCCATTCAGTTTGAAACGTCTGCTCTATTCTCACACGTGATGATTGTGCATAAAATAAAGAGGTTGTTCGTATGTATGTGCTGCTTTAACCTAAAATGTACATTTAATATGTTTGCAGCATTGTTAACTGAGCTAACTGTAAAACAGAAATACAAGTATTAAGAATAAAATTATTCATTTTCCACATGACATTTGTCCACTTCCTGTTCTCATAATTATCTTTATACCTTCCCTTGTAATATTGTTCTTTTTTTGCGAATGATTGTGACTTTTCAAATGACGATAAACCTTTTGTACATTGTAAAGCTGTTTCTCTAACTTTGCAAGATCTACTGCATTCTCAAAGCCCTTCACGTGATGCCTGCAGTTGCAAACACACACAAAAACTGCAAACATAGTGCATATTGTTTTGGGCATGAAGGTGATGTGATATGAGGGGAATGCTTGCCTCAGGGAGACAGATTACTAAGTCACAAATCAAAGCTTGACAGGGGAGGAAAGTGAGAGCTGCAATGGCTCCAGTAACAAGATCCTGAGTTAACTAGGCCATTTAGATCTTTGAGATGATAAAGAGGTTTTGCCTACTGCAGTGATATTGTTTGGTAAGCTGTAGTTTAAAACTGAAAACCATGCACAGGCTGCAGAACATATCTTAATTTGTTGCATAATAGGTAAAGAGCAGGTTTTCCATATACTGTATTTGTGCCCTCTATGCTTTTGTATTTGCGTAAAGTTACTCTTAACCTTCTTAGTAACTCATAAAAAAACAGACTGGTAACAATAAAATATACATTACTGTGTTTGTACTGTGTGCTAAATACTGCTAATTACCAACATTGTTAGTATCACGTAAAAAGAAAAACAGTACAAGACCAATACATGTTAGCCACGTTAGGGTATTTAAAATACCTGTAACTCTCAACCTCATTGCAACACGTAAACAAAACAGAATGATAATGCTAAAACAAATATTACTGTGTCTATGTTAAGTCCCAGCCTTATTAGTAAAAGGTCAAAAAAAAAAAAAAAAAAACACAATCCGGCCCTCCTACACCTTCCTTTAGTGTATTTAACACCCAAGCTTATTTGCAACTCGTAAGGAACAGACTGACAATTTGGCAGTGTACCATGTACCTCTCAAATCACTTCAACATCAGTAAACACAATCAGAACTAACCCAATAAATAAGGCACTCCAGATTGGAAGGGACTTTGTCTTAAAAAAAAAAGGCTTTTAAGTGAGCTTTATATTGCAGAAAATACGGTACAATCAATTTAATTTTTCTAAAGTTGATTTTTAGTTTTTATAAAA